>NC_138861.1:145445208-145947565 GCF_965194805.1 Balaenoptera borealis | reverse complement strand
CTTCTCCTCCGTGCTGCGCCCCTCTGCTACCCACGCGCGCGCGCGCGGACGTGAATGCACGAGCTCCCTTATCCCCCTCCCCCTTCACCCCATGCTGCTCGCTTCCGCTACCCACGCACGCGCGGACGCGCACGCACGAGCTCCCTTATCCCCCCTCCCCTTTCACCCCTGCGGTGCGCCTAACGGTTACCCCACGCGGGTACGCGCGACCTCTCGTATTGCCCCTCCCTCGTCACCCTCGTGGTGAGACTGTCCGCTACCCTGGCTTTGGAGGTGAGCCCTTCTGGTGCTCCCTCCTCCGAAAGGGTTTCTCTTAAAGGGTTTCCGTCTTTTGAAGATGTCAACGCTGTCTTCCTACAGTAAACGGGGACAGTCCTAGTAGTAATGTACTCAAAGTCTGTGACATCCTGGTCTAGCGCTGATAGCCCCATCCTGTTTACTACCGCGACTGGACCCCTCCCTAATGTCTTACGGGCGTATTTTCTTTTCTCTTTTTTTTTTTTTTTTTAAATATTTTAATTTTATTTTATTTTTGGCTGCGTTGGGTTTTCATTACTGCGTGCAGGTCTTTCTCTAATTGAGGCGAGCGGGGGCTACTCTTTGTTGCGGTGCACGGGCTTCTCATTGCGGTGGCTTCTCGTTGCGGAGCACGGGCTTTAGGCACACGGGCTTCAGTACTTGTGGCACGCGGGCTCAGTAGTTGTGGCTCGTGAGCTCTAGAGCACAGGCCAGTGGTTGTGGCACACGGGCTTAGTTGCTCCGCGACATGTGGGATCTTCCCGGACAAGGGATCGAACCCGTGTCCTCTGCATTGGCAGGCAGATTCTTAACTACTGAGCCACCTGGGAAGCCCCTTACAGGCTTATTTTTGTTCCTTTTCGGATAATGGTCAGACGTGTCTGGGTGTCTTTTCACCAGACCGAGTCCCCCATCCCCAGGGTAAAAGCCCTGGTCTGTTTTATCCTGAGGTTCCACTGGCCTAGTCTTTACGCCTTTTTGTCGGGTTGAACGCTCCTTGAGGGACATATTCAGCTCTATGTCTCTAAAGCCTGGAGCAGAACTTGGCATATGTTAGTAAATTTGCTTTACCCTTCACTTAACACAAAATTTTAAGGAAAGATAAGTTAATTTCATAGCCTATTGACCCAGTCACAGAAGAGCAATAAAAATGTCAGGACAGCTTGCACAGGTGCATTGGTTTGGCTTCTGTTTTCCAGTCAAAGTGGACACAACTCCCAGTTTTGGATATGGCAGAGTTAAGAATGAAGAGATACAATAATCCTGAAAATGCTTTGTAAATACCAAGCTTAGACATATGTAAAGTGTTTATCTTTTGTTGACTTTCCACGGTTCTTTATATCTTGTTGCTCTTGTAAAAATCCAACTTCAGGGCTTTCTTGATATATCAGAGGCAGCTAGCTCATAAATTCTTTGTGTGAAAGGAAAGAAATGGCTCAAATAATGAGATACCACTACACACTTGTTAAAATGGCCAAAATCCAGACCACTGACAACACCAAAGCTGGTGAGGAGGTGGAGCAAGAGGAACTCTCATTTATTGCTGATGGGAACGCAAAATGGTGCAGTCACTTTGGAAGACAGTGTGGCAGTTTCTCATAATACGAAACGCACTCTTACCATGCCACACGGCAAATGTGCTCTTTGATATTTACTCAAATGTATTGGAAACTTATGTCCACATGAAAACCTGCCTATGGATATTTCTAGCAGCTTTATTCATACTTGCTAAAATTTGGAAGCAATCAAGATATCCTTCAAAAGGTGAATGGAAAGTAACTGTGGTATATCCAGACGATGGAACATCATTCAGCGCTAAGTAGAAATGAGCTATCAAGCCATGGGAAGACGCGGAGGAACCTTAAATGCATACGACTAAGTGAAAGAAGCCAATCTGAAAAGGCTGCAGACTGTATGATTCCAACTCTGTGACATTCTGGAAAAGACAAATCTATGAAGACGGTGAAAAGATCATTAGTTGCCAGGGATTGGGAGTCTGGAGTAACGAATAGGTGGAGCACAGAGGATTTTTTAGGGCAGTGAAACTTATTCTGTGTGATGCCGTAACGATGAATACATGCCATTATGCCTTTGTCCAAACCCACAGAATATACACCACCAAGAGCCAACGCTAATGTAAACTATGGACTTTGCGTGATACTGATGTTATAATTCAGGTTCAGTGGCTGTAATAAGTGTACCACTCTGGTGGGGCATATTGATAGTCAAGGAGACTGTGCATGTGTGGGCAGGGGGTATATGAGAACTTTCTGTACTTCCTGCTCAGTTTTGCTGCAAACCTAAAATGGCTCTAAAAAATAAAGTCTATTTAAAAGGAAAGAAAGTAAATGGCTCTCACCAGTGGAAAAATTGAAAAACAGTGCCTGCTTCCTAGGATGAGATTAGATTGGGCCCCTCTCAGGCAGGTGCTTTTGTGCAGGGCCTGATCTCTGGCATTTCTTCACTTTCTCTTTTATTAATTTCTGTTCTTAATTATCTCCTTCCTTGTACTTTCTTTGGTTGATTCTATGTTCCTTTTTTTTAAACTTCTTAGGTTATTCTCTTGACTCATTAATACTTTTCTTTCGTTCTAATATAAGAATTTAAGATCTTAAGTTCCCATCAGGTATGGCTTTAGCTGCACCCCACAACTTTTGATATTTATATTTTCGTTATTTGATTCTAAGTATAGCCTATTTCCACTATGATTTTTTGATCCATAAATTATTAGAATTTTTTTAAAAATTTCAACCACATGGCGGCTGTTACGCTCTTCGTTTACTGACTTTTAACTTAATTGCATTCTGCTTAGAAACGGAGTTCTGTTTGTTACTAATTCTTTGAAATTTGTTAAGACTAGCTTTATGGCCTGGTCAATTTTAATAAATTTTGCATGCGTGCTTGAGTAGACAAAGCATTCTCCAGTTGTTGCCAGCAGGGTTCTGTACCTGTCCACCAACTCCTGTTTCTGTTACTGCAATAGCTTCATGTTTTTGCCCTTGTTCTCCTGCAGTCTAATCTCTACACAGCTTCCATAGGTGTCCTTTAAGACACAGAGCAGATCATGTCACTCACTGGATTCAGAACCTTACACATTTCAGGTGGTGTAAAAACCAAAGTCCTTACAATGGTCTACATGATCTTTGTGATCTGTACACCCACATACCTCTGTGCAGGGTTGGTAATTGCATGACCCTGAGAGTGAGTGCCTAACCTAGGCAACTAGATACCCAACTTGCCTCATCCTGGTCTTGACCCTGTGCTTCTGACCACATCTTCCAATACCTCCCCCTCACTTACTCCACTCCAGCTGTACCAGCCTCCATACAGTTCCTGGAACATATTAGGTAGCCTCTCACTTCAAGGGCTTTGCATTTCTGTTTCCTTTGCTTCAAATGCTCTTCTTGCAGATGTCAACATGAAGCTCTGCTCTCGCCTTCTTAAGATCTTTGATCATTCGCTGAATGAATGAAACTCAAACTTGTTCATAGTTTCTATAGCTTTGTTAAATTGTTGTCTGCCTGACCTATCCATTATCTCATTATGTTGATGATTTTGTTAACTTTTCCTTGTAATTCTGTCACTTTTTTGCACAAACATACAATGTACACATGTAGCTATTTTATTCAGTGCATGGGGGTTAGAATCATTATAAACTTTCTTTCACTCAGACTTTCAGGAAGTTGTGTTTGGTTCTTTCTTTCAAGTCTGCCTGGCTGATTTTTTTGTTTTACTAAAGTAATATTTTTCATAGATTCTCATTGCACCTTTTTTTCACATTTAATGTCTCTGAAATTGTGGTGCATCTTTCAGTCGCTGTGATAGAAACTGCTGATTCACACTTTGCTTGTAGTGTATTCTCATTCTTATCATTACTTAAAATAACAGCAAATCTTAAAATTGATGGCTTCTTAGATTTGAAAAAAATCCCATATTATTTCAAATTTTAAATATTATTTTGCTGTTTGCTCAGTTATCTAACTTTCTTATACAGTATCATCCTGTACCTTCCTCTAGAAGGCAATTTTGTCCCCTAGGGTATATTTGGCAATGTCTGGAGACATTTTTGCTGTCACAGCTTGGAGGGGAGGGCAGCTACTGGCATGTAGTAAGTAGAGGCCAGGAATGTTGCTAACATTGCTGGGTTAATTTGGATGGCATTTTGTTCCTTGCTTTTTTTTTTTTTTTCTTTAGTTACCTTTCATTTCTTTAAATATTTCATAAATAGCCACTTTATATTCTGTATCTGATAATTCTAATATCAGTTGTTTTTGTTTCTGCTGACTCATTCATGATGCTTTGTTTCCTCGTGTGTGTGTGTGTGTGTGTGTGTGTGTGTGTGTGTGTGTGTGTGTAACATTTGGCTGAACTTAATTTGAGGGAATCCTAACAGGCTTGGTTGAGAAATCTTCTCCAGCAGGGATTTATGGTTGTTTCTGTTGGGTTCAAACCTCCAGACCTGGTTGAGAGCAATTCCATTATTACAAATTCACAGAATTATTTTTTCAAATTTAAATATATATTTTTATTAGTTTTTTTCCTCCTGTAACCAGAATACACAAACTAGATTCCTTTTGGTACCTTTGCACAGGTTGTAAGATTTTCAGTGGCAGGGTAGGTTCAACCTTTCCAAGACCTAGTCTTCCATCCTTTGTGTTTCTGCTATTGGTAGCTGTGGATTTGACCTTTGCTCACCTATATGGTTTTAGGATTCAGTTCCCTCCCAGCCACCTTCTCTTACATGCTTGCAAGCTCAGCAGTGCATTTAGAGGGAAGTTTGTTGTAATCTCTGCAGCCTCTGGGTGTGGCACTTTAGAATGTCTTCTCCACCGTGTCTGCAGAAGCAGATGGCCTCCCTCCAGCCTCCCTTTCCTGCTCTTGCATCCCATCTCACCTCTCGGCTGAGAAGTCACAAGGGCAGTAAGACTTTCAGGACACTGGGGCTCCACCCGCTACCTGGGCATTGACAGGGAGGGCACTCAGAGACCCCTAAGCTGTTGGCACTGAGAGTTCCTGGAGACCAGCAGGTACAGCCTTACCCCCTTTCAAAGGGGGCAAGGTTGGGCTAAAAATTTAGTGGGGCAGAGGTTCAGGGATCCGTTTCCCCTCCTAAGGCAGAACCTAGCATATTTGACACTCAGAGGGGATAATTTTTTAATACTCCCTCCTCTCTGTGACAAATTATTTAATACTCCCTCCTCTCTATGACAAATTATAATAAATGTGAAATAAAACTATATGTGACGTTGTAGGCATTTCGTATTTCAAAATAGATCCAGATATTGCTTCAATCGCCTCCTCTTTTGCTTAAATTTTTGTTGTTGTTGAGCTACGTGGGGTCAATGTCCTTAAGGGTCCCCCCACTTCCCATTTCTTAATGAAATTCAGAATAATTACGGACAAGTTGCTGGTTTCACAACAAAAAGTGCTTCAAGTTCCTTCAAGTTCTCAAAGGACAAATGAGCACAACTATTTTTTCAATAGCTTTGATAGCTGCCTACAGTTTGATCTTTGCACTTGTAATTTGTGAATATATATATATTGGTCTATGCCCATAGTTCCTGACACAGCGCTCCTAAGTTCCTTGGAATTTTCTGGGTGATGCCATAGTCTTTTGTTTTAATGAGGTGACTCTTGGGGGGGCTCCTGGAGTGGGGCTTGTCACCCATCCAGAAAGACCAAGCCATGATCAGAGGCTTGGACTTTTCAGCCCCACTCCCCCTCTCTGGAGAGGGGAGAGGGGCTGGAAATGGAGTTAATAATCTATCATGCCTATGTGATGAAGCCTCCATAAAAATCCCAACAGTGTGGCGTTTTGAGAGCTTCTGGGGTAGTGAAAACATCTAAGTACTGGGAGGGTAGTGCACCCCAACTCCATGAGGACAGAAGCTCCTGCACTTGGGACCCTTGTTTCTCTTCATCTGGCTGTTCATTCATACCCTTTATAACAAACCAGTAAACTCAAGTAAGTGTTTCCCTGAGTTCTGTGAGCCATCCTACTATTTTTTTATTTTTTCATCTTTATTGGAGTATATTTGCTTTACGATGTTGTGTTAGTTTCTGCTGTACAACAAAGTGAATCAGCTATATGTATACATATGTCCCCATATCCCCTCCATCTTGAGCCTCCCTTCCACCCTCCCTATCCCACCACTCTAGGTTGTCACAAAGCATCGAGTGATCTCCCTGTGCTATGCAGCTGCTTCCCACTAGCCATCCATTTTACATTTCTACCAAGTTGTTGAACCCAAGGAGGGGGTCATAGGAACGCTGATTTATGGTCGGTCAGTCAGAAGTACAGGTGACATCCTGGGACTTTCTTTTTTTCTTTTTTTTAATGGAGTATAGTTGATTTACAATGTTGTGTCATCCCGAACTCTCGATTGGTGTCTGAAGTGGGGTAGTTTTGTGGGACTGCGCCCTTAACTTGTGGGATCTGAGACTCATCCTAGGAGGATAGTGTCAGAATGGATTTGAATTACAGGATGCCCAGCTGGTGTTGCAGGGAATTGCTTGATGTGGGGAAAATCCACACATCCAGCGTCAGAAGTGAAGCAAAGTATTGTGAGTGTGCATGGTAGTGCAAGAGGAAAGGAGAAACACAGGGGTGAGTTTTTCTTTATAGTTTAGTCTGATATAATAATATTCTGTATAACAAAGCGTCCAGGAATTAGTAAATGAATTTTAATAAAACTGAAAACTCTGCAAAAGCTGCAATTTAGGCAACTAGCAAATTATACCACTGATGTAACATTTTATTTTCTTGATCAGTTCTTTATTTAAAAAAATTTTTTTATTGGAGTATAGTTGCTTTACAATGTTGTGTTAGTTTCTGCTGTACAATGAAATGAATCAGCTCTATGTATACATATAGGTTGTCAGAAATGGATGGGATGGTAAGGACGTTAACAGGGTCCACAGTGGGAGAAAGAGGAAGACGAGCAGGTGATAAGGCCATCTGGGTGGTGGCCAGGTATAATAATTACTTTGTTATCTCAATAAAAAAATATAGGCTTATTCACGATTAGTAGGGCAAAAAACCCAGGAGCTAACTACTAACAAAACTGAAAAGACTAATAGAACTTTCAAAGTAGTGAGGGGAAAAAAGAGAATAAAATAGAAGTCTGACCAATTGAAAGAAAAGGAAAAATGAGCAGTAAAATATTATAAATAGAAGAGAGAAGAAAAAAAGTGCAATCAGCGAGCATGCTGACTTTCCTTAAAAGATAGAATTTGGCATTTGGAGTCAAACTTAAAATCCAGGTATGTGTTATTTACAAGAGACACACCAATGATGAAATGACAATGAAAGTATAAAAATGAAGGAATAAAGTAGAATTTAAGGTCAAAAGCGTGAAACAGAAAAAAGAAGGATATTGTGCACTGATAACAGGTACAATTTACAGGAACTTTCCCGGTGGTCCAGTGGTTAGGAATCTGTGTTTCCACTGCAGGGGCCGCAGGTTCGATCCCTGGTTGGGGAACTAAGATCCCATGTGCCGTGCAGCTCCCCCACCCCCAAAAATTATGATTTACAAAGAAGAAGTTATATATTTCAGTTATCTATTGCTGTGTACCAAACACCCCAAAATGTAATGGCTTAGAACCCTGAGGGTCACTTGTCACAATTCTGGGGTTCAGGAATCTGAGCAGAGCTCATTGGTTGCTTCTTTTGTTTCATGTCGCATTGCCTGGAGGCACTCACTCAGCTGCATTGTGGTGCCGGCAGGAGGGGCTGGAAGGCCCCCAAAGGTCTCACTCGTTCCTCTGATTATGCGGTGAGGTTTCAGATGCTGCCTTTGGATGTCACAGAAGCTGGGAAATGTCTCTGGCCATGGAGCTGCTTCTCAGCTGAAACTAGTTTATACCATGGAGGGGAAGAATGGATTTCGGTAGGGAGCTAACCATCTCTGCCACAACCAAAGCATCCCCGTCTTGTTCAAGCCAGTTTGTGTTAGGCCTGTTCAGTCTGGGTTAAGTAAGAAGACCTGTTAGAGGTAAGGTGTGGATTTGCACCTGTTTTGTTTTTTCGTTTTCACTTTGACATTTATATTTTTCACATATTTGTACTTTTTAACATTTTAAATATTTTCTGACAATAACATTATATGTATATATGTATTATATGTTATATATAATATATATTATCTATATTATATAATATATATAATGCACGTTATATATTTATATAGGGAATATATTACATACATTATATATTATATATATAATATATATTATATTACATTATATATATATATATATATATATATATATATATATATATATATATATTTGTATATTTACAATAATATATAACCATCAACCAGATCAGGAAATGAAATCGTGCCAACAGTCCCAGAAATTCTGGGGTGTCTCTTCTTAAAAACAGCCCTCCCACTCCCCACTACACGTAACCCCTCTTGTGACTTTTGGTTAGCTATTTCTTTGTTTTTCTTTATCGTTTTATCAGCTATAAATGCAGTCATAAATAATATGGTATAGTTCCCCTCCCCCATTTTTGAACTTTATATGAGTAGAATCGTAATTATTTCTTTGTATCTTGCTTCTTTTACTCAGTGTTTTATATATATGTGAGACTCACCTGTGTTGATGTGGGTAGATATAGCTCACTCATTCTGAGTGTTCTCTGGCAGTGGTTCTCAAATTGGAGTGTGCAACAGAATAACTTGCAAAACTTGTTAAAACACATATTGCTGTGCCCAACCCTAGAGTTTTGGATTTATTAGGTCTGGGGCAGGGTCCGATGATTTGTATTTATCACAGCTTCCCAGGTGATGCTGGCACTATTGGTTTTGGGGTCACACTTTGAGACCTACTGCACACTCTACTCATGCTGCTGTTGATGGATCTTTGGGTTAGTCACAGTTTACAGCTGTCATGAACAGTGCCACAACTTGCTCAAGAACAAGTACCATAATCTGTTGTCCCATCTGCTCCTGAAAAAACAGGTCTTGGGCACCTCTTGGAAATTTTCACTGGGCTCTCCCCAATCATTTGGGTACCTGGAAATCTCTCCACACATATAGAGACACAAACTACGCTTATAGTCAGTTGAACTGTGTCTCCCCAAAGATATGCTGAAGTTCTAATCCCCTGTGCCTGTGAACAGCACCTTATCTAGGAATAGGATCTTTGCAGATGTGATCACGTTAAGATGAGGTCCTGCTGGCATAGGATGGGGCCCTAATCCCATATGACTGGTAACCTTAAAAGAAGAGAAGAGATACAGAGACAAGATGGCTATGTGAAGACAGGGGCAGAATTGGGAGTGATGCACTTACAAGTCAAGGGACACCAAGAATTGCTGGGAGTCACCAGAAACTGGAATTGGTGAGAGACAACCTCCCCCATGAGCCTCAGAGGGAATCTGGTCCTGCTGACACCTTGATGTCAGACTTCTGGCCTCCAGAACTGTGATAGAATAAATTTCTGGGTTTTTTTAAACCACCTAGTTTATAGTACTTCGTTATGGTAGCCCTAAGAAAACTAACATAAGGGTGCCCTTGAAACGGAGCAGGACCCTTTGGTCCTTGCCCACCATGTTCTCCGCTTGCCTTTTGCCTCTGGAAAAACTTTAGCCAAATAATAAGTTTAATCAGAGAAGTGAGAAAATGCAGGACCAAAGAAAAACAGTCCAACAAGATTAAATAATAGTAGTTTAGTCATTAAGCATAGCCAAGGACCTTTAGTTCCTTCTTAAGGCCTATAGATAATATTCTGAGCCACATCCTGTGAGCTGTCTTATAGATACTGAAACCCCCATCAGGTGGAAGAATTTAACTACATGATGACCCGGCTGTAGCCATGGCATAAGCTGCTGCAATTCTGAGAACTGGCCTCAAGGAAATGGGAACAAACTGACCCTGGAACTGAAGATTAACTGTATTTAAAACAATCAAGATGACGCTGGTCAGATCACTGATGAACAATTTCAAGATGACTGTCAGAGTTGACTGTGCAGTTTCTTCAAATAACCCCCTCCCTCCGTCTATAAAAGCTCTTGCCCCCTGATTGCCCTCCCCAGGTTCCTGGCTGGATGAGCACACGCAGGAGTTGGCAGGCACTTGGACCTTCCCCCAGCATCGAGTCCCCTCCTCCCAGAGGTGCTCGTGTGGAGCCCTGCGCGGCCCCAGGACAAAGTCAGTCAGGTTATCCACCGCCTTTTCCCAAAGAAGCAGCGACCCAGCCTCTAAAGCAGAGAAGGGAAGCGGGTGAACCATTCTGGCCGTTGAAAGAAAAGGACAGTCGGCTGACCCGAGGGCTGGGGATTCTTCTGCAAGGGCTTCCCTGTGCTGGTGGAAGGAGAAAGCGTGGAGGGCAAGGCTCTGTGTGCTGCTACCGTCCCCCTTCTGCCTTTACATCTGCTCGTGGGGCCACTGGCGGCTTGTTAGCAAGAGGTGGCACGGAGGAAGAAATAAAGCCAGTGTGCTGACGAAGGCTGGTGGGAAGATGAAGGGGACCGGGTACCTGATGACAGTGGAGTGGGAGCCAGTGCGGAAAGAGACCACCCCACCCCAGCCTCCGTGGTGGTAAGAGCTGTGAAAGGGGGGCATCGGGAAGGCACCACAGGGAAGCCTCCGGGATGGGTTATTGGGATTCTCCCAGATTCCACTGAGGACACAGGTATCAATGAACCCAAAGCAACAACAGAGAGATTTACAGAAATTCTCTTTGAGCAGGAGATGAGTAGAGAGCTCAGAGCCCCACAGAGAACGCAAACTGGGGAGAAAGGCGGCGTCTCCGCGTACCATCTGGGGAAGGGACCTGGGCGGGCTGGGTAGCAGCAGCCTCAACTGTTAGTGGGGGTCAGAGGGCGATGCTGGGGCCAGGAGGGGATGAAGGACAGAGGTCGGGGTCTGGGGGCTCTGACACCCATCACCCCCCAGGTGCTGGCGCCTGTGTGCACATCATCACCCCAGAGCCTCTCAGCATCCCTGTGGACAGACTCTCACCTTCCCATTTACAGGTGAGGAGACTGAGGCCCAGAGCGCAGGGGGCCCAGGACGCCAAGCAGAGGTGCCCAGACTGGCCCCCTGGACTGCGTGACCCAGTCACCCTCTAGGAAGTCTGTGGGAGACTCTGCTTTGTTTTCTGATCGCCCAGATAACATCTGAGTTGAGTAAAAAGATTTACCAAAGAATAAATGTGAAACAAACAAAATACCTGTGCATTGTAATCATGGAAGAATCCAGAAGACCATGATGAGGGAGGGCGAGGGACCGCCTCGGTCCTCCGTGAGTCCACCCTGACACTCTCTTTGCCAAGGTGGCGTCTGACTTGGGACTGTCACACTTGGGATACCGCCCTCATGTGCATCTGCCGGGGGGGCCTGATTCAGTGAGCTAGGAGCGGGACATGACGGGGGGGGGCAGGGTGCCTGCAGGTTCACCGTCACAGGCTCAGCACCGTCACAGGCTGAGACCCCCTCCTCATACAGGTGGTGGAGCAGGACACGGAGGGGTCTGCCTTGGCCTCATCCTGATGGCCTTAGGGACAGAAGGAAGGTGGCAGTGAGGACCCCTGTCTGTGCCTGGTACTCTACACACTCACCTCCACTTCACACCTTCAACCTCCCTCGGAGGCAGCTAGCACAGCCCGCACTTCACAGATAAGCAAAACAAGGCTCAGAGAGGGACAGGCTCTTGCCCAAGGCCACACAGCTGGTGTGCAACAGAAGGAGGAGGGAGAATTCCAACCCAGGTCCAGCCAACGTCTCCCACCACTCACACAGGGGCCCATGCCGATGCCTGGAAGGTGTTCGTCCTCATTCACTGTTGTGGTCGTCCTTGGGCCTGTCCTGCAAACTTCCAGGTCTCTGGAATGTTCCTTCTGCTTCAGCCCCTGTGAAGGGTGGTGTGGCCCCGTAACCCTGAGGCCGAGGCACAGTGAGGACGGTGATGTGTCACGTCCCACAGAAGCTTTTTCCTGCCCCTGAGACCGAGTCAAAAATTAAATACATGAATAAAATTAAAACAAAAAAGACAGTGAGATCAGGGGCTCTTTTCAAAAAATATTTATTTTTAATTTATTTATTATTTTTGGCTGCGTTGGGTCTTCGTTGCTGTGCACGGGCTTTCTCTAGTTGCGGCAAGCGGGGGCTACTCTTTGTTGTGGTGCGGGCTCTAGAGCACAGGCTCAGTAGTTGTGGCGCACGGGCTCAGTAGTTGTGGCTCGCGGGCTCTAGAGCGCAGGCTCAGTAGTTGTGGCTCACGGGCCTAGTTGCTCCGCGGCATGTGGGATCTTCCCACACCAGGGCTGGAACCCGTGTCTCCTGCATTGGCAGGCAGATTCTCAACCACTGTGCCACCAGGGAAGCCCTTCTCCGCATCTTTGATCCCTTCTTCCTCCATCTGCCACGGTAGAGCTGGTGTCTCTTCTTCACTCAGTGTGGACCAACACTGTCCAACTTCAGAGCACCTCTGCAGCCTGTTAGTCTGTCTCCTGCTGTTAAATCCTTCATGACAGTAATTTAGTCTACTTCGGCTGCCCTAGCAGGGTACCAGAGAGGGGGCTTAAAGAGCAGATATGTATTTTCTCATAGTTCTGGAGGCTGCAAGGCCCCCAGGGAGGGTCTAGGGGTTGGGCAGCTTCTGTGACAGACTCAGAGGCTCACTATCCTTCATTAGGGGGGAGGCATTTCCCTTCGTGGGCAGTTTACAGCACAGGAGCAGTTCTTTCTAGAACAGGCCCTGCCATGCCCAGCCTAAGAGGCTACTTGTGGTTCTAAGATCTGTGCCCTTAGTTACTGGCAGCAAAATGTTGTCAAGCAAAAGGCCTGATGCCACATGTGTTTTGGCCGCTCCAGTGAGATGCACCTTGACTTCCCCATTGAACCCAAACACTGTGCGAAGAACCCAGGGTGCTGGCAGCTCCACTGTAGCAATGCCAACTTGTCCTAGTGTCAATCGCGGGCACCCGGCCTATGACCTCTTCTTGATCCGGCCATATCTGCACGTGAGAGCTTGAAGCATGACTCGTTCTGGGTGTTCTAGAGAAAGAAGGGCCCGACCCTACTTTGTGGTGCGTGGGAATTTGTAAGATGGACCTACCACCACCGTTTCCACTTATTCTTCGTAACATCAGCGTTCTCTGCCCTCTAGGGCAAGTGGACTGTCCTGGTGGCTCAGGCTTGCCTTGATGGGCAGACTGCTGGGGCTTCACCCCGTGCCAAGCGCCTCCCCACGGCAGCACGGACCCCGCTATCCTCTTGCTTCCAAGCTTCCATAGCTCGCAGTGTCTGTCCTCCGGAAGCCTGACCCTCAGCCTGCATCTCAGACCCTTCAGGACTTGTCCCACCTGCCTTTCTGGCCTCACCTCCCATGCCCTCCTCTGCTGGATTCCATCCAGAAGCTGCTGGAAGGCCCACTGCCCACCATCCTCAAGACCCTTTTCCTCTGCTGTGTCCTGCCGCTGTATCTCCTCCACCTGGAATTAGCCACTTCCTACAAGCACCACCACTGCATGGCCACATCCTCCCTGCAGGTCGAGCCCTTTCCCACCTCAGGCCCTTTGCACGTGCTGTTCCCTCTACTGGGAAGAATCTTCCTCCACTTTCTGTCTGGCAGGCTGCTACTCCCCCCTTGTGTCTTCCCCCATCTGAGAGCTCTTCCGTGGAACACCCCACGCCCTCCTCCATAGCATTTACTGATGGATACAATTCGACACCTTCCTCACCCACTAGACGGGCTTCATGAGGCTCCATGTTGTTCTCTGCTGTATCAGCACCTGGGACAAAGCGGGAGCTCTTGATCGTTTGTGTGGAAAGAACACATGAATGTCACTGTTAGGGACATGCCTGTCCCCTTCTACCCTGGACGACGTGGGTGATACTCATGGTGATACAAAGCTCAGCTCAGCAACTCATCCCAACCCTACCTCTACCTGCCATGTGAGCACGTCACTTAACCCTGGAGCAGGACAATGCACAACTCCTGGCGGCCTGACCCAGAGCCCCGCGCTCCTGAGCTGTACAGTGGGGATGCGTAGGTCTGTCCACAAGGTGTTTTGGATACCAGGCTGCTGGGGCGTAAAGTGGCCGCCTGTGCCTGACCACAGACAGCACTCTGCTCATACACAGGAGGTCCACCCCATCCCCGGCTGCAAGGCTGCCTTTGGGCTGTTTTCATGTTTTTACCAGGAAATAACCACTGAACCCTGAGTCTGTGCCAGGCTCTGTGCTGGGAGGAGAGGGCACAGGAGATGTGCTGCCCCCAGGACGCCCTTGTGGGGGAGACAGGCCTTGGCCACGGTGGGCTCTGCTCACAGGAGAAGCTGCCTTGGTGGTTTGTCGGGTGCCTGGAGCATCCTGGAGGCCTTCCTGGAAGAGGCGTGGAGGGGGTCAGGTTGCTGGGGAGATGGCTGGCAGCCACTAGTCCCGGGCCATGGTGTGGAAGGAGAGCCAGGGCGAGGCCGGGAGCTTGCAGGCTCTTTCTGTCTCTGTGCTTCCCCTTCCTCTCCTTTCAAAGCTCAAGCTGGCCCCTCTCCCTGGCCATCTCCCCTCGCCTGCCTTCCTGGGGCTGCGGGGAGAAGCAGGCAGGGTATTCGAGTCCTCCCACCCCTGCACTTTAGGAACATTAGCGTCCCAAGGGGGCATTTTTTGCCCATATTGGGCAAAAACACCTGGGGCGAGTCCACCACCAGTCCCTCAGGATCATCCTGGGGGCACCTCTATTCTCCCTGCTTGGATCTGGCTTCCAGGGCCCTGCCCCGCCCTACAGGGCATCCCTGGGGAACAAGGAAGAGCAGCCATCCCTACCCCCAGCAGAGTCGGGGTTAGAGGATGAGGAGACAGAAAAGGGTCTCAGGGCAGAGTCGAACCGTCCAGAGCTTGAGACCCTTCCTCCCTCTCGGCCTCAGTTTCTCCCGCGTAAAATGGGCTTCATAAAAAGAAGGCGAGCCCAGTGCGGCAGCCGGGCACAGAGGAGGTGGGTGCCCACGCCCTGCGTCCCGAGAGCCTTCTGCCCGCTCTGAGCCCGCACCGCACCCCAGCCGAGCAGGGGGGTAGAGGCTGCGAGAGGGGGAAGGAGGAGGGAGAGGCAGGACGGAAGAGCAGGTGCCAGGCCTGGGCCCCCAGCCTCCAGGGACATCAGAAGGGGTCACAGCCCCCAGGAGCCCCATGGCCAGCACCTGGTTAGCCGTCATCCTGGCCGAGGGCCCTACATGCAGGCCTGGGCCCCTGAAGTTTCACCAGGTCCCTGGGCCCCAGCCATCCCTGCCCCCTCTTGTCCAGGCAGCAGTGAAGCCTCCTGAAGCCCATGTGCAAGCAGTGGGGCCTCCAGCCTCTATTACCCAAACTCATCACGGGGCTTGAGGGGACCCGGGCTCTGCTGCTCCGGGTGTCACCCTGCTGGCCCCCTCCACACCCCTCCAGCCTTCCAGGCTGCCTGGTCTGTTCCCGTTCCAGAGGGCGTGGAGAGCCCAGCTCTGGGCCAGGCGCGGGCACAGGGCAGGGCCGCCTCCACTGGGTTCAGAAATACCCAGGTGGCTCCAGAGCCCCTGGCCTCCCGTCAGGATGGGACCACAGAACAGGCGTGGATCCCGCCGGCCGTGCAAACCTGGGCACAGCTTCCACCAGTCTGAGCCGCAGGGTCACATCCTGAGAGCGGGCTGGGAAGCCCAGCTCTCTGCACGACCAAATGGGCTGCCTAACGAGTTGAGTGAGCACGGGTGGGTTCCGCACCCAGCTTGTCTCCAGGGCTCCTGCAGAAGCCAGCCCTGGGGGGGCAGGGCTCACCCCACTGCTGCGCCTGTTGGGAGAAGGTTTGCTGGTCAGTGACAGCCCCGTGGCAGGGCCAGGCCCAGTTTGCTGGTCAGTGACAGCCCCGTGGCAGGGCCAGGCCCAGAGGGGCCAGATGAGCGTCCAGGGGAGTTGTGCTTCCAGAGGCCAGGAGGGCCATAATCACAGGCGCTGGCCTCTCTGCTCAGGTTCCCCGGGGCCAGAAGCCACTGGGTGGCCAGAGCCACTGATGGGTGTCTTTCCAGCTGGAACGAGAGCAACAGGTGGCCAGACCTGCCCCCTGGGCCGAGTCCTGGCTTCACCCTGACTGGCCCCGTGGTCGTAAGCAAGCCACTCGCGGCCCCAGTTTCTCTCTGTACGATGGGGTAGTGTCGCCTGGCTGGCAGGTGGGTCAGAGATGGATGGAGACGCCTGCCAGGCACATGTTAGGTGCTCAGCCTTTGTTTCTGCTTCCCCTTCCTTCCTCTCTCCAGGGGCCCAATGAGGTGGGCGACCCAAAGTACCGGGGGCACTTGGACACGGCCCAGCAGGGGGGGTGGCCTCTGTCACTGTAACAAACACACCTGGCCCTGTGTGCTCCCACCCATTAGGTCCTCACCACAGCCGGCCAGTAAACACCATCACCTCCCCATTTTCAGATAAGGGTATTGAGGCTCAGAGAACTTAAGTAGCTGCCCGAGGCCACATAGTTGTCGGTGGCAGAGCTTGGGAGTCTGTGTCCTTCGCAGGTAGCTTCTCGTTCTCCTGGGTTTGCTCTGTCCCAGGCAGACTGTTCTGCACGGCCGGCAAGCAGAGGCGAGAGGCTGGTGCAGGGCACGGGTTCCCTGTAGGCTTCAGGCTGGTTCTCGGAGCCCAGATCAGCCCGGCCGCCTCTGCATCCACATGGTCCCCTCCAGCCTCATGGTCTCCACAGGCCCCTGCTCTATCCCGTCTCCTGCTCACACTGCAATCCCTCCCGGTCCCTGAACGCATCTGTCTGTCTCTCACCTCCCTGCCCTGGCCTGAGGGCTTCTGCCCACCTGGGACCCTGTTCTCCCCTTCTCTGTCTCAAGAGTCCTCACCTCTAGAAATCCTCCTGACCCTCCCCTTGAGGGCCGGGAGTGCATCCATCACGTATGCAGGACCGGACGAGGCTTGCAGGTGTGACTGTGCCTTCTCAGTATGGAACTGTTGACTGAATATGGACAAGTGAGTGCGGAGTGAGTGAATGAATGAGTGACATGTCGTCATTCTCTTCCTTCCATAAATGGGACGGAAACCTGTAGAACCTTTCCCACCACTCTCTGAGGCCTCCCAGGGCCTCTGCGGGCAGGTGGTGTTGCAGGAAGGGGGACCCCTTCCAGGGCCCAAGAGTGGGCTCTTGTCTAACCCTCAGAAATGAATTGTCCATGGAGACACACGTGCTAACAAAGCAAGAGACTTTATTGGGAAGGGGCACCCGGGTGGAGAGCCGGAGGGTGAGGGAACCCAGGAGGAATGTTCTGTCACGTGGCTTGCAGTCTTGGGTTTTATGGTGATGGGATTAGTTTCCGGGTTGTCTCTGGCCGATCGCTCTGACTCAGGGTCCTTCCTGGTGGTGCACACATCACTCAGCCAGGATGGATTCCAGCGAGGGGGATGCTGGGAGGTTGGTAGGACATATGGACTGGCATCTCCCCTCTCCTTTTGACCTTTCCCGAATTCTTCTGGTTGATGGTAGCTTGTTAGTTCCGCATTCCTTACCAGGACGTCCTTTTTAAGATAACTCATGCATGTGGTTACTATCGGGCCTGGCCAGGGTGGGCGGTGTGTCAGTGGTTCCCGTAACAATTCTGCGATCTGAGCACCTGTGGTGGTCTTATACGCCACTGGAAGAACCCGAGACATGTAAGAGGGGGCTGAAACAACCCCGGGGCAAAGCCTAGAGGAGTGAAGCTCTCAGGCAGCACATTGGCCCACCACACGATCGTAACTAGCAATTTTATTTCAACAAACCGGCCTCAGAATGGGAAATAAAGGTTTCAAAACAAAAGAAAAAGGAACAACAGATTGACAGCCTCCAACTAATACCCCAGCCAGGTTTATGTATTATACGTACAAAACTTACAAGTACTTACTTGGGAATTAAAGGAAATCTCGCCCTAAAAATGAGGGGGCTCTTTTATTGCATACGCAGTTAAGCTAAATTAAGTTTAAAAAGGCAGCTTGATAAAAATGTCTTTTCAGAGTTCTGACTTTAAACAAAGGCCTTCTGGGGGGGAACTTGCATTTCCCTGTGTCTATGAGATACAAATGTTCTCCCTGATCTTCCTAGGACGTTCTGTGTATGTGAGTGTGTGTGTATTTGTTTGGAAAACTAGACCTCTGCCATGCTTTTTTTGAGAGTAAACTCTCTGGATTTTACTTAGGTGACATCCTACCCCACTCTCTAATGGGGAAGCCTCTTGCGTCTTATTGGTTTGAATCACTATTAATATATTTTATTTATGGCCAAATGATGGATCCTTTTAAAATGGAGAAACTAATTGGTGAATCTAGAGTGCTCTCATTATAAACAGCTGTTTTATTGGTACTGCTGACTTTAAATAATGTACAACGTGAGACTTGAGACTTAAGTTTTATTTGGGGCAAAATGAGGACTATAGCCCAGGAGACAGCATTTCAGATAGCTCTGAGAAACTGCTCCAAACAATTAGGGGGGAAGGCCAGTATATATGCGATTTTGGTGAAGGGGGAATACATGCAATCAAGCACATATTTTTTTGCAGAAGGTCTCATGAGGGTTACTGCTAGTCACGAGAAGCGGACGTCACCATGAAGGAATTTAGTGCTTTTCTAGATATGAGGAGATGTAAGAATTGGGCTCATAAAATCAGCTCCTGAAAATATCTAACTATCTGAAGACCTGTTCTGCCAGTTTTTCCCAGGGCACAGAGGGCCTCATTCCTGACCTCCACCCTGAATTCCTTTCAGGGGGTGTTGAAGGTCAGAAGCTGCCGTGGCACCTGATTTAATCTTTGTAGAGGTAGATGGCAAGTGCCAATTTGTAGCTGACGGTACCTATAAAAACAAAAATCAAATTAAAGGTGGAAGTAAGAAATATACCTAATGATTAACCTAAGAACTTCTCTAGTTTAAAACAAGTAAGAAAAACTGGTTTGGGAAGCTTCATTTGTGTTCTTTGCTTCCCCTCAATGGGTCTTACAGATGCTAATAAAAGCATTAGAATAATTAATGTTAACAGAAAAAAATCCTGTAAGGAAAGATACTATTTCCCACAAGGTAGAAATTTTAAAAGGAATTATCCCAAATGAATAAAGAAATCTTTAGATGGTTATTTAAAATGGGATAAATAAAATGGACATTTATATGATTAAAACACAAGGTTTTGATATTACTACACTACCTAAGGTTAAATTGAGGCAGGAGGTAGATGGGCCCCTCCCCAGGGTAAAGGAACTGGAGATTTGTTCCCTGTGGACCCATACGCCAGGATGAGAATGGCAGGACAATTGACAGAGGAGGCTGGGCCCTGCCCAGATAGAAGATGAGAGACCACATATTTCTCATTCTCGAAGTCAGGAGACCTTCCCTACTACACACGCGCAGAAAAGCTCCTTGGAGGTCAAAAGGGAGGGGGGCCACCCCATAGTAAGTGACGTCAACCTACCCATAGGCCTTTTCGCTAAGAATCCATCCTGGCTAAGAGATGCACACGCACACAGGGGAGGACCCTGAGATAAACCAAATACGGATTCTGAACCAGGCAAAGCAAGATGACTGTCCAAAGGAAACCCAGAAAAAATGCCCCATAAAAGTGATTCAAACTGCCACGAGGGCGCAACTCTCTGAGCCTGCCCGTGTGTCTGGCCACACTTACGGTACTCTTTTCTCTCCTAATAAACACTTTACTTGTTGAGCTACTTTCCGTCTTTGTGGGAATGCTTTTCTGCAAAGCCATAGGGCCAGGGCCTTGTCTCTGACTACGGGTCCAGTAGTTAGGATTCGGTGCTCTCACTGCCATGACCCAACCTCAATCTCTGGCCGGGAACCGAAACCCTGCTTCAAGCCGCTGCAGGCCGAGGCCACCGGAGATCAAAATGGGCCAAAAGGGTCCCCCTACAGGTCCCCAACATTAAAAGTCAAACAAGTCGTTCTGTTTACCAAAGTTTTAAAATATATATATTTAAGGAGCTAGAAAAAAATGTACACTGAGATACCTGACCGGCAATTATTTGGAGCAACAGTTAGGCCAAAGGGCCTGCGTTCCTTGTCTCAGCCCCACTCTGGGGATCCCAGAGCCTTTTATATAAAAATAAATAAAATGGACAGGGAATAAAAAGAAAGAAAAACTTCTAAAACTCCTCCTGTAGGATCAAAGTTTGTTGATTGGATCCTAATGAAAACTAAAGTTAAAGGTATCAAAGCTGACAGAACTGAGATGAAAGTGTATAAAATCAGTGTATTTAAATGGGCTTCATACAAGATGGTTACCATCTCTTTTGTTTAATTGTATTGTGGGATAGGCATGTTTCACTGGGAAATACTTCCCCTGCGGGGTATTATAAGACAAGGCATAGAAATCTGGCCCTCAGGAAATATTAAACATACTAAAGGAAACCAGTAGGGTTACCTGAGCCATACAAAAAAGTAAAAACTGGAAACTAACATTCAGGGGCTAATAAAAATCGTGATTTTGCTCTGGGTTTAGCTTGTACTCTCAGAAAGGACTTTGCTGAATGCCTTGTACAAGTTTTGAAGGCATGATAAATTAAACTCTAAAGTTCTAGAACATAAGACTTGTAAACTTCAGATTAGTTAGAAGTCTTCTACCTGATGTAATACGATAGTTGGACAAATCGATCTTTTAGTATCCTTTGGATGACAGACCTGTTCTTTGGGAAACTAAAGGCAGCTTTCTCTTGCAAACCTCTTCAAACCAGAAATGTAAATACAGGCCACAAGGACCTGAGATTGAGCCTAATTAGCTCAATCAGGGAAGACCTGAAACTAAGGCAAAAAAAAAAAAAAAAAAGAGAGACACAGTGGCAGTTTTAAAATTCAAACCGCTGAGAATGTTCCTTCAGCCAAACTTTACAAAGAGTAAAGCCTTAGTCATCTGAGCAGGCAACTTTAATGTATTCCAACTGTTCTTTGTAAACTACTAAGTTGATATTGTAATGACTGATTCATAACTGTTTTTTTTTTTTAAGTGAAGCCAGGAGATCGCTAGTTTTGCCTGTTTCTATTATATGTCTGTGTACACATTATACATATGACATATAGATAATCAACAAGGACATATGTACAGCTCAGGGAACTCTCCTCAACACTTGGTAAGAACCTATATGTGAGCGGAATCCGAAAAAGAATTGATATATGTTTATGTATAACTGAATCAACTTGCTGTACACCTACAAAACACAACATTGTAAATCAACTTTACTCCAATAAAAAATAAAATTTAAATTAAAAAAAGCAAGAAGTAATGAGACACAAGCTTTCGTATGTTTGTTCTGGCATATTGCCCTCTAAGGTACAACTCAGGAACAGGAGTCCATTAAGGCTCTGGTTGGCCTTGTAACCAGAGCTGGGCATGGAGAAATCCTGCTGCCTTGTGGCCGTTTTCTGTAACAGCAAGTTAAAAACCAGGTCTTTGGGCACTTTATTATTTTTGGGGGGAGGGCACTTTATATTCACAAGGACTGCTGGGTCCCTAAATGACACCTACCCTCAAGAAACGTCCTGGGGTAGGTATCGAAAAAGAATTCTAACAGGGAAGACTTTCAAGATGCCAATTTCAATAGGTAAATTTTACTCACAGTTTGAAAAAAAAAAAGCACATGAAAAGCCATTCAACATCGCAGATTACTAGAGACATGCAAATCAAAACTACCATGAGGTATCACCTCACACCAGTGAAATGGCTATCATCAAAAACTCTACAAACAATAAATGCTGGAGAGGGTGTGGAGAAAAGGGAACCCTCCTATGCTGTTTGTGGGAATGTAAACTGGTACAGCCACTATGGAGAACAGTACGGAGATCCCTTAAAAAGCTAAAAATAGAGCCACCATATGATCCGTCAGTCCCACTCCTGGGCTTATAGCCAAAGAAAACCAGAATTGGAAAATCATGCACCCCAACGTTCACTGCAGCACGATTTACAATAGCCAGGACATGGAAGCAACTTAATTGTCCATCGACAGATGAATGGATAAAGAAGAAGTGGTACATAGAACAATAGAATATTACTCAGCCATAAAAAAGAATGAAATAATGCCATTTGCAGCAACAAGGATGGACCTAGAAATGGTCATACTAAGTGAAGTAAGTCTGATAGAGAAAGACAAATATCATATGATATCACTTTGTAGGTGAAATCTAAAAAGTGATACCAATGAAATAATTTGCAGAAGAGAAACAGACTCACAGACTTCAGATATCCTTCAGGGAGAAAAAAATTTTTTAACATATTTATTGGAGTATAATTGCTTTATAATGGTGTGTTACTTTCTGCTGTATCACAAAGTGAATCAGCCATACGTATACATATATCCCCTTATCTCCTCCCTCTTACGTCTCCCTCCCACCCTCCCTATCCCACCCCTCTAGGTGGTCACAAAGCACCGAGCTGATCTCCCTGTGTTATGGGGAGAAAATTTTTTTAATCTATTACAGATCATTAAATGTCAACTGGAAAAAAAATAAGCAATAATTAACATTGTAAAGGTATTAATTCTCCTCAAATTAATCTACACCAGGCATTAGCAAACTAAACCTGCAGATCACATCCAGCCCACCATCTTCTTTAGTAAATAAAATTTTATTGAATGACAAAAAAAAGAAACCCACAATGAGACATCACGTTGCACCTGTCAAATGGCTATTATCCAAAAGTCTACAAATAGCAAATGTTATTGAGGATATGGAGAAGAGGGACCCTAGTACACTGTTGGTGAGATTGTAAATTGGTACACCCACTATGAAAATAATATGGAGGTCCTGAAAAAACTAAAAGTAGAACTATCATATTCACCAACAATTCCAATGCTGGGTATATGTCCAATGAAAATGAAAACACCAATTTGACAGGATGCATGCACCCCAATGTTCATAGCAGCATTACTTCCAATTGCCAAGATATAGAAGCAAACTAAATGTCCATCAACAGATGAGTGGATAAAGAAGATGTGGTACATATATACACAGCAGACTATTACTCAGCCATTAAAAAGGATCAACTTCTGCCACTTGCAACAATGTGTGGGCCTAGAATGTCTTGTACCTAGTGAAATAGGTTAGACAGAGAAAGACAAATACTCTATGTTCTCCCTGATATGTGGAATCTAAAAAATGCAGGAAAGGAATGTATATAACAAAATAGCAATACATTAGCGGTTACCATGGGGAGAGTGAAGGGGGGAGAGAAAGATAGCAGTTTGTTTCTCTTAATTCAATACCCCTATGTAGAAAATAAACAAATAAGGGTATATTGTACAACACAGGGAATATAGTCATTATATTGTAATATCTTTAACTGGAGCATAATCTATAAAAATATTAAATCAATATGTTGTACCCCTGAGACTAATGTAATATTGTAAATCAACTATACTTCAATTAAAAATCCATGGGGTGGCTAATGGATTAAGAAAAGATCAGTTATATACTGTGTACAAGAGATTCCTGTGAACTTTAAGGCCATATATAGGGTAAAACTGAATGATTGGAAAAAAGGTATTCCATGCAAATGATACTTGCCTAACTAGTCTATTATCAGGCAAAAAAGACTTTAAGTCAAACGTCTCACAGAAACAAAGGTTATCATATAATGATAAAGGGATTAATTCATTAAGAAATTATGACAATTATAAATATGTATGTATCCACCATTGGAGTCTCTAAACATATAAAGAAAATATTAACACATATGAAGGGGAAAACGTGCAGAAAGAAAATAATGGTAAGAAACATCAACCCTGAAATTTCAACACTGTATAGATCATCCAGACAGAATATCAATCAGGAAACACTGAACTTGAACACACACTTGATGTCAAGTGAATCTAACAGACATATATAGGACATGCCACTCAACAGCAGCAAAATTTCCATTCTTCTTAAGTACACATAGAACATTTCCTAGGACAGATCAAATGTTAAGCCACAAAAGAAGTCTTCACAAATCCAAGAAGACTGAAATCATATCAAGTATCTTTTCCAGCCACAATGGTATGAAACTGAACTTAGAATTGAACAAGCTCCTGAACAGCCAATGCATACAAGAATAAATCAAAAGGGAATTAAAAAAAAAAAATCTTAAAGCAAACAAAATTGGAAACACAAACTACCTAAACTTGTGGAATACAGGAAAAACAATTCAATGCAAAGAGTAAATATAAATTTACAGTCATGAATGCACATTTTTTTTATTGGAGTATAATTGCTTCACAATGTTGTTAGTTTCTGCTGTACAACGAAGTGAATCATCTATATGTATACGTATATCCCCTCCCTCTTGGACTTCCCCCCCATCCCCCCATCTAGGTCATCACAGGGCCCCGAGCTGAGCTCCCTGTGCTTTATAGCAGGTTCCCACTAGCTATCTGTTTCACACATGGTAGTGTATATATGTCAATCCCAATCTCCCAGTTCATCCCACCCTCCCCTTCCCCCCCGCCCAAGTCCACACATCCGTTGTCTATGTCTCTATTCCTGCCCTGCAAATAGGTTCATCTGTACCATTTTTCTAGATTCCACAATATATGCATATATTGTTAAAAAGTTCTTGAGAGGGGATCAAGATGATGGAATAGGAAGATACTGAACTCAGCTCCTGCCACGGACACACCCAAATTACAACAACCTACACAGAAATTATCTCTAGGAATGACCTAAAGACTAGCAGAGGAAATTTTCCACAACTAAAGATATGAAGAAGGAGAAACCACAAGGCGGATAGTAGGATTGGAAACACCGTCTAGTTGGAACCCACACCTCGAGCACAGTGACCCCCTGTGCTGGAAGACGTCACACCTGTATAGGTCCTCCACAAGGAGGGAAGGGTCTGAGCCCCGCATCAGGCTGCTCAGCCCAGGGTTTCCACGCTGGGAAGAAAAAAACCCAGCAGGTCTGGCTTTGAAAACCTGCAGGGCTTTCTTTCAGGAGAACTGGAGGCTAAAAGAAACTGAGACTTTGTTTTTATAGGGCACACACGAAATCTCACACGTTCTCAGTCCCTTTGCAGAGCCAATAGTTTGAAAGAGACCTGGGTCAGACCTACTTGCTGATTTCAGAGAGCTTCTTGGAACGGCAAGAGGCAGCTGGGAGTCCTGCTAGGGGCTGAGACACTGGTAAGCAACCTTTCAGAGTCTTCCCTCTAACTGATTAGTATCAGGGTCCTGGCCCATCTACCACCATGCCTACAGCATTCCTGCACCACAAGGTCTACCCTTCCCACCTGCACACCTGGAGCACCACACAGCCACTCATAATGGAGGGCTGCCTTGCCTACCTGCACACCCATGGCAGTTACAGACTGCAGGGCCTCACAGCCGTTTAGGCTAGGGTTCAACACTGCCTACCAGCTCGTCCACAGTAGTTGGCCCTGCCGTAAGAGAAAGGTGTGTGCAGCCCCCAGAGGGGACACCCCTGGAACATCTGGCTCTGCTGGCCAGAGGAGAACGTGTGCTGGGCCCTATCAGTCATCTCCTATATGAGGCCACTTCTCCGAGACCAGGAAATGTAATGAACTGAACCTAATGAATAGAAAGGCACAGAGAATCAGAAAACAGAAGGCAACAGAGGAATATGTTACAAATGAAATAACAAGACACAACATCAGAAAAAGAACTAGATAAAACTGAGATAAGCATTCTACCTGAAAAAAAGGTGTTCAGGGTAATGATTATAAAAATGCTCCCCCAAGTCAGGAGAAGAATAGAGGGATATAGTGAGAATTTCAACAAACAGTAATAAATACAAAAAAGAACCAAGCAGCTGAAAAATACAATAACTGAGATTAAAACACACACACACACACACACACACACACACACTAGAGGAAAGCAACATTAGATTACATGATACAGAAGAACAAATCAGTGATCTGAAAGACAGCAGTGAAAATCACCCAAGCTGAATATCAAGAAGAAAAAAGGATTAAGACAATAGGTAGGGGACTTCCCTGGTGGCGCAGTGGTTGAGAATCTGCCTGCCAATGCAGGGGACACGGGTTCGAGCCCTGGTCTGGGAAGATCCCACATGCCACGGAGCAACTAAGCCCGTGCGCCACAACTACTGAGCCTGCGCGTCTGGAGCCTGTGCCCTGCAACAAGAGAGGCCGCGACAGTGAGAAGCCCGCGCACCGCGATGAAGAGTGGCCCCCGCTCACCGCAACTAGAGAAAGCCCTCGCACAGAAACAAAGACCCAACACAGCCAAAAAAAAAATAAACAAATTAATTAATTAATTAAAAAAAAAAAAAGACAATAGGTAAAGGGACCTCTGAGACAACATCAAGAATATTAACATGAGCATTATAAGGGTCCCAGAAAGAGGAGAAGAGGGGAAGAGGCAGAGAACTTATTAGAGGATATAATAACTGATAAGTTTCCTAACCTGGGGAAGGAAACAGACAACCAGGTCCAGGAAACACCAAGTCCCAAACATGATGAAGACAAACAGATCCACACCAAGGCACGTTATGGTTAAAGTGTCAAAAGTTAAAGATAAAGAGGGATCATAGAAGCAGTGAAATAAAAGCAACTAGTTATGTGCAAGGTATTCCCACAAGACTATCAGCTGACTTTTCAGCAGACTCTGCAGACCAGGAAGGAATGACAGGATATAATCAATGAGCTAAAAGGAAAAATCCTACAACAAGAACACTCTACCAGCAAGATTATGATTTAGAATTGAAGGAGAGATCAAGAGTTTCCCAGACCAGCAAAAGCTAAATGAGTTCATCACTAGTAAAGCAGACTTATAAGCAGTGTTGAAGGAATTTACTTAAGCTTAGAAGAAGTGTCACTGGTTAGTAACAAGAAAACACACACTGGAAAAGTATATTGATACATATAGTAAGGGTAGTAGATCAAACACTTACTAAGCTTCTGTAAAGAATAAAAGACAAAAGTAGTATGTTTTTTAAAGAGAGGGCCCAAATAAATCAGAAATGAAAGAGATAAAGTTATAACAGACACCACAGAAATACAAAGTATCATAAGAGGTTACTACAAACAATTAGACACCAACAAATTGGACAACCTAGAAGAAGTGGATAAATTCCTAGAAATATCAATCTTCCAAGATTGAATCAGGAATAAATAAAAAATCTAAACAGATCAATTACTAGAAATGAAATTGAATCAGTAATAAAAAAAAAAAAAAAAAACTCCTAATAAACAAAAGTCCAGGGCCAGGTGGTTTCACTGAGAAATTCTACCAAACATTTAGAGGAATGTTACTATCTATCCTTCTCACAAACTATCCCCAAAAATTGACGGAGTGTTTCCAAACTTATTTTCTGAAGCCAGCGTCACCCATATGTGAAAACCAGATAAAGACATTTTACCAAAAAAAGTAAATTATAGGCCAATATCCCTGATGAACATAGGTGCAAAAATCCTCAACAAAATATTAGTAAACTGGATTCAACAATACATTAAAAGGGACTTCCCTGTGGTGCAGTGGTTAAGAATCCGCCTGCCAATGCAGAGGACACGGGTCCAGGAAGATCCCATATGCCGCGGAGCAACTAAGCCTGTGCACCACGACTACTGAGCCTGTGCTCTAGAGCCCGCGAGCCACAACTACTGAGCCCGTGTGCCACAACTACTAAAGCCTGCGCACCCTAGAGCTCGTGCGCTGCAACTACTGAGCCCACACGCTGCAACTACTGAAGCCCGTGCACCTAGAACCCGTGCTCCGCAACAAGAGAAGCCACGGCAATGAGAAGCCCGTGCACCGCAACGAAGAGTAGCCCCCGCTCACCGCAACTAGAGAAAGCCCGCACGCAGCAATGAAGACCCAATGCAGCCAAAAAAACAATACATTAAAAGACCCGTACACCATGATCAAATGGGATTTATCTCAGCCATGCCAGAATGATCCAATATACGCAAATCAATTAAGTGACACACCAGATTAGCAGAACAAAGGATAAAATCATATGATCATCTTCATACCTCCAGCAAAAGCATTCGGCAAAATTCGACAACATTCAAAATTTAATTTATGATAAAAACTCTCAACAAAGTGGGCATAGAGGCAACATACCTTTCTATAATAATGGGCATATATGACAAAATCAGAGCTAACATACTCAATGGTGAAAAGCTGAAAGCATTTCCTCTGAGAACAGGGGCAAGACAAGGATACCTAGTCTCGCCATTTTTATTCAACACAGTATTAATAGTCCTAGCCACAGCAAAAAGACAAAAATAAAAATAAAAAATGAGATCTGATTTGTACAGGAAGTAAAACTGTCCCTGTTTTTTTAGATGACAAGGTAATATGTAGAGAAAACCCTAAAGATCTCACCAACAAATTATTAGCATCAATTCAGTAAATTTTAAGTATCCACAATTAAAATACAAAAATCTGTTATTTTTCTCTGCACTAATAACAAACTATCAGAGAAATTAAGAAAAAACCATTTACGATTGTATCAAAAATAATAAAATACCTAGGAATAAATTTAACCACAGAGGTGAAAGATTTATATGCTGAAAAGTATAAGACATTGATGAAGGAAACTGAAGATGACACAAATAAATGAAAAGATATCCCATGCTCTTGGATTGGAAGAATTAATCTTTTTAAAATAGCCATATTATGCAAAGCAGCCTACAGATTTAAAGCAATCTCTATCAAAATACCCGTGACATTTTTCACAGAACTAGAACAAATAAGCCTAAAATAAATATAGCACCACAAAATACCCACATTGCCAAAGGAATTCTGAGAAAAAAGACCAAAGCTGGATATAGCATGCTCCCTGACAAAAAAGCTACAATAATCACAAAAACAGACACACAGACGAATGGAACAGAATAGAGAGCCCAGAAAGGAACCCACACGCTTACGGTGAATAAATCTACCACAAAGGAGGCAAGAACATGCAATGGAGAAAAGACAGTCTCTTCAATAAGTGGTGCTGGGAAAACTGGACAGCTACATGTAAAAGAAAGAAATTAGAACATTTCCACACACCATACACAAATATAAATTCAAAATGGATTAAGGGCCTAAATGTAAGGCACCAAATCATAAAACTCCTAGGAGAGAACATAGGCAGAACACTCTTTGACATAAATTGTAACACTAGTTTTTTGCATCTGGCCTCTAAGGCAAAAGAAATAAAAGCAAAAGTAAACAAATGGGACCTAAATAAACTTAAGAGCTTTTGCACAGCAATGAAAACCATCAACAAAATAAAAATTCAAAGTGCAAAATGGAAGAAAATATTTGCAAATGATATGACTGACAAAGGGTTAATATCCAAAATATGTAAATGGCTCATACAACTCAATATCAAAAAACAAAAACAAAACACCACCACCAACAAACAACACAGTCACTAATGGGCAGAAGACATGAATAGACATCTTTCCAAAGAAGACATACAGATGGCTAAAAGGCACATGAAAAGATGCTTAACATCACTAATTATTGGAGAGGTTCAATTTAAAACAACAATGAGACATCAACCTCACACCTGTCAAAATAGCTATCATCAAAATGTCTACAAATAACTAATTTTGGAGAGGATGTGGAGAAACGTGAACACTTGTACACTGTTGGTAGAATTGTAAATTGTTGCAGGCACTATGGAAAATATTATAGAGGTTCCTCAAAAAGCTAAAAATAGAGCTACCATATTATCCATCAATAACTCTCCTGGGTACATATCTAGGAAAAAAATGAAAACATTAATTCTAAAAGGTACATAAACCCCAATGTTCATAGCAGCACTATTGACAATGGCCAAACTACGAAAGCAACCCAAATGCCCATGAACAGACAAATGGATAAGGAAAATATGGCATATAGGTACAGTGGACTATTACACAGCCATAAAAAGAATGAAATTCTGCCATTTGTAACAACATGAATGGACCTAGAGAATATTACGCTTAATGAAGTAAGTCAGAGAAAGGCAAATACTGTGTGATATCGTTACATGTGGAATCTAAAAATAATACAAATGAATGTATATGCAAAACAGAAACAAACTCACGGATGTATAAACAAACTAGTGGTTACCAGTGGGGACAGCTAAGTGGGGAGGGGAAAATTAGGGGTATAGGATTAAGAGGTACAAACTACTATGTATAAAATAGATAAGCAACAAAGATATATTATATAAGACAGAGAATTATAGCCATTATCTTGTAATAACTTTTAATCAAGTATAATCTGTAAAAAATACTGGATCACTATGCTATACACCTGAAACTAATATAATAGTGTAAATAAGCTATAATTTTTCAAAATAAATAAAATTAAAATAAAAATAATTGGGTAGAGGAGCTGAATACACCTTTTGCCAAAGGAAAAAAAAAAAAATACAGATGGCCAAAAGGCACATGGAAACATCACTAATCATCAGGAAACGTAAATCAAAACCACAAAAAGATATCACCTTACAGTTGTCAGAACGGCTAGCATCAAAATGACAGCAATTAAGAAGTGTAGCTGAGAATGTGGATAAAAGAGAACTCACCTGCACTGTTGTGAAGAATGTAAATCGGTGCAGCCACTACTGAAAACACTACGGAGGGTTCTGAAAACATAAAAAAATAAAACTATCATATGGTTTAGCAATTCCACTTTTGGTTATTTATCCAAAGAAAACAAAACAGAGCAAAAAACTAATTTAAAGAGATATATGCACTCTTATGTTCATTGAAACATAACTTACGATAGCCAATATATGGTAGCAACCTAAATGTTCAATGATAGATAAATGGACAAAAAAGTGATATAGATAGATAGATATACAGACACTCACATAAACATATACATATATGCACAAATATACATATGTACATATGTATATACACATATACACACATACACAGAAACACATGTACATATACACATATATACATACACATAAATAGATACATATACATAGATACATATACATAATACACATAGATACATATACATATATACACATAGATACACATACATATACACATAGGTACATATACATATATACATACAGATACATATACATATATACATATACACATAGATACATATATATGTATAGATATGTGTGTACATATATAGTTATATATATTAGCCATAAAAAGATGAAATCTTACCATTTTTGACAATATAGTTAGACCTAGAGAGCATTATGCTAAGTGAAGTAAGTCACATAGAAAAAGACAAATACCTCATGATCTCACTTATGTGTGTAATCTAAAAACAAAACAAACACAACAAAACAAGTCTTACAGACACAGTGACCAAATTGGTGGTTGCAAATGGGGAGCTGAGTGGGTGCTGGACAAGACAGGTGAAGGGGTATAAGAAGCACAAAATTCCAGTTATATGATAAAAATGGACAAGAATTTAATATACAGAATAAAGAGTATGGTTCATGATTGCAATAACTGTGGATGGGGACAGATGTTTACTAGACTCATCAAGGTGATCATTTTGTAATATACTTAAATGCTGAATCATTATGTTGTATATCTGAAACTAACATAATATTGTATGTCAACTATTCTTCAATTAAAAAAAAACAAAGAAGGAAGAAAAAGAATGCATGTCCTGACAGCATTTCGCCTGAGCCATTTCTCGGGAGTGTGTTTGTAACGAACAGCCTTGAGGAGTGAGGTAATGTCTCTCCCTCAGGCAAACAGGAAGCTTGCTAACCTCTAATTTTAAAAGCCGTGGAGTCCTCAGACTCAGCGTTCCTCAGTGTTACACAACCGAGTACATACATATCACCCAACTGGATCCCTCTGTGTCATCCCAGTGGGAACTGGGTGGGGGAGAGAGAACCAATACATTATTATGCCCATGCTTGCTGTGCTGTAAGTAATAAAATATTTTGTCTCTGAAAAAAACCCAAAAACAATGAAAGAACCTAACTTTACAACTAAAGGAACTAGAAAAAGAACAAACTAAGCTCAATGTTGGCAGAATGAAATAAATAATGATTAGAGAAGTTATAAAAGTAATAGAAGGACCTACTGTATGGCACAGGGAATTCTACTCAATACTCTGTAATGACCTATATGGGAAAAGAATCTAAAAAGGAGTGGCTATATGTATATGTATAACTGATTCAACTTACACCTGATACTAACACAACATTGTAAATCAACTCTATTCCAGGGACTTCCCTGGTGGCGCAGTGGTTAACAACCTGCTTGCCAACGTGGGAGACGTGGGTTCGATCCCTGGTCTGGGAAGATGCCACATGCCACAAGCAACTAAGCCTGTGTACCACAACTACTGAGCCTGCGCTCTACAGCCCACGAGCCACAACTACTGAAGCCCGTGCACCTAGAGCCCGTGCTCCGCAACAAGAGAAGCCACCACAATGAGAAGCCTGCGCACCGCAACAAAGAGTAGTCCCCAATTGCCGCAATTAGGGAAAGCCCGTGCACAGCAACGAAGACCCAACTCAGCCAAAAATAAATAAATAAACTATACTCCAATAAAAATTTTAAGAAAAGTAATCGAGACTACAAGAATAGTAGAAAGATAAATAATATTGAGAAGTTTTTTTGGAAAAGAAGAAAATTGACAAACTGTTAGCTAGAATAACTAAGAAAAAGATAGAATATATATATGTGTATATCTATACACACACATATATATAGGCAATACAATAATGCTACAGGAATACAAAGGACAATAAGAGACTACTAACTGTTAACAATCATATGCAAACAACTTGGATTACCTAGAAAAAAATGGACAAACTCCTAGAAAAAAACAACCTACTAAGATTAAATAGTTAAGAAATAGAACACCTGAACAGACCAGTAATGAGTAAAGACAATGAAATACTATTGAAAAACCTCTCAATAAATAAAATCCCAGGACCAGATGGTTTTATTGGTGAGTTATACCAAATATTTAAAGAGAAATTAAAGCCAAGAATTCTCAAATACTTCCAAAAATTTAAAGAGGAGGGAACACTTTCAAACCATCTTATGAGGCATTACCCCAATATCAAAACCAGACAAGGGCTCTAGGAGAAAAGTACAGATCAATATCCCTGAAAAGCATAGATGAAATATACTCAAAATACTGGCAAACTAAATTCGATAGCACATTAAAACAATCATTCACCATGATGAAATGGGATTTATGCCCGGATGCAAGGATGGGTGAACGTATGCAAATCAATAAATGTGATACATCACATTAAGAGAATAAAGGGAAAACATGATCATATTAATAGATACAGAAAAATTATTTGATAAAATCCAACTTCCTTTCATGATAAAGACTGTCAAGAAATGATTGATAGTTGCAGAAGGAATTACCTCAACAATTAAAAGTCATATGACAAGCACAATGCTAACAGTATGTTGAATTATGAATCCCGAAAGCGTTTCTTCTAAGTTTCGGACCAAGACAAGGTTACCTATACTTGCCTCTTCTATTCAACATAGTATTGGGAACTTCCCTGGTGGCGCAGTGGTTAAGAATCCGCCTGCCAAGGCAGGGGACACGGGTTTGAGCCCTGGTCCGGGAAGATCCCACATGCCGTGGAGCAACTAAGCCCGTGTGCCACAACTATTGAGCCTGTGCTCTACAGCCCAAGAGCCACAACTACTGAGCCCACGAGCCACAACTACTGAAGCCCGTGCACATGGAGCCCATGCTCCACAATAAGAGAAGCCACTGCAAGGAAAAGCCTGCCCACTGAAACAAAGAGTAGGCCCTGCTCGCCACAACTAGAGAAAGCCCGCACACAGCAATGAAGACCCAACGCAGCCAAAAAGAAAGAAAGAAAAGAAAAAGAAAAACATAGTACTGGAATTCCTAACCAGAGCAAGTAGGCAAGAAAAATAAATAAAATAAATCCAAATCATAAAGGTAAAGCTAAATTTTTTCTGTTCACAGATAACATGTTTTTATATCTACAAAACCCTAAACGTGCCACCTCCAAAAAACTGTTTGAACCAGTAAATAAATAGAATAAGTTGCAGGATACAAAATCAACATACAAAAATCATTTGGTATTCTATACACTAACAACAGAAACTATTGGAAAAGGTTTAAAAAGTCCCATTTACAATAGCACCGAAAAGAATAAAATACTTAGGAATGCAGTTAACCAAGAATGTGAAAGAGCCATACACTGAAAACTATGAAATATTGATGAAAGAATTTGAAAAATACACAAATAAATGGAAAGATCGCCCATGTTATAGGATTGAATAAATTAATATTGTTAAAATGTCCATACTACCCAAAGCAATCTACAGATTTAAAGCAATCCGTCTCAAAATGCCAAAGGCATTTTCCCCAGAAAATAGAAAAAGAAATCCTAAAATTCGTATGGAACCATATAAAAGACTCAAAATATTCAGAGCAATCTTTTTTTTTTTTAAATGAAATTCGAAATGGTTTTTTTATTTTTTATTTTTATTTATTTATTTATTTATGGCTGTGTTGGGTCTTCGTTTCTGTGCGAGGGCTTTCTCTAGTTGCGGCAAGTGGGGGCCACTCTTCATCGCGGTGCACGGGCCTCTCACAATCGCGGCCTCTCTTGTTGCGGAGCACAGGCTCCAGACGCGCAGGCTCAGTAGTTGTGGCTCACGGGCCTAGTTGCTCCGCGGCATGTGGGATCTTCCTGGACCAGGGCTCAAACCCGTGTCCCCTGCATTGGCAGGCAGATTCTCAACCACTGCACCACCAGGGAAGCCCCTCAAAGCAATCTTGAGCACAAAGAACAAAGCTGAAGGCATCAGGCTTCATAATTTCAAACTATAGTACAAATGCATAGTAATCAAAGCAGTAGGGTAATAATATAAAAACAGACATTTAGAAAAACAGAACGAAATATAGACCTCAGAAATAAATCCATATATTTACAATCAATTGATCTTTGACAAAAGTTCCGGGAATATACAATGAGGAAAGGATCCTCTCTTCAGTAAATTAGTAGAAAACTGAATATTCACAAGCATAAGGAAGACATTAGACCCGTATCTCACATTATATACAAAAATTAATTCAAAGTGGTTTAGAGAATTAAATATAAGATCCAAAACTGTACAATTACTAGAAGAAGATATAGGAGGGAAAAAACTTCTTTTTAAAAAAAAATTTTTTTTGATGTGGACCATTTTTTAAAGTCTTTGTTGAATTTGTTACAATACTGCTTCTGTGTTATGTTTTGGTTTTTTGACCACGAGGCATGTGGGATCTTAGCTCCCCAATCAGGGATCAAACCCGCACCCCCTGCATTGGAAGGCAAAGTCTTAACCACTGGACCGCCAGGGAAATCCCAAAACTTCTTGACAGTGGTATGAGCAATGTATTTTTGAATATGACCCCAAAGGCACAGGTAGCAAAAGCAAACAGAATTGAAAAATCGATTGCATTAAACTATAAAGGTGTGAACATCAAAGGAAACAATTTACAGAGAGTAAGAGCGTACCTACAAAATGGGAATATTTGAAAAACATATCTAATGTATAAAATATATAATATGCTCAAATAACTGGGTAGAAAAAACACAACACATAACCCGATTTTTTTTTAGTGACACTTTTCCTTGCTTTAATATTTTTTGTCTTCTGCTTTTGGAACAAGCTCTTGATTACAAAATATCACCCTACAGTCAAAAATACCTGCCACTGGCACAGGATGGAGAAGCCCGCAAGTAAGGACAGCAGCAGGTGGCAAGAGGTGGGAAGTGATTGAAGCTGTGGTTACAAATGTTCACGGGAAGCTAAAACTATCCAACAGGTTGTGCCCCAACATTAGCACAGGTTAGACTTCGTCACTACCTTGCGGGTTGGCCTCAGTGTATTTGGGTTCAGATTCTACATGGCAATACAATTTCTTCCAGTTAAGAGTTCTTGGCTTGCACCGATCCTAGGGTCGCCAGAGGGCACCGGACCAGTCTACTAGTTTTTCAAAACACTGTTGTAGACCTGATAGATGTACTGGGGGACTTCAGGAGCTCTACACTTCAGCGATAGTGTGTAATTGAGGTTTCCTGGTTGGCTTTGGAGCTGGGCCAAAATCCAAATGTCATAAGTGAGCTTCAGGGATGGGTACAGAATGTCCTGCCCTTCCACATTCCTCCTGGCAATAGTATCGACGTGGCTGTTTTGCAACTTGCTGGAAACAGTGTCAGCGTTTAAATGACTTTCCTTAATCTGAAACTGAAGTTCATTTTCATTGGGAATAGCCTTCCATGTTGCAAGGAAAACCTGGTGCTTCATTCTGCCATCTTCTACAAAAAAGCACATTGAGTGGAATGAGGCGGCTGAAGTAGAAGACATCACTATTGTTTTTCACAGCCACCTGCAGCTTGTTCAGAGGTTCTGTCTTCATGACTGGGCCCAAGGTGTGGAGAGGCAGGGAGACATCAGTGCTCTGGTTCGGCATAAGTGGTGTATGGATGGCCAGAGGAGTGCTGGGGATGACACGAAAGCTATTCTTGTTCAACTGAATTGCAAAGTCATGTGCTGCAGAGCTCTGCTCGTGAAGTTCATTGCCATATAGATGTGCCCTTGGTGGTGAGTAAATGTACCCGAAATCTCCAAGCCTTTAGTCTTTACTGCAGACAGCCAGACAGCTTTAGGAGCCACATACCAACCTGGCGCCATGCCTATCCCCATGGAGAGTTCAAATTGGTCATTTAGACCACTGCTGACCAAAGCAGTAGTAGCTGAAGGAGCAAACGTTGCAGGCATTAATGATGGGGTGAAGGACTGTCCCACAAGACTCTCTAGCCCTCCCCCCAAGAGATCCATCTTTTTGAATTATAGTTTTGTCTGGGTATATGCTCAGGAGTGGGATTGCTGGATCATATGGCAATTCTATTTTTATTTTTTTTTTACGGAGAAACCTCTATACTGTTCTCCATAGTGGCGGCACACATTCCCACCAACAGCGTAGGAGGGTTCCCTTTTTGCCACACCCTCGCCAGCATTTATTATTTGTAGACTTCTTAATGATGGCCATTCTGATTGGTTTAAGGGGATACCTCATTGAAGTTTTGATTTGCATTTCTCTAATAATTAGCGATGGTGAGCATCTTTTTATGTACCTATTGTCTATCTGTATGTCTTCCTTGGAGAAATGTCTCTTTAGCTCTTCTGCCCATATTTTGATTGGGTTGTTTTTCTTGTGATTGAATTGTATGAGCTGATTGTATATTTTGGAAATTAAGCCCCTATCAGTTGCATCATTTGCAAATAGTTTCTCGCATTCCGTAGGTTGTCTTTTCATTTTGTTTACGGTTTCCTTTGCTGTGCAAAAGCTTATAAGTTTGAATAGGTCCCATTTGTTTAGTTTTGCTTTTATTTCTATTGCCTTGGGGGACTGACCTAAGAAAACATTGGTATGATTTATGTCAGAGAATGTTTTGCCTATGTTCTCTTCTACAAGTTTTATGGCGTCGTGTGTCATATTTAAGTCTTTAAGTCATTTTGAGTTTATTTTTGTGTATGGTGAGAGGGTGTGTTGTAACTTTAATGATTTACCTGTGGCTGTCCAACTCTCTCAGCACCACTTACTGAAGAGGCTGTCTTTTCTCCATTGTATATTCTTGCCTCCTTTGTTGAAGATTAATTGACCGAAGGTGTGTGAGTTTATTTCTGGGCTCTCTATTCTGTTTCATCAATCCATAAGTCTGTTTTTGTGCCAATACCATGCTGTGTTTTTTAAAATTAATTTTTATTGGAGTATAGTTGCTTTACAATGTTGTGTTAGTTTCTACTGTACAGCAAAATGAATCAGCTATATGTATACATATATCCCCTCTTTTTTGGATTTCCTTCCCATTTAGGCCACACAGTGCATTGAGTAGAGTTCCTTGTGCTATACAGCAGGTTCTCATTAGTTATCTATTTTATACATATTAGAGTATGTATCAATCCCAGTCTCCCAATTCATCCCACCCCCTCTTCCCCCCTTGGTGTCCATACATTTGTTCTTTACATCTGTGTCTCTATTCTGCTTTGTAAATAAGATCATCTATAACATTCTTCTAGATTCCACATATATATGTTAATATACAATGTTTGTTTTTCTGTTTCTGACTTACTTCACTCTGTATGACACTTTCTAGGTCCATCCACGTCTCTACAAATGACCCAATTTCATCCCTTTTTATGGCTGAGTAATATTCCATTGTGTATATGTACCACATCTTCTTTATCCATTTGTCTGTTGATGGGCATTTACGTTGCTTCCATGTCCTGGCTATTGTAGATAGTGCTGCTGTGAACATTGGGGTGCATGTGTCTTTTTGAACTATGGCTTTCTCTGGGTATATGCCCAGTAGTGGGATTGCTGGGTCATATGAATACCACACTGTTTTGATTACTGTAGCTTTGTAGTATTGTTTGAAGTTTGGAAGGGTTATGCCTGCTGCTTTGTTCTTTTTCCTCAGGATTGCTTTGGCAATTCTGGGTCATTTATGGTTCCATATAAATCTTAGGATTATTTGTTCTATTTCTGTGAAAAATGTCATGGGTAATTTGATAAGGATGGCATTAAATCTGTAGATTGCTTTGGGTATTATGGTCATTTTAACCATATTAATTATTCCAATCCAAGAGCATGGGATATCTTTCTATTTCTTTGAATCATCTTCACTTTCCTTTACTAATTTTTTATAGTTCTCAGCATATAAGTTTTTCACCACCTTGGTCAGGCTTATTCCTAAGTATTTTGTTTTTTTGGATGCAATTTTAAAAGGGATTTTTTTTTTTTACATTCCCTTTCTGATATTTCATCATTAGTGTAAAGACATGCAACTGATTTCTGTATGTTAATCTTGTATTCTGCTACCTTGTTGAATCTGTTTATCAGTTCTAATAGTCTGTTTGTGGAGTCTTTAGGGTTTTCTATATATAGTATCATGTCATCTGCATATAATGACAGTTTTACCTCTTCCCTTCTAATTTGGATATATTTTATTTCTTTTTCCTGTCCGATTGCTCTGGCTAGACTTCCAATATTATGTGGAATAGAAGTGGTCAGAGTGGGCATCCTTGTCTTATTCCAGATTTTAGCGAGAAGGCTAAGTGCTTTTCACCATTAAGTATCATATTGGCTGTGGGTTTGTCATAAATAATAGCTTTTACTATGTTGAGATATGTTCCCTCTATACCCACTTTCATAAGAGTTTTTATCATGAATGGATGTTGAATTTTATCAAATGCTTTTTCTGCATCTATTGAGATGATCATAATATTTTTGTCTTTTTTGTTGTTGATGTGGTGTATCACATTGATTGATTTGAGTATGTTGAAATATCCTTGTGACCCTGGGATAAATCCAACATGGTCATGGTGTATGATCTTTTTTTGTGTGTTGTTGGATTCAGTTTGCCAACATTTTGTTGAGATTTTTTGCATCTATATTCATCAAAGGTATTGGCCTGCAATTTTCTTTTTTGGTAGTGTCTTTGTCTGGTTTTGGTATCAGGGTGGTGGTGGCTTCATAGAATGTCTTTGGGAGTGTTCCCTCCTCTTCAATCTTTTGGAAGAGTTTGAGTATGTGGTGACTAGAGCCTGCACTAGATGTTGAGCAGGGCCTCCTCTTTGCTCTGTGGTTGTCACAGCCCTCTTGGGGGCAGGGTCTGCTCCCTAGTTGTTGCAGTAGAAGCCCCCAGTTCTGTTTCTATGCTGTGGTGTCAGGTAGGCTGGATTGGAGCCTTCCCAATGGGAAGGGAGACACTGAGCATTCCTCTAGGAGAGCTGTCCACAAGGGAGTGTGCTCTGTGGTGTCACTTGTCACCCGTTGTGCGGGCTCACAAAGTACACTGTTGTTGGCACTGCCCTCGGCCCCGCCTCAACTGTGGGAATGAAGGCAATCAGCCCTGGTGTCCCTCAGGTACAGTGCTCTCAAAGCCACCAGCACAGATCTGTAAGTACTGATCCACTGAAGTCAGGTACCAGGACCACAGTAGTCATACACATGGACCCACCGTGGGAGGTATGGAAGCAGCCTAGACTCCAGCCCAGCCCAGCTGCCATGTGCCCACACTCACAAAGCACACAGCTGCTAAGGCTGGACCCATCCCAGCCATGGGAGCATCCATTGTCCACTCGGATGTCCCACAGGCACTGAGTTTACAAAGCCAGTGGTGGTGGTGGCATAAATCCTTGGATCACACAGCCAAAGGGAGAGGGCTCAGGTTTCAGCCCTGCTTCCTATGTCATGAGGTCCCTGGGGATCAGCTCTGATTTCAGTCCCGCCTCCACACGTGGGCAACCTGCTGGCACTCTGCACTCTCAGAGCTTGTAGAGGTGGTACCAAGAAAGAGGCTGCTATGGCAGCCCTGCCCCTCCCTTCACAAGCCCCTCAACATTGGTGCTTCATTTCTATGGTCAGCCTGGACTTCTTCTGTGCACACCCCCCATTGGGCCCATACCACACTCCAGCCCCTTCAGGCTGTCTCCGTGCAACCAACCCCAGTCCTCTTCCTGGTCTGTCATTTGAACCTCGAGTTTCAGCCCCCGCACATACCAGCAGGCACACGTCTTGGGCTGAGGACTGCACGAGGTAGCACAGATCCTCTGTGCAGGTCTCTGTTTTGTCTGCTGCAAACTGGCTGCTACGCTCTCCTCCAAGCCTCTGAAGCTCCCTTTCTGTCCCAGCTGCTCTCCCCACCGGTGAAGGGGCCTCCCAGGGTAAGGGAACCTTTCCTCTTTGACAGCTTCCTCCCAGGGGTGCAGGTCCTGTCCTGTTTTCTTCCTCTTCTTCTTTTTTTTTTTTCTTTCATCCTACCTCATTACATGGATATCTTTCTTGCACTTCTGGGTGTCTGAGATCTTCTGCTAGCATTCAGTAGGTATTCTGTGAGGATTGTTCCACATGTAGATGTATTTTTGATGTATTTTCGGGAGGGGGTGAACTCCACATCCTTCTATTCTGCTGTCTTGATTCAATGTCTGTATGATTTTTTTGCCTTTTTTCTTCTACTTCAGGAAATCAAATGATCAATGCCTGAAGGAGACCGATCAGAGGCCCAAGGACACAGCAAATATCCAGGTCATCACACAAACATCCACACCACAGCACCTCTAAAGCCCAGAATCTGAAGAAGCAAAAGAGGGGACAAACTGCTTTAAAAAGGACATTGGTCATGTATCCTCCTCGCAAGAGTATATCAAAGGGCTTTTTTCCACTGATGTAGACAAGAGATGCTACAAAGGCACCTTAAGTTTCCAGTATAATGGGGAAAAAAACTATTACATTGGAACTGTAATGTATTTTCCCCTGATCATCATCGAGGTGGTGTGCCTCTTCACATGTAAAATGATCGTTTTTATTTCTTTTCCAGTGAAATTTAATTTCATAGGTTCCAAATAGTTTTCTGTGGTTGCTTCTATTTCTTCTCTTGATTGAGAGGCAATTCAAACATACTTTATATTTGTGGTGTCTTCTCCCACAGCATCCTTCCAAGCCAATTACTGTCCACACAGTCACTAAAAAACTTGTCAAGGGACTTGATTTCACAGGTCATCCACCACTCAAGACACCTGATATGAGGGCCATCTGCCTTGCACAGCCTTACATCAAGAGCTCCGTACTGAGCTCTTTGCTCTCAACTTGTGGACCAGATAAAGGACAGGATGAGGATATCATTATTCCCTCACAACCTGCACCCAAGCACACTGGTCAGTGCTCAAACATCATTGCCAAGCTGGCAGACAACAGGCCTGGGATCTTCTCCGGTGATATTCCCCAGCTTTCCCCCAAGACATTTGGTCTGGACCATGTCATCAACCACAGGGCAAAACTCAAGTGTCCTAAAGTAGACTCAATGCCCAGACCAGAGCCTGTCAAACATAAATGTGACCAGGACTCCAAACTCAGGTACCATGCAAGAGATCTGCCCGGGTCTCCATTCAGTGTTGCTAGAACCTCCCCTCCACCCTACTCCCTCCCACCAAAAAAGTAAGACTCAGGTCGTTTTTATCTTCTGAGGATACTCAGAGACCTGATCTCTGGAAGTGTCCATAGTCTTCATCCTCTTCCCAGTACAATTGGACTTGGATACACACAGGTGCACCAAATGACCATAAGAACACCTGCCCCGATGCTAAGCATTGGCCCTCAGCCTCTACCCAACTCACCTCACCTGAGCCCAAGCCAGACCTGCACTCTCCCCAACACCCACCATCTATGTATGTTCAGGACCAACCCCTCAGAATTGTCTTCATGATGAAACAAGGAATGGGGGGAGGACTCCAGGTTCAGAACAACTTTCATTTCATCCTCCTGAGAAGCCTTCTCCTGCAAGTCAGGTGTCACATCTTAGAGGAATCTGGGTGACTCTAACCCATGTCCCAGTCCATGGTCTCCATGAGGACCTTGTGGTCTCCTGCTCTGAGGAGAGTGACACACCCCTCCCCAAGGCATGGAAGGCTCAGCGTCCAGGCTAACATGTCTTGGAGGTGGCTGCTGGAGCAAAAGAAAGAAGAAAAGAGCAAAATTTGTCTCATGAGTTCACACTTCCCCAGATGTGGTTTATGTACAAATTTCAGAACACCAAATACTATTGGGAGTTTCACAGCACATTTCATGTACTGTTATGAATTATGTAAATTTAACTTATGTTTGAAATGGAGGTTACCAAACTGTCGTATGAAGTATTTAGTAAATTAGAAAAAATTTAAATTGTTTGCTAATCCTTTTACAATATACAAGTCATTATGCTGCACACCTCCCATTTTTACAGTACTGTATGTCAATTATATCTCAATAAAACTGAGAGGAAAATATTAATAAAATCAATAAGAAACTGAGTCAACACATGGGAAAATATTAAGCTATAATGTCAGTAGGAAGCCATTAATTAATTAACATTTATTTGTATTCAGTGTGCAAGTGACTGGAATTTGGGAAACTGGATAAAATAGACACCTACGGGGATGAAAAGGTCTGCATTTTTTAAGCTGAGCCTTTCTTGAAACTAGAATTTTTGTCTCTGAGAGAGAGTTCTACTAAAAACCATAATGGAGGATAGTCTTCATCTTATAAATTTGGTCATTCAAAATAACTGGAAATGATATTTGGTTATTTCTTCATGATAATGAGATCCTCCCAATGTGTTATATTGTACAGATATTTTCACTTCCAGTCATCTCTTGTAAGGTTTTTTGTTTTTCTTTTTCATTTTTTTTTGTCACCAAGTTTTAGTTACTTGAGTGTAAAAGAGGACCTTAGTAGTCTCAGTGTAGTCTGTGTCCCAGAATTGTGTTCAGATTTCAGACTCTTAGGCGTAACTCAGGCCTCCTGAAACAGAAATTGCATTTTAACAATATTTTCAGGTGACTCACGTGCACATTGTTTTTTACTAAGTAGGGCAAGTGTACTTACTCTCAATTTGACAGCAAATTTGAATAACATGGTGATCTTTTAATAATACCGATGCCCAGAAATACTACTTTACTGAATCCTTTTAAGTCCTGGGCATGGGGATTTTTAATCGTTTTCCAAGTAATAATGACGTAAGGCGAAGTCTGAGAACTCCTCTAGGTGAAGAGCAAAGGTAACAGTTCCCTGACTTGTTCTGGTCTTTTTCCAGTGTGGGAAGAAACTCTGACCTGGGTCAAGAAAGTGTGGGTGGTTTTATAGAGAATGGGATGCTATTAGGAGGGGCAAAGAACTTAATCATTATTCCATGTGAGAATCTGTCTCAGGGAAGCTTCTCTCTCTCTCTAGAACTTCTTCCCTTAGTGAGGAAGACTCCAGATGGCCTTCTGGTTGAGGTCTCAAGACCAATGGAAAAATAAAAGCAAAGGAAAGGAAGCTCAGGTTGAGTTACTCTATCTGACTTGAATATATTTCAGTGAGGAGTTCCACCTGCATTATGGTTGAATAAGATGTGCCTCGTCATATCCCCCTTCAACAACTTGGCTTCATTCACAGACAAAAGTGTCCTTGTGGGAGCTGTGGGATCCAGCACCATACATCAAGGGACCCAGCAAGAGTCTCACCCACCTGTGCAAAGGGTAATAGGCAGAGAGACCTCAGTCCCAGCTCTGGACTTTGCTGTCATCTGTTAACTGACTCCATACCCTCTTGGCTACAGCCCAGGGGCACCTGGAAAATACTATTTTAATCTATCACTCCTGAACAAAAGAGCCTTTGTAGATACCCAGGTTTCTAGTAGAGAAGTACTAGCACAATACTGGAGCAAAAAAAAAAAAAAAAGGTATGAGTTTGGATGCATTGGACAAAGTAAAGGGAATAATTTCCCTTTACCAACATCACGCCTCCCCCAAGATTGCACAATTTAGGGCCAAGAGAGATCTTCCTGGCCCATGATTTCTCCTGCAGGGGCAAGTGAGAGCATGTGAGTGAGCATGTGGTTTCTCCAACTGTGTGGGATGCTGCCCAAAAAGCCTGTTGTTTTCTTGCCCCTTCCAGAGTGCTGAATCATGAGGTGCATGACTGGGGGTTGGGAAGAGGTAACAGATAGCATTCTGGGAATGCACTGATGCGCTGCAGATTCTACCAGCTGTATCACAGACTCCATCAAGAAGACCATCCAGGCTTCCCTGGTGGCACAGTGGTTAGGAATCTGCCTGCCAATGCAGGGGACATAGGTTCGATCCCTGATCCAGGAAGATCCCACATGCCGTGGAGCAACTAAGCCCGTGCACCACAACTACTGAGCCTGTGCTCTAGAGCCTGTGAGCCACAACTACTGAGCCCATATGCCACAACTACTGAAGCCCACATGCCTAGATCCCATGCTCTGCAACAAGAGAAGCCACCACAATGAGAAGCCCGCTCAAGGAAGAGAAGCCCGCTCAAGGAAGAGTAGCCCCCGCTTGCCGCAGCTAGAGAAAGCCTGCACACAGCAATGAAGACCCAACGCAGCCAAAAAGAAATAAATAAATTTATAAAAAAAAAAAAAAAAGAAGTCCATCCATGAACCAATAAGGATGCCTCACCCATGGATCTTCCCATCTGGCCGATGGGCACCCTCGGTGCTCTGCACACCTTACCAACACAAATCCTCACACTGTGGTCAGTTCACCATGGGTGCTCCCAACCAAGGCACTGAGGGCAAGCTTTGGCAGACAGCTTGAGAACACACACAGAAAGTTGGCTCACATCTGCAGGCCAGAGACAGACCATAAATTTCTGCATTAGCAGCACCCTTAGGAGAAGAAAAGAGGGGCAGTTGGCACACAGCCTGTTGTGTTGCAAGATCAAAAGACAGCATATAAGCTCAAGAATTCTGCTAAAAGATGTGATAAGATCTGTGAAACAGGTTCATCCATAAAGGTCTGAGAAAGCCTCAGAATCTCTAATTCTAGAAGGCTGACAGAAGACGTTTCTCTCCTGAAGACAATTAGTAAATGCTGAAGGAGGTGGCTGCTACTCCAGAAATGAAGATAGCAGCACAAAACCCTAAGAATATTTTTAAAAATCAAAGTAATCTAACACCACTAAAGGATTACAAAAGTCTTCCAGTTATCAATCCCAAAGACTTAGAAATCTACAATCTACCTAATAAATAATTAAAATATGCTGTTAAAAGAAAGCTCAGTGAGCTACAAGGAAAGACAGAAAAACAATTCAATGGAATCAGAAAAAAACATGAAGAAAAATATAGCAGACAAAAATGGTAAAAAAAAGAACCAAAAAACATTCTGCAGCTGAAATGACTGAAATGAAAAAATGCAATAGAAAAATCTATAGCTACAATAACATTTTAACAAATATGCAGATAAAATGAAGTATATTGTGAAATAAAAAATTATAAAAGGAGGAGAATAAAAGAATGGAACATTTATAGGCATACAAAGATAAGTTTCTATCAGCATAAAATGGACTGGTTTAACTATGAGATGCTCTATGTATTTCTCATGATAACCAAAAAGCAAAGATCTTTAGTAGAATCACAAACATTAAAAAATCAAACACAGCATACCAACATGGTAAAACCACCAATTTACAAAGGTAGACAGACACAGGGGGGGAAAAGAACAATGGAGTTACAAAACAATCAGAAAGCAATAAGATAGCAGTAATTAGTATCAAAATATCACTCTAAATGTAAATAGGTTGAATTCACAAATCAAAGCCATAGAATGGCTGGCTGGATAAAAAAATATAAGGCCCAACTATATTCTGCATATAAGACACTCATTTCAGCTTTAAAGATACACATAGGCTCAAGGTAAAGAGATGGACGATTATATTCCATGCAAGTGGAAGCCAAATAATTTGAAGGTAGCCATACTTATATCAAACAAAACAGACTTTAAGCCAAAAACAATAGCAAGACACAAAGAAGGTCATTATATAATGATACAAGGGTCAATACATCAAGAAGATATAACAATTGTAAATATAAACACACCCAACATCAGAGCACCTAAATATATTACACAAATACAGATCTGAAGGGAGAAATAGACAATACAATAATAGTAGGGGATTTCAATACTCCACTCTCAGCAATGGATAGATCATCCATATAGTAAATCAACAAAAAAAACACTGATCTATACCTTACACCAAATGGACTTAACAGGCATATATAGAACATTCCATCCAACAACTTGTTCTCAAGTGCACATGAAACATACTCCAGGATAGATCATATGATAGGACACAAACATGTCTTAGCAAATTTAAGAAGATCAATATTATACCAACTATCTGAACACAATGATATAAAACTAGAAATCAACAAGACAATATCTGGAAAATCTACAAATATGTGGAAACTAAATAGTACACTTCCGAAAAATCAGTGGCCAAAAAAAAAGTCAAAGGGCAAAAAATTTTTTTAAATCTCAAAACCAATGAAATGGGAACACGACATACCAAAACCTATGGGATGCTGCAAAAGGAGTTCGGAGAGGAAAGTTTATAGTGATAAGCACATAGGACAAGAAATTAGAAAGCTCCCAAGCAATCTAACTCTACACCTCAAGGAACTAGAAAAAGAAGAAATTTATTGCAAAGTTGGCAGAGGGAAGGATATCATAAAGACTAGAGTGGAAATAAATAAAACATATACAAGAAATTCAATAGAAAGGATCAACAACCTAAAAGCTGAACTTTCAAAAACATAAAATTCACAAACTTTTAGTTAGACTAGGAAAATAGAAGACTCAAATAAAATTAGAAATGAAAGAGGAGACACTACAATGGATACTACAGAAATACATAGGAGTAGGGGACTTCCCTGGTGGTGCAGTGGTTAAGAATCCGCCTGCCAGTGCAGGGGACACGGGTTCGAGCCTTGGTCCAGGAAGATCCCACATGCCGTGGAGCAACTAAGCCCGTGCACCACAACTACTGAGCCTGTGCTCTAGAACTCACGAGCCACAATTACTGAGCCCATGTGCCACAACTACTGAAGCCCGCATGCCTAGAGCCCATGCTCCACAACAAGAGAAGCCACGACAATGAGAAGCCCATGCACCGCAACGAAGAGTAGCCCCCGCTCACCACAATTAGAGAAAGCCCACGTGCAGCAACGAAGACCTAATGAAGTCCAAAAATTAATTAATTAATTAAAAAAGAAATACATAGGATTATAAGAGACTACTATGAACAATTATATGCCAACAAATTAGATACCCAGGAAGAAACTGATAATTCCTAGAAACCCACTACCTACAAAGACTGAATCAGGAAGAAATAGAAAATCTGAACAGACCAATAATAAAGGATTGAGTCAATAGTCAAAAAACTCCCAACACAGAAAACTCAAGGACCAGATAACATTATCAGTGAATTCTACCAAACCAACAAAGAAGAATTAACACCAATAATTCTCAAATTCTTCCAAAAAATTGAAGACTAAGGAATACTTCCAAACTTGTTCTATGAGGCCAGCATTTCCATGACACCAAAGCCAGATAAAGACTCTACAAGAAAAGAAAAATAGAGGCCAATAAAACTGATTAATATAGATGCAAAAATTCTGAACAAAATATTAGCAAATCAAATTCAACAATACATTAAAAGTATTATACATTGGGACCAAGTGGGATTTATCACTGGGATGTAAGAATGGTTCAACATACACAAATAAATATGTGGGATACACCACATTCATACAGTAAAAATAAAAATCACATGATCATTTCAATAGATGCAGAAAAAACATTGGACAAAATGCAATCATTTTATGATTAAAAACTCTGAACAGATTGATTACGGGGGAACATACCTCCACAATTGACGCCATATGTAACAAGCCCACAACTAACATCATATTCAATGGTAAAAAAGGTAAAAGCTATTCTTCTAAGATCAAGAACAAGACAATGATGCCCACTTAATCACTCTTGTTCAATATAGTACTGGAAGTATTAGCTGGAGCAATAAAGCAAGACAAAGAAAGGCATCCAAATCAGAAAGGAAGAACAAAATTGTCATTATTTGACGATGGTATGACTTTTTATATAAAAAATCCCAAGGAATCCCAAAACGTTGTAACTAATCAACAAAGTAGGTAAAATTGCAATATATATAATCACATACATCATCAGCTGTATTTCTATACACAAATAGTAAAACATCTGAAAAAATTAACTATCTAATTTACAATACCATCTAAAATAATCAGATACTTAAGAAAAAATTTAACAAAGTTGGTGAAAGTCTTTACATTGAACACTACAAGACATAGATAAAATAAGTTGAAGACACAAATGGGAAGATATCCTATATTCACAGATCAGAGGAATTTCTAAGATTAAAAAGTCCTTAACTCAACACCCGCCGTCTGTTGATTCAAAAAAACCTATCTCAGAGATACAATAGTATTCCCCACAGAAACAGAAAAACCAATTCTAAACTTTCTATGGAATCAGAAAAGAACTGAATAGCCAAAACAATCCTGAGAAAGAAGGACAAAACCAGAGATATCACAGCTCCTAATTTCAAACTCTACTACAATCTATATTAGTTAAAACAGTATGGTGCTGGCATCAAAATAGACACCCAGACCAATGGGACAGAATAGAGAGCCCAGAATTAAACCCCTACAAATAAGGCTAACTATTTTTTGACAAAGTAGCCAAGAACAATCATGGGGAAATAATAGTGTCTTCAATAAATGGTGTTGGAAAACCAGGATAAATGCAAGCAAAAAATAAAATTGGACTCCTATCTTAAACCACTCACAAGAATTAACTCAAGATGGATCAAAGACTTGAACCTGAGTCTTGATACCATAAAAGTCCTAAAAGAAAACGTAAGAAACTCCTTCACGTTGGTTTTGATGATGATGATGATGATTTTTTGGATATGACAATAAAAATTAAAAAAACAAAAGCAAAAATCAACAACCGAGAATAAATCAAACTTAAATGCTTCTGTACAACAAAATAAACAATCAATAATATGAAAAGTCAACCTACCAAAATGTGGAAAAATGCAAACCATATATTCAATAAGGGACACACAATCAAAATACATTTTTAAAAAAGTCATAAAATGCCACAAGAAACCAAACAATCCAATGTATGGATGGGTAAAGGAAATATATTTTTTTTCCAAGAAAGACATCCAGATGGCCAATAGGCATATGAAAATGTGCTCAACATGATTAATCATCAGTACAATGCAAATCAAAACCACAATAAGATATTATCTCACAGCTGTCAGAATGGCTATCATCATAAAGACAAGAGATGAGCGTTGGTGAGGATGTGGACAAAAGGGAACACGTGAACTGTTAGTGGGGATATAATTTTTGCAGCCACTGTGGAAAACAATATGAAGGTTTCTCAAAAAAGTAAAAATAGACTTATTATATGATTTAGCAATTCCACTTTTGGCTATTTATCCAAAGAAAATAAAAGCACTAACTTGAAAACATATATGCATCCCCATATTTACTGCAGCATTATCCACAATAGTCAAGATATGGAATCAACCTAAGTTCTTATCAACAGATGAATGGATAAGAAAGATGTGATATCTATATCTATATATTTATCTATATATATTGTATGTACACACAATGAATATCAGCCATTAGAAAGGAGAAAATTCTACCATTTTCAACATTGATGTACCTTGGGTGAATTATGCTAAGTCCAAAAGAGAAAGACAAATACTATGTGATATCATTTATATGTAAAATCCAAAAAAAAAAAAAGAAAAAAGAAGCCAAACTTATAAACACCAAGAGTAGAATGTTGGTTACCAGGGGCTGAGGTGTGGGAAATAGGAGGAGATGTTGTTTAAGGGTACAAACTTTTAACTAATAGTAAATAATTCCTAAAGATTCGATGCACAGTATAGTGAATATAAACAATGGTATTGTATTACAATCAAACTTGCTAAGAGACTAGATCTTAATTTTTCCAACCACAATAAAGAAATAATGATTATGTGACATGATAGAGGTGGTAACTACAATGACAATCAGAGTATAATATGTAAATGTATCAAATCACCATGCTGTACACCTTAAATTCAAATAATATTATATATTAAATATATTACAAGAAAAAAAAAGAAGTGCAATAAGCATCAACAATATCAAAATAGATCAAGCAGGAGAAATTTTCCATGCCCAAAGACAAAAGGACCAAAGACTGGAAGCAACTCTCACCAAGGTACCCAGCAGCCCTCGTGCTTAAACCGGTCCTAAACTTAGAAACACCTGGAGTTAAAACAATGGGATGCTCCCACCCAGATCAATAGACAGACTCTGTGGGGAGGCCACAGGTGATGTTATACTAATTACTCATCATGTAATACTAACGGGAAACTGCATGGGAACCACGCAGCAAACATTCCTTCCAAAGCTTTAAAGTGCATACAAATTTGGGAGAATCAAGAACCCACTCTAAGTTAGGATTCTCCCGTGGGGCTCATGAAATGGCATCTTTAACACGGTTTTTGTTGGTGCAGCTGTTACTCCCTCAGACCCGTGTTCAGCAGCCCTGAGCTAGAGCTATCAGGCGTAGCACACCTGAGACCACTGCGTAGCGTGAAGGTTTGGGGTAAGACCTTCCAGAAGGGCAGGTTCCCTGGGCCTAATTCCTAGGGGCTGAGCTCCTCCCGGAATAGGTGTGGCCTTGTTGTTTCCTAGGGGAGGTGTTGCTGGGTTGGTGGAAATTACATGGTGGGTTTAGGGTTGTGTGAGGGGTCGCCCTTAGAAATCTACCCAAAGGTACCCTTGGTCCTCAGGTCCTCTAGCCCCCTCTCCTCTCGGGGCCCTCTTGACCCACAGGACTACTCGGGAGCAGGGCATGAGCACCTGTCCTCAGGTGAGCAGAGACTCTGCGACCCCCAAAGATCTAGAGCATGAAGTTGTTTGCATCACAGATTTGTTTGAAAGTAAACCAAAGGCAGCAATGGAGGGTGGATTAACATTTTGTGACGGGAATGGACAGAAGCCTTTGAAAATGATGCCATGAAAGCACATTTGATGATTCACAAAGGAAGTCAGTATCTAAAGTACATTATAACTGAATCAACAGATCCGAATTTTTTGTCTATTGTGTGTCTATGTGTGTGTGTGTTATAAAGTGTGGTGCCAGTTTGTTCCCCTTACTCGCCCTTACATATTTATACTTTTCTTACATCTTTAAAGTGCATTGATTAAAGTAAAAGTTAGAGAAAAGCATACCTACTTTCTCAAATATTCTTTGAGAATATTGAATCTTTAAAATTTTTTTAATTTTATTTAAAATTAAAACAATTTTCTATACAAGTTTTAAGGTAGAGTTATTATAAAATATTGGCTATTTTCTCTGTGTTGTACAGCACATCCTTAAGCCTCTCTTACAGCCAATAGTTTGTAATCTCCCACTCCCTAACCCCTGTATTCCTCCTCCCTCTCCCCACAGGTAACCACTAGTTTGTTCTCTGTATCTGTGAGTTTCCTCCTTTTTTGTTATATTTATTCATTTGTTGTATTTTTTAAATTCCACATCTAAGTGATATCATACAGTATTTGCCTTTCTCTGTCTGACTTATTTCACTTAGCATAATGCCCTCCAAGTCCATCCATGTTGCTGCAAATGGCAAAATTTCATTTTTTCATGGTTGAGTAGTACTGTGTTGTATATATATACCACATCTTCTTTATCTATTCATCTGTTCATGGACACTTAGGTTGCTTCTATATCTTGGCAATTGTATATATTGCTGTTATGAACATTGGGTTGCATGTATCTTTTTGAAATAGTGTTTTGGGATTTTTTTTTTTTTTTGGATATACACCCAGGTGGAATCACTGGGTCATATGGTAGTCCTATTTTTAGTTTTTTGAATCTTTTAGTATATCCCAATAAGCATTTCATGCTCCACATACCAGTGTATTTAAAATTTTAAGTGACTTTTAAAGCAGCCTTTTTTTTTTTGGCCGTGCAGCTTGCATGTGGGATCTTAGTTCCCTGACCAGAGATTGAACCTGGGTCACAGCAGTGAAAGCACCACACCCTAACCACTGGACTGCCAGGGAACTCCCAGACAAATTAGACTTTCAAATAAGGACTGTTAAAATACACAAAGAAGGACACTGCATAATGATCAAGGGATCAATCCAAGAAGAAGATGTAACAATTTTAAGTATTTATGCACCCAACATAGGAGCACCTAAATACATAAAGCAAATATTAACTGACATAAAGGGAGAAATTGACAGTAACACGATAAAAGTAGGGAACTTTAAAACCCCACTTATAATAATGGACATGTCATCCAGACAGAAAATCAATAAGGAAACACTGGCCTTAAATGACATATTAGACTGGATGGATATATATATATATATATATATATAGCACATTCCATCCCAAAGCAACAGAATACCCTTCCTTTTCAAGTGCACATGGACCTTTCTCCAGGATATATCACATTCGAGGCCTCAAAACAACCCTCAGTATATTTAAGAAAATTGAAATCATATCAGGTATATTTTCCAAGCACAATGCTATGAAACTACAAGTTGACTATAAGAAAGTAACTGCAGAAAACACAAACACATGGAGGCAAAACAATATGTTACTAAACAACCAATGGATCACTGAAGAAATCAAAGAGGAAATAAAAAATACCTAGAGACAAATGAAAATGAAAAGACCACAACCCAAAACTATGGGACACAGCAAAATCAGTTCTAAAAAGAAAGTTTACAGTGATACAAGCTTACCAAAAGAAACAAGAAAAATGTACAACCTAACCTAACACCCCAAGGAGTGAGCAAAAGAAGAACAAAGCTCAAAGTTAGTAAAATTTTTAAAAATCATAAAGTTTAGAGCAGAAATAAACAAAATTGAGACTAAAAACGAATAGAAAATATCAATGAAACTAAGAGCTGTTTCTTTGAAAAGATAAACAAAATTTAGCCAGACTCAGCAAGGAAAAAAAAGAGAGAGAGAGAATGCCCAAATCAATAAAATCAGATATGAAAAAGGGGAAAGTACAGGAATACACAGTTTTGAGGGCATTAGCCTGCTGTGGCCCCCTTTGCCTGGCAAAACAATAAAGCTATTGTTTTCCACTTCACTCAAAAAAAAAAAAAAAAAAAGAAAGAAAGAAGGAAAGAAAGAAAAGAAAAAGGGGAAGGCACAACTGACACCACAGAAATACCAACAAGCATGAGACTACTATTAACAATTATATGCTAATAAAATGGACAACTAGGAGAAATGGAAAAATTCCTAGAAATGTACAATTTCCCAAGATTGAATGAGGAAGAAATAGAAAGTATAGGGGGACTTCCCTGGTGGTCCAGTGGTTAAGAATCCACCTTCCAATGCTGGGGACGTGGGTTTGATCCCTATTCAAGGAACTAAGATCCCACATGCCTTGGGGCAACTAAGCCCGCACACCACAACTACTGAGCCCGCATGCTCTGGAGCCCAAGTGCCACAACTACAGAGAAGCACACATGCTGCAACAAAAGATCCCGTGTGCCACAACTAAGACCTGCCGCAGCCATAAATAAATAAATAAATAAATAAATAAATAAATAAATAAAAATAAAAGAAAATATAATCAGATGAATTACCAATAATGAAATTAAATCAGTTATTAAAAAAAAACTTCCAACAGGAATTCCCTAGTGGTCCAGTGGTTAACACTCCATACTTCCAATGCAGAGGATGTGGGTTTGATCCCTGGTTGAGGAACTAAGTTCCCACATGGTGCCTGGTGTGGTCAAAAAAACAGAAACAGAAACTTCCAACAAACAAAAGTCCAGGAGCAGGTGGGTTCACAAGTGAATTCTGCCAAACATTTAGAGGAGAGTTAACACCTATTCTTCTCAAACTATTCCAAAAAAAAATTGCAGAGGAAATGCAGAGTCAGGAATTATAGGGTTGGGGGAAATGGGTGCAGAATCATGAGGAAACTAAGGACACTTGATAACTGATGACTGGAACATTTGAGGGCATTAGACATACAGGACACGAGAAATGGGCTGAAGTCATTGGAATGAGAGGAGGAGAAGGAGGAGAGAAGGATAAAAGGCTTGGGGGCAATAGAAGGGGAGGAGGGTTGGGCTGGGTGCTCTGGACTCCAAGGGATAGAGGTTTCATGGCGATGGAGGTCTAAAATACACAGGATGGACGTGGGAGGGCAATAAAGAAGCCGAGAAGGGGAAGAGTTATTTCTAGAGATATCTAAAGGTCACAGAGGCAGAGAGATTGAGGTCACAATGAAGAACAGAGGATGATGGAGTCAAAGGATGGAGGTGGGTGACGGTAGTTGCAGCGGGCGGATTGAGGGTCACTAAGTGTTTCTCCTATTCACTAATTCCATGATTTGCACTAATCATAACCTAATTGTGAATAGTTTCTAGTTTGAGACCTTGAGGTAATAACCTTACTGAGGCAAATTACTTGTGATGATCCCTTCAAGCTCTTTGCACGGCTCGTGTGAATGGTCAGCTCTTAACTCATAGGTCTGCGTTAGACGTGCCTTCCTGACCGTCCTCCACTTACCCTCTATCTCATCAGCCAGTTTGTTTCATTGTTATGTTTTATCCCAATCCAGTTATCTTGGGTATTTGTTTATTTGTTAGTTGTCTGTTTTCTATCACTAAAATAAAAGCATCCCTGGGGTACAGCCTTTTTCTGTCTTGTTTATTGCTATGTCCTTAGCCCCTTGTATGGTACAAGAAACAGAGGAGACACTCATTCAATATTTGCTGAATAAACTAATGGGTTTTCCCTATGGATCTCCATCTTCTAGTCATTACTTCTTCATCAAAGGAAATGAGAGGCTAAAAAGAGTTCGTAGTGGGAATAACAAGTGCCTAACACAGAACATGTATGATGGCTGGATGACTTCCAGGAAGGGATAATTCAAGGAAGCCAATTTGGTAGCCAAAAAATAAATAAATCAATAAATAAATAGGGAGCAATTGTGATTGGCTGAGAGTGGAATGTAGTGGAAAATACTGTCACCCTCATTGCCCAATAACTGTTTGGGGTTTTTGGTTGCTGGTTATTTTTGCTTTTTTACTTTTTTAAGAAACTGAAGTGTAGTTGATTTACAATGTTGCCCAATAGCTATGTGGATTGCCACAGCTATAAACACCACAGGGAGTCTTGGGATGAGACATTTGGAAGTGAAGTTGACCCAGCCAATCAAGGTGAGATGCCTGCTTTGGGTAAACCCTATGTCACATGCCAGGGTGAGGGGGCTTTCACTGTCCATTTAAATTCCCATTTCTCTCTTTTTAAAAAAGTTTTTATTAGAGTATGGTTGCTTTATAATATTGTGTTAGTTTCTACTGTACAGCAAAGTGAATCTGCTGTACGTATACATATATCCCCTCTTTTTTGGATTTCCTTCCCATTTAGGTCACCACAGAGCGTTGAGTAGAGTTCCCTGTGCTATACAGTAGGTTCTCACTAGTTATCTATTTTATACATAGTATCAATAGTGTATATGTGTCAATCCCAATCTCCCAATTCATCCCACCCACCCCCCTTTCCCCCTTGGTATCCATGTTTGTTCTCTACGTCTGTGTCTCTTTTTCTGCTTTGTAAGTAAGATCATCTATACCAGTTTTTCAGATTCCACATATATGCATTAATATATGATATTTGTTTTTCTCTTTCTGACTTACTTCACTCTGTATGACACTCTCTAGGTCCATCCACATCTCTACAAATGACACAGCTTCGTTCCTTTTTATGGCTGAATAATATTCCATTGTATATATGTACCACATCTTCTTTATCCATTCCTCTGTTGATGGACATTTAGGTTGCTTCTATGTCCTGGCTATTGTAAATAGTGCTTCAATGAACACTGGGGGTGCATGTGTCTTTTTGAAATATTTATGCACCCAACGTAGGATCACCTCAATACATAAGGCAAATGCTAACAGCCCATTTCGCTTTACTTCCCCTCCTAATTAGCCTCCTCTGTTCAAACCAACTGCTCTGATTCATCTCTTTAGTGTTCCCTGTGTTGGATAAATTTCAACCCAGGGATAAGGCAGCAAAGATTTCTGGGAAGAGCAGGGCCTGCAAACTTAGACAAGCCTCAATCAATCCCCTTCTAGCATATAATTCTAGAAAAGTTACTTAACTTCTCTAAGAGAAGCAATGGTACCTACCTCATAAGGGTTATTGTCAAGATGAAAGGGAATAATACATAAGCACCTGGCCCAGGATGGACCAGAGTAATAAAGTTATAACTTGAAAACGAACAGATGGATTTGGAGGGAATTTGATGAGGAAAGGAAGGGGGAAAAGGTGTGATGTTGTGATTTATAATAAGAAATGTATATTTGGTCTTCTTCCACCATTCCTGTCTCACAGCTCCCAAATCTCTTGGAATTTCCTAAGTGATAATAGTGTTATAATATTTGATCTTTTGTCCTCAGTTCCCAAAATAGCTTCAGAGCCATAAAGGTGAAATTGGTGTCTTGTTATTAATATAACAAGTCTCTTTCAACCACACATGAGTTTATGTTAATGAGGTGACATTTTAAAAAATATCTTTATTGGCGTATAATTCCTTTGCAGTGTTGTGTTAGTTTCTGCTGTACAACAAAGTGAATCAGCTATATGTATACATATATCCCCATATCTCCTCCCTCTTGCGTCTCCCTCCCACCCTCCCTATCCCACCCCTCTAGATCATCACAAAGCTCCGAGCTGATCTCCCTGTGCTATGCGGCTGCTTCCCACTAGCCATCCATCTTACATTTGGTAGTGTGTATATGTCCATGCTACTGTCTCACGTTGTCCCAACTTCCCTTCCCCGCCGTGTCCTCAAGCCCGTCCTCTACATCTGCGTCCTTATTCCTGCCCTGCCACTAGGTTCATTAGTACTGGTTTTTTAGATTCCATATATATGTGCTAGCATATGGTATTTGTTTTTCTCTTTCTGACTTACTTCACTCTGTATGACAGACTCTAGGTCCATCCACCAAAGAGGTGACTTTGGAAAGCTTCTAGGTCACCTAAGGATGGAGGCTGGTTGCCAGTGGAAACAACCATGTGATTAGAGGGTTGTAACTTTCAGCTCCATCCCCCAACCAACAAGGAGGACAGAGGAGCTGGAGATTTAGTTCAATCACCCATGGTCAGTGATGTAATCAATCATGCCTACAGAATGAAGCCTCCAGAAAATTCCCTGAACTATGGGCTTCAGAGAGCTTCAAGGCTGGTGAATCAGAATGTATCCACGTGCCTGGAGTGTGGCCCACACCGAACTCCATGGGGACAGAAGCTCCGGTGTTCAAGAGCCCTCTGGACCTCACCTCATGTATCACTTCATCTGGTTGTCCATTCGGACCCTTTAATATCCTGTCATAAACAGGTAATCGAGACTGTAACATGGTTTTCCTGAGTTCTGTGCGTTGCTCTAGCAAATTAATCGAACCTGAGGAGAGGGTCACAGGGACCTTCAACTTATAGCCAGTTGTTCAGAAGTACAGGTGACAACCTGGACTAGCTTGAGACTGGCATCTAAAGTGGGGGCAGTCTTGTGGGACTGAGCTCCTAACCTGTGGGATCTGACTCCAGGTAGACAGGGTCAGAATTGAGTTAAATTTGTAGGACACGCCTTGTCCACTGAGAACTGGAGAATTGCTTGGTGGTGTTGGAAAATACACATCAGAAAATGCTTCCAAGAAAAACCTACAGCAGACCTCATGTTCAGTGAAATGCCTAAAGCATTCTCTTTAAGATCAGGAATAAGACATGTATGTCCACTGTCATCTCTCCTATTTAATGTTGTGTTGGACATCTTGGCCAGTGCAATAAAAAAGATCAAGGCAAAAAATGTATAAGAATTGTAAATAACAAAAAACGGTGTTCATCTTTGCAGGTGATTGGTTATTTATCCAGAACGCCAAAAAGACTCTACAAGGAAATAATTAGAATTAGTAAGTGCTTCACTTGGTTCCTAGATAAAATCAATATACAAAAATCAATTGCATTTTCATACATCAGACAAAAGCAATTAGAAAATTTGTAAAGATACCTTTAAAAAAGAAAAAAAATTAAAGTTCTTCTAAATAAATCAAGTCCTTTAAGAAGAAAATTATAAAACTATTGAAAGACATTAAAAAAAACCTAAATAAATAAAAAGATGTACCATATTGGGGCTTCCCGGGTGGCACAGTTGTTAAGAATCTGCCTGCCAATGCAGGGGACACAGGTTCGAGCCCTGGTCCAGGAAGGTCCCACATGCCACAGAGCAACTGAGCCTGTGTGCCACAACTACTGAGCCTCCGTGCTGCAACTACTGAAGCCCACGCACCCTAGGGTCCCTGTGCCACAACTACTGAGCCCGTGTGCCTAGAGCCCATGCTCCGCAACAAGAGAAGCCACCGCAGTGAAAAGCCTGTGCACCACAACAAAGAGTAGCCTCCACTCACTGCAACAAGAGAAAGCCCGTGCGCAGCAACGAAGACACAACACAGCCAAAAATAAATAAATAAATAAATAAATAAAATAAGATATATAAACAAAAGAAAGATATACCATATCGAAGACTTAACGTTGTTAAGATGTCAATTCCCTTAAGTTCAAAGCATTCCAATCAAAATCTCAACAGGGTTTTTCATACAATTTGACAAGTTGAATCAAAATCTTAGGTAGAAGAACAAAGGCCCAAGAATAACCAAAACTCTAAATGAAGGCGAGGGACTTGCCTTACCAAATATCAAGACATAAACCTCCAGAAATTACGGACAGGTAGTATTGGTCTAGTAACAGATGAATAGACCAATGGAATAAAATAGCCCAGAAACAGATCCATGAACATATGGAGCCTTTATTGATATAGAGTCGTCACTGCAGGTCAGTACAGAAGGGGTGGCTATTTAATAAATGGTGCCAGGACAATTAAATATTCAATATGGAAAAAAATATACTTTATAAAAAATCAATTTTAGGTGGATTAAAGACTTCAGCGTGAGAAACAATCACAAAACATTTAGAATAACATAGGTGGAATGTCTTTTTTTTCTTCAGGGTAAGAAAAATTGTCTTAATTATGACACAAGGGCTTCCCTGGTGGCGCAGTGGTTGAGAGTCTGCCTGCCAATGCAGGAAACACGGGTTCGAGCCCTGGTCTGGGAGGATCCCACATGCCGCGGAGCAGCTGGACCCGTGAGCCACAATTACTGAGCCTGCGCGTCTGGAGCCTCTGCTCCGCAACAAGAGAGGCCGCGACAGTGAGAGGCCCGCGCACCGCGATGAAGAGTGGCCCCCGCTTGCCACAACTGGAGAAAGCCCTCGCACAGAAACGAAGACCCAACACAGCCAAAAATAAGTAAATAAATAAAAATAAATGTACTAAAAAAAAAAAAAAAAAAATTATGACACAAAAATGTACACCATAAATAAAATGACTGATAAAGTCAACTGTATTAAAATTAAGAACACCTGTTCCTTGAAAGACACCATAAAAAGAGAGAAAAGACAATCCGTAAACAGGGAGAAGATATTTGCCTCACATATAATGGACAAAAGAGTCATATCCAGAATATAAGAACTACAAATCAATAAGAAAAAGGCAAAGAACCCAATAGAACAATAAGCAAAAGACAAGACTTTCACACAAAAATGAAGGGCGTGTAACAAATAAATATATTAAAATTTTCTTATTCATAAACAGGGAAATATACATTTAAAATCATTAAAGTCAATTTTACTCTCACCAGATTAACAACAACAACAAAAAATTGTTGCACAGTATTAGGTGTTTTGAAGTCCTGCCTCAGGGCCTTTGCACATGCCTAACATACTCTTCCTGCAAATCTTCATATATCTTGTTCCTTCGATTCATTCAGATCTGATTCAGATCTGGTTCAGATGTTACTCCTCCAAAAGGCTTCCTGACCATGGTATCCAAATAATGCCCCTTGGTCTCCATCATTCTTTATCCTCTAACCTGCTTTACTATTGTCTTCAAAGCACTTGTTAACATTTCACATTTATCCTCTCTCTGTATATGTGTGTATATATAAACATACACACATATATTTGTTATTATCATTTTGCAGAACTTTTTGAAAGCTGGTGGCTGACATGCTGAGTAATTTTCAAATGACAAACACTTAAGGGAAGATACTGCCCGCAAAGATATGGAAATTATTATCCATAATCAAGGCTACTATGCACAGAAGGAATGGAATTCGTTCCTCCTTCTTTCCACCATATGGTTATTATTTTGCAGAACACTTTGAAAACAAGTTGCCAACATCAAGGCATCTCACCCCTAAATACTTCCATATGTAGCTCCTCAGATTCTCCCACTTAACCTTAATACCATTATCACAACTAAGAAAATTAACAATCATTCCCTAATACCATCTAGTATATAGTCTTCATTCAAGTTTCCAAGCCCTCTTCCTTCAAATTTCCAAACCCTCTATATCATATCAGATATATTCAAATGCACCCAAAGTACTGTTTTTCTGAAATAAAAAATTTTAATGATTTAGCTACAAGTAAACTATTTCATTTGTAATCAGTTTCTCAGCAAGCATGGTACATGGTCCTTTTGAAGGGAATAATCTAACCTCCTAATTGTTTTTTTTTAATTATTACTATTTTTTGAATATTAACATTTTATCAATACTGTCAGCATAATTATTCGTTTGTAGACATTTAATTAAATGATTCTTTTTTTAAAATTTTTTTATTTAGTTGGCTGCGTTGGGTCTTCGTTGTTGTGTGCGGGCTTTCTCTAGTTGTGGCGAGCAGGGGCTACTCTTCGTTGCAGTGTGCGGGCTTCTCATTGTGGTGGCTTCCCTTGTTGCAGAGCATGGGCTCTAGGTGCGCAGGTCTCAGTAGTTGTGGCTCACGGGCTTAGTTGCGCTGCGGCATGTGGGATCTCCCCGGACCAGGGCTCGAACCTGTGTCCCCTGCACTGGCAGGAGGATTCTTAACCACTGCTCCACCAGGGAAGTCCAAATTAAATGATTTTTAATTTTGTTTTATTTTCATATTTTGGGGTCAATCCTTTTTTTTTTTTTTTTTTTAGGTCTCAAAAATTTTCATGGGGCTTCAGAAAGCTCCTTCGTCCTGGGCTCTGTGTAGCAGCCGCCTAAAGGGTAAAGAGAGCTTGCTGGGGGCAGGAGATAGGAGAGGGTGACCCAGAGAAGGGCCTCCAAAATAGAAACCCACTTAAGCCCGGGACCTCCCCCTTCCAGAGGAAGCTGCTGTTGCCCAAGTTCCAAAAACTGGGCTGAAGTAAGAAGTCCTGAGACCCCAGGGGAAGCAAGGGTGAGAGTGTCCTGCCTGTACAACCCAGTGTTAATGTGTCACCTCCGAGGGAAACAGCCTTTAAGACAGTAACGAGATGTAACCTGAGCAAGGCTCTCTGTGCTGGTCAGAAACTCCAAACTGACACAGCCAGTTTGGAAGAGCCTGAGGGATTTTTGTTTGTTCTGTTTCTGCAGTGGAGGATATCCGACATCAGGAGTAGCGGATCTGAATTCAATTCATAAGGCCAAAAAAGATTCTGGCTGTGGGAAATGCAGGGATGATGGTTCCCACAAGACAAAATACAATAGAAAGCAGAGAAGTTTGTATTAGAAACGATTTCGTCAATGGAAAAAGAAAGAAGTCTCACGCTTCTAAGAGGATTTCATTAGCATAAATAAATTTAATAATATCTGTGTTAAGGCATAAAAGGGAGCAGGTGTTATTATAGACCCATTATTGGCCCCATTTTGCAGATGGAGAAACTGAGGCTGGGGGAGATGTAACATGGCTTGTAGGGGTCTTGTCCAGGTTCAGCTGGCGGAACCCAAGCTTGCTTGCCATCAGATACAAGAGAAAAAGATGAGGACTTCGGTATTTTAAGTTCATTGAAATAAAGAAAGGCTGCTTTGTTTTTTTTTAAGCTTAGCAAAGGAGTTAAAAGCAGAGTGACTTCATTTTTACTTTCATGTAACAAAATTCCCAGAAGACACATGTTCTCACCAAAGTCTTAGTGCAGTATTGCTCTAGCATCGTGCTGGGCATGAATTGCTCATTTCACCAAACATGACTCAACCATCACATCAGGAATATTTTTCCTCTTGAAAGCCCTGGGAGCCAAATCAATAACGAATCAGGAGGAATCACTTAAGGGTATGAGAGATTTTCAAATGGTGAACACTTTGGGAAAGAGGGTAACTGCGGAAGAAACAAATGACATTCAAAGACTAGATACTGACTGCGAAGATGTGGAGATTATTATACGTAATCAAGACTACCATCAGCGGAATTACTGAAAGTAGTTCCTCCTCCTTCCCACTGTAATATCCTAGGGAGGGGTGAATCGAGGGGAGGACGCCTAGCACGAACCCTCAAGCCCCTGCCTCTGCCTCTTCCCACGTGGCAAAGAGACACATAGCCACAAAGCCACGAAGCTGAAGAGGACACGTGTGCCATTGGCTCAGGCCACTTCACAGACGCTGACGGAAGTTTGTACCTCAGTGGTCTTCAAACTCTTCAGACCAGATGCCCTTATCAGAAAAAGTGTGTGACCAGCACTCCTGTGGCCGAGCAGGACCCTATGAGGCCTTCCCAAAATAGACCCCCGCCCATGTCCTCCACCTGCCTTTTGTTTGTATAAAAACGTTAGTCAAAGAATAAATTTAATCAGAGAAGTGAGAAAATGCAGAAGAAAAGGAAAACAGTTAAACCAGACAAAATAATAATACTTTAGCCATTCCACAAAGTCAAGGACCTTTAGTTCCTCCTCAAGGGCTATAGATAATATTCTGAGCCATGTCCTTTGAGCTGTTTTGCAGATCCTGAAACCTCCACCAGGTGGAAGAAGTTAGCTGACCCCAGAAGAAGCACTGCAGACCCCAGACCGGTTGGAACCAGAAGGTTGATGATGTTGACTCCCAATTACCTCACCACCAACCAATCAGAAGAATGTCCACGAGCTGACCACACAGCCCACAACCCCTCTCCCTCACCCTGTCATTAAAAACCTTTCCCTGAAAGGCTTCAGGGAGTTTGGGTCTTTTAAACACTAGCTGCCCTGGACTCCTTGCTTGGTGTCTGCAATAAACGCTGCACTTTCCTTCACCACAAGCTGGTGTCAGTAGCTTGGCTTTACTGCACACAGGTGAGCAGACCCAAGTTTGGTGCAGTAACACTTCCAGTACATGTTCATTGGTTCATCTGAAACTATAGTCACAATCTGTACTGGTAACATTAAGTAGACTAACATACACAAAATAGAAATTTAAGGGATGAGATGAAGTAAATAGTTTTAATAGTTTTAAAAAGTTATTTCTTTTCACATAGTCGTAAAAAGTCTTTTATTCTCTCTCTCTCACACACATAGGCCTAGTTAGCTGATAATATTTTTCATTAAAAGTGGTGGGATTAAATATGCTTCATTATTTTGAAAACCTTGGTTTAACACCTCATGATAGAGCAAGGCAAAGGTCTACTTATAAATCCAACTTATGTTGATACCTGCATTTAATGACTACCAAAGTTAAGAAGAAAAAAACAAACCTCACAAAGATCCTTGGGTCCAAATAGAAGAAGAAGATCATCCACCAGCCTTATTAAACCCTGATGCTGAGTTCTCAATTCCACCCACCAGATATGCAAAGGTTTTTTACTGGAAATCATTTGCTAGAAATCCATCTCCCCAATTCGTTCTTGTAAACTAACTGCTGCATTTTAACAAATGGATCCAAAGTCTAGTGTAAGTTTTAATTTGGAAGAATTTTAAACAGAATGAAAAATTCTAACCTTCAAAATGCTCAGACAGGAGAATTTTTGTTTTTTTTTACTTTTTAAAACTGGTTTACATTTTCATCATGACATTTTGAAACTTCTACATGCATGTGATTTATCAAGAAACAAATGGCTTTACAGATAATTTTGGGAACATTACAGATGTCTGTCATTTTAGAAACCTACTGTGCTAGAGGATAACGGTCTCTTTTTTTTTGTCAGAATTATACTTCAGTTTAATTAAAGACAATTTATTTCTTATTAGTTATCTATTTTATACATATTAGCGTATATATGTCAATCCCAATCTCCCAATTCATCACACCACCACCACCACCCTGCCACTTTCCCCCCTTGGTGTCCATATGTTTGTTCTCTACATCTGTGTCTCTATTTCTGCCCTGCAAACCGGTTCATCTGTACCATTTTTCTAGGTTCCACATATATGTGTTAATATATGATATTTGTTTTTCTCTTTCTGACTTACTTCACTCTGTATGACCGTCTCTAGACCCATCCACATCTCTAAAAATGACCAATTTCAATCGTTTTTATGGCTGAGTAATATTCCATTGTATATATGTACCACATCTTCTTTATCCAATCATCTGTCGATGGGCATTTAGGTTGCTCCCATGACCTGGCTATTGTAAATACTGCTGCAATGAACACTGGGGTACATGTGTCTTTTTGAATTATGGTTTTCTCTGGGTATATGCCCAGTAGTGGGATTGCTGGGTCATATGGTAATTCTATTTTTAGTTTTTTTAGGAACCTCCATACTGTTCTCCATATTGGCTGTATCAATTTACATTCCCACCAACTGTGCAAGAGGGTTCCCTTTTCTCCACACCCTCTCCAGCATTTGCTGTTTGTAGATTTTCTGATGATGCCCATTCTAACAGGAGTGAGGTGATACCTCATTGTAGTTTTGACTTGCATTTCTCTAATAATTAGTGATGTTGAGTGCTTTTCATGTGCTTTTTGGCCATCTGTATGTCTTCTTTGGAGAAATGTCTATTTAGGTCTTCTGCCCATTTTTTTTTTTTTTTCACTGCCACCAACAGCACTGTGCAGTTTTATTAACCATTTAAATACAGTAGCATCTGTTAAGATCGGGACAGAATTGGGATTTAAAAGTGAACAGATATTCAGCATCTAACAGTTTGAAAGAAGCCACTACATACTCTTTTCACAAACATGTTTTCACAGAGCCAATACAGTACCAGCCATTAACCCAGCACACCAAGTGTACTGAAGTAGAAAAGATGCAACAAGAAAAATAGCTACATTAGAAAGACTTCAACACTTTAGAAAAAGAGTAAAACACTTTTAGTTTCTCCCCTTTAGCCCCTAAAACAACATCATACAGTCTGGATCTACCTATACAGTCCTACATCAGCTTCTAGAATATTTGCCAGGAGGGCAAAAATAAAATGACACTGGCCAGTACAGTCTTTGGATATTTAGGAAGGGGAGGGGGAGAAAGTCAGTTCTCAGAACAAATTAGTCAGCTTCAGTCTCATCAGCAGGATCTTTGGATTCTTTGTTCTTCCGCACTTCTTCAATGTGCCTGTCCTTCTCTCGCAAACGCTCCAGTTTGGCAGCCATTTGCGCCTCTCGGTTCTCTTTGTTGGCTTCCATTTTGTGGGTCAGCTTCTCTTCTGCCATTTTACTGAAGTTGTTGTTCTCCTCTATCGCTTTTTGAAGCACTTCCTTCTCATGCTCTCGTTTCTCAGCAAGCTGCTTCAAAACCTCAGCTTCATGGGACTTGCGTCTTTCTTCTGCAGCTTCTAGTTTCTTCTGAATTTCCTCTAGGGAAAGATCCTTCTTCTTTGGAGGGGAAAGGGGGAATTCTGGGACAGATTCTTTTGATCGAGGGTTGAGAATCAGCTCAAAAGCCTGGCCTGAGGTACGCTTCTCCAGTTCCTTCACCTGGATATCAGAAGAAGCCATGGTGAACAGAAAACAAGAGACTGGCAGTGTATTCTACACAATCCACTAGCAAGGAAAACCCCCGCCATCGGCTCGCCACCTCTTTCCTTCACTTCCTGCCGCCACCCAAGTGGTCCGCGCCCCCCACCGCGAGGACTGGAGCGCTCTCATGGGGTGTCAGCCTCTCGGGTGCTGCTCCCTGGGGGCGCCGCCCTGCCCCTTCAGACAATGGGGACCCCAGCGGGGCTGCGCCTGCAGGAGGAAGGTGGGGGCCAAACGAGGGTCTACGCCCCCTATTGTCTCCTCGACGACATCCCAGAGCTAACGCAACGAGCTCGCCCATTCTGCCCATTTTTTGATTGGGTTGTTTGTTTTCTTAATATTCAGCTGCATGAGCTGTTTATATATTTTGGAGATTAATCCTTTGTCTGTTGATTCATTTGCAAATATTTTCTCCCATTCTGAGGGTGGTCTTTTTGTCTTGTTTATGTTTTCCTTTGCTTTGCAAAAGGTTTTAAGTTTCATTAGGTCCCATTGGAAATAAAAACCCAGTTTTTATTTCCGTTACTCTAGGAGGTGAGATCTTGCTGTGATTTATGTCAAAGAGCGTTCTTCCTATGTTTTCCTCTCAGAGTTTTATAGTGTCCAGTCTTACATTTAGGTCTCTAATCCATTTTGAGGTTATTTTTGTGTATGGTGTTAGGGAGTGTCCTAATTTCATTCTTTTACATGTAGCTGTCCAGTTTTCCCAGCACCACTTATTGAAGAGGCTGTCTTTTCTCCATTGTATATCCTTGCCTCCTTTGTCATAGATTAGGTGACCATAGGTGCGTGGGTTTATCTCTGAGCTTTCTATCCTGTTCCATTGATCAATATTTCTGTTTTTGTGCCAGTACCATATATTCTTGATTACTGTAGCTTTGTAGTATAGTCTGAAGTCAGGGAGTCTGATTCCTCCAGCTCTGTTTTTCTTTCCCAAGACTGCTTTGGCTATTTGGGGTCTTTTGTGTCCCCGCACAAATTTTAAGATATTTTGTTCTAATTCTGTAAAAAAATGCCACTGGTAATTTGATAGGGATTGCATTGAATTTGTAGATTGCTTTGGGTAGTATAGTCATTTTCACAATATTGATTCTTCCAATCCAAGAACATGGTATATCTCTCCATCTGTTTGTGTCATCTTTGATTTCTTTCATCAGTGTCATATAGTTTTCTGAGTACAGGTCTTTTACCTCCTTAGGTAGGTTTATTCCTAGGTATTTTATTCTTTTTACTGCAATGGTGAATGGGATTGTTTCCTTAATTTCTCTTTCTGATCTTTTGTTGTTAGTGTATAGGAATGCAAGAGATTTCTGTGCATTCATTTTGTATCCTGCAACTTTACCAAATTCATTGATTAGCTCTAGTAGTTTTCTGGTGGCATCTTTAGGATTCTCTATGTATAGCATCCTGTCATCTGCAAACAGTGACAGTTTTACTTCTTCTTTTCCAATTTGTATTCCTTTTATTTCTTTTTCTTCTCTGATTGCCATGGCTAGGACTTCCAAAACTATGTTGAATAATAGGGGCAAGAGTGGGCAACCTTGTCTTGTTCCAGATCTTAGAAGAAATGCTTTCAGTTTTTCACCATTGAGAATGATGTTTGCTGTGGGTTTGTCATATATGGCCTTTATTATGTTGAGGTAGGTTCCCTCTATGCCCACTTTCTGGAGAGTCTTTATCATAAATGGGTGTTGAATTTTGTCAAAAGCTTTTTCTTCATCTATTGAGATGATCATATGGTTTTTATTCTTCAGTTTGTTAATATGGTGTATCACATTGATTGATTTGTGTATATTGAAGAATCCTTGGATCCCTGGGATAAATCCCACTTGATCGTGGTGTATGATCCTTTTAATGTGTTGTTGGATTCTGTTTGCTAGTATTTTCTTGAGGATTTTTGCATCTATATTCATCAGTGATATTGGTCTGTAATTCTCTTTTTTGTAGTATCTTTGTCTGGTTTTGGTATCAGGGTGATGGTGGCCTCATAGAATGAGTTTGGGAGTGTTCCTTCCTCTGCAATTTTTTGGTAGAGTTTGAGAAGGATGGGTGTTAGCTCTTCTCTAAATGTTTGATAGAATTCACCTGTGAGGCCATCTGTCCTGGACTTTTGTTTGTTGGAAGATTTTTAATCAGTTTCAATTTCATTACTTGTGATTGGTCTGTTCATATTTTCTATTTCTTCAGACAGGAGAATTTTTATAGGTGACACAGACTTTAGAAAGAAAAGCGTATCAGATGGAAACATTTCCAACACCCACCAGAAAGAGATAAAGTGTTTTTGTTTTCCTAAAAATAACTATTAAGTTAGCGCATTCCTTAGTATGAAATATATTCTAGACACTTGTCATTATAGAAATGGTCAATAATTTGAATCATGTCTTTTTGTGAAAGAAAAATGTGTAGCACATCTTTCAGTTCAAATCTTTTAACGACTCTGCCATGAGATAAGCAGTGAGTCATCTGAATGGTACAAAACATTTTCATGGTCACTCTCTGTGATGGTTTTAAAAAAGGTCCGCAAGTGTTTTGACGGGCCTCCACGCACAGCTGGAGTTTATGTCTCCTGCTCTTCAACACTGGCAGGCTTTTGTGATCACCATTCAAGACCAATAGAGCAGGACTTATAAGCTAAGTGAGAAAAGACCCTGGAGCTTCTGTAGGTGTATCTTGGGCCTCTGCTCTGGGCACCTCCAGCCATCGTAGGAGAAGTCTGGCTACCCTGAGGCCACCACGTGCAGATACCAGACAGAAGGAGACCCGGAGGAGTGCCAGCTGTTCCAACCCCAGCTGTTAGATGACTGCAGCCTCATGGGAGACCCAGGCCAGGACTGCCTTGCTGGACAGCTCCCCCGGTGCTGACCCACTGCAACAGTGAGAGATAACACGAGTGTGGTTTTATCTACTAAGCTTTGGAGAAATTTGTGACACAATACTAGATAACTACACATATATTAACTCATTTAATTCTCACAATAACCCCATGAGTCATCGTCAGCCCCCTTTAAAAATGAGAGGACACTGAAGCCTTGAGAGGTTTCAACTCTGTTAGAACATCTGGGATTCAGTCCCCACATAGCCGGACCTCAGAGTCTACATGCAGTGTCCGCGGCCTCTCGCAAAGAAGAGGGCGAACGCAAAGATCAGAAGCAGTGGAAACAGTAGATCTGGTGGAAGACTAGATACGGGAGGTGAAGGCAAGGAAGCCTCAGATACAGCCTGGAGGTTCTGAAGAAACATAGGAAACAAAGTAAGTTTAGGGAGGAGGGTTATGAGCTTGGATATTGTTCAGTTGGGTGTGTCACTGGTACCTACGAAGGAAGATGGCCCCCAGGAATTCGGGGGCAAAGTCAAGGCCCTGGAAGTGGGTTCTGGAATCAAGTGCCTTCTGAAGATGAGATCATAAAGGGAAAGGGTGTTCAGCCAGAAGAGAAGGGGAAGAAGGACAAAGGCTTTGGGAGTGCCTCCTTGTGTAGTTTATGATACACATGACCATTTGTGATTAAGCTCCCAGAGTTTTCAGAATTTTTAAATGCGTGCTATACAGCGTCTGTGGATATACAATGAGATAACAGATTCCACAAAGCAGACAACATTTACTAATCTTACATTTGCATAAGAAGTTTATGAATTGCCGCCTTGAGAAACTAGATGCTCTCTGTCAATAAGCCAAACCTAGAGCAGATGTGATGGCACAGAGACCGGCAGAAATAAATGCTGGGAACACTAATAAACCACCTGTGGATCTCAAGTATCCCACAGAATGAATATATTCATTTCAGATGAATATCCGGGTTTTGGGAGACCTGCCATCTTTTTCACATGGTGGACCTTCTTTAAGAAAATGATGACATGACACCAAAAGCAAAGGCAACAAAAGCAAAAATAAACAAGTGGGACCACATGAAACTAAAAAGCTTCTGCACAGCAAAGGAAACCATCAACAAAGTTAAAAGGCAACCTATGGAATCACAGAAAATTTGCAAACCACATATCCAATAAGGAGTTAATATCCAAAATATACAAGGAACTCATGCAACTCAATAGCAAAAGTAAATAAATAAATAATTTAAAAATAGGAAAAGGGCCTGAATAGACATTTTTCTAAAGAAGAAATACCAATGGCCAACAGGTACATGAAAATGTTCTCAACATCACTAATCATCAGGGAAATGCAAATCAAAACCACAGTGAGATATCTCCTCACACCTGTTAGGATTGCTATTATCAAAAAAGGCAAGAGACAGCAAATGCTGTCAAGGATGTGGAGAAAAGGGAACCCTTGTACACTGTTGCTGGCAATGTAAACTGGTACAGCTACCATGGAAAACAGTATGGAGATACCTCAAGAAATTAAACATAGAATTACCATATGATCCAACAATCCCACTTCTGGGTGTACGAAGGAAACAAAATCATTATCTCAAAGAGATATCTGTACTACCATATTCATTGCAGCCTTTATTCACAATAGCCAAGGTATGGAAACAACCTAAGTGCCCACTGACAAATAAATGGATAAAGAAAACGTGATACACATGCGTGCGTGCGCACACACACACACACACAGAGGAATATTACTGGTTTTTTAATATTCATTCATTTAAAAATATTTATTCATTATTTTGCTGCACTTAGTTGTGGCAGGCGGGCTCCTTAGTGGTGGCATGTGAACTCTTCGTTTCGGCACGCATGTGGGATCTAGTTCCCTGACCAGGGATCAAACCCGGGCCCCCCTGCATTGGGAGCTTGGAGTCTTATCCACTGCACCACCAGGGAAGTTCCTATCGTCTTAAAGAGACGGAAATCCTGCCATCTGTGACAACATGGATGAATCTGGAGGGCATCATGCTAAGTGAAATAAGCCAGACAGAAGAAGAAAAGTGCTGTATGGTATATTCTTCTGTCAACTTCCCACTGAAAGTTCTTTCTTCTAGGCTATAACAGTAAACTGGTCACCATTGCTCCATTCCCACATAGACTTCCCCTCACCCCTGGAATTTTAGGCATAAATCTGATGGTCTCACTCACTACCTTGCTTAAATGCTTTCATTAGTTACCCATTGCCTAAATAGTAAAGCTCAAATGTTTTTTGTGTGGCTATCCTCATTTTTCTTTCCCTTCCCCAAAATTCCTTCTCCCCCAAATGTGGAAATTCCGTAATTGATCTTTTCTTGGCTATTGATCTTGGGCCGGGCACCTGACTCTAGCCAGGCCCCCCTAGACATTTTGACTTGGGACTGACACTCAAGTCAATTTCTCTTTGGATGCCTGCAGCATGCAAAAGCTGAGAAGTGGTCACTGGCCATGTTTTCTGCCAAGTGAACCAGAAGAGTGGAGAAATCCAATTATAAGAGAGAGAGAGAGAGAATGAAGGTGGGCAGCAAAGCTGAGCCCAGAGGTAGGAGACCGAGTCCTCGATCCCAGCTCTTCTTTGGGTCTAGTTGCATCCTTGTCCTGGAGTCTAACGTCAGACAAGTCAGACTCCTGACAGTAAATCCCCCCTTGTAGATGGATATGACCTGAGTTTCTGATACCTGCACCTAAGTCAGTCCTAATTCCACTGCATATGGCGACTTGGCGGTCCAGTCACAACCTGCCTTGCTGGCTTCATCACCCAGTGTTCTGACCACCCCTTCATCTCACTGCACACTCCCTCCTCTGCATCGAAGCCACACGATCACGCCAGTCTCTGCGCTCACCGTCCTTTGTATTTGCCTCTTTAGTTACGTTTACCACAGTACACTGTAGAATTCCTATTTGTTTATATGTTACGTTGTAAGTTCTTCAAGGACAGTCTTGTTCATCTACGTAGCTCACTGCCTAACACAAATGTTTGATAAATCAGGTTATTCCAACAAATGAAGTGAAATAGTATTTGCCACACAGGCTCTAGCAAGCTTGCCCCCCAAAAGATGTGACCAACCTATTGTCTTATTATTTAAAAAGCAGTCTTTCATGAATAACGTAATTTTGTGTTTGAACAGAAGAGTAACATGTACGAAATAAACTGACCAGGGAAAGGGCACGAACTTCAGAGTCCCTAACCCCAGTCCAATGCAGGGGACATGCGTTCAAGCCCTGGTCCGGGAAGATCCCACATGCCACGGAGCAACTAAGCCCGTGTGCCACAACTACTGAGCCTGCGCTCTACAGCCCGCGAGCCACAACTACTGAGCCTGTGTGCTGCAACTACTGAAGCCTACGAGCCTAGAGCCCGTGCCCCGCAAACAAGAGAAGCCACCCCAATGAGAAGCCTGCGTATCGCAACGAAGAGCAGCCCCCACTCGCCGCAACTAGAGAAAGCCCGCGCACAGCAACAAAGACCCAATGCAGCCAAAAAAAAAAAGTCTCTAAAAACAAAACATTCTCCTAAAGAGCCTAACTAAATCAGAAATCTGAATGCAGAAATTGTAATCTTATACCTGTCACCTACTCTCTTCTCTTCTTTCTCACTTTTTAGTTATTCATTCTGCTAAATTCTTCTACCTTTAAATATACAGACGCCAACCACTCTTGTGATATGTGCCATTTGCACTGAAGTGTTTGTTCTTAAACAAATTGGATTACTCAGCCTTACAAATAAAAAAGCTACCCTATCAGCTAATTTTAATACTTAGGGTTTTTTCCTGAAAAGTTCTTTAATCTTGAATGTGTTTCCAAATGGGTTCGTTTTTGTGTGTTTGATTCTAATGTATTGCATACTACCTGGAAGCCAGAGGAAAACAAGAGATTTTTTTTGTTTGTTTTATTTTATGCTCAACCTAGTAACCAAACAAAGAAAATAAACCACAATTTCTTTATACCAAAGCTGGTTTATTGAACTTCATGAGGGCAAAGTTACAGTGACGCTATTCCATAACAAAATTATTTAACTCTAGTTTAGATTTCATGAGGAAATGTATTAGCAATATACTGTCAATAAAGCACTGTCATTAATAGCTAACTTCATTAGAATCTGGATTAGTTTCCTTTGGTGTTCTCAAATTATGACTTTTCCAAAACATATCTGAGGTTTTCAACTAAAGGTCACAGTTAAAATAAATTCATACAGGAGTTACAAAATGTGTGATTTGTGCTTTAAAAATTAATAATTAGTTGTTTGATAGCCACCATTTTGTAAGTGATTTCTCAATAGTCTGTGAAGTGTTTTATAAATATTTTGGAAAATATCTAAAAGCTTTATCCCCATTCAACTGATAAGTATGTTCTTTTTAAAAGTAAACACATATGTAGAAAAAATTAAAACAATAAATCACTACAAATGGGATACAAATATTTTAAAATTAATAAATATTAAAGTGAAAAAATAAGTTCTTTTACAGAACTTTAAAGGATACTTACTACTAACTTCTTACAAAAAGAAATAAAGTTAAATTACCTTTTTAAAAATATGAGTAATGGGCTTCACTGGTAGCGCAGTGGTTGAGAATCTGCCTGCCAATGCAGGGCACACGGGTTCGAGCCCTGGTCTGGGAAGATCCCACATGCCGCGGTGCAACTAGGCCCGTGAGCCACAACTACTGAGCCTGCGCGTCTGGAGCCTGTGCTCCGCAACAAGAGAGGCCACGATAGTGAGAGGCCTGCGCACCGCGATGAGGAGTGGCCCCCGCTTGCCACAACTAGAGAAAGCCCACGCACAGAAATGAAGACCCAACACAGCCAAAAAATAAAAAATATATATATATAAAAACATGAGTTAATAACAGCACTGAAAAAAAAAAATGTGCTTGCAAAGTCTGTAAACTTTCTTCCCCCACTTTAGAAAATGTTTTGATAAGCAATAAAGAGATTCCCTTCTTTAAAAAACTGTTACGCCCATGACAATTATAACAGCTGTCATTGTTTTACTATAAAAATAGTTGCAAATCAACACTAATTTAGACAGTCAAACCATTTTTAATTCTACCATGATAAGAAAAATGGATTAATCTTCTTTAAAGCAAACAAAGCCAATTTGTTTTTCCTTAAGCTCTAATGTTTAAAACAGAATAATTATTTCCTATAATTATTACTTTCCATTAGTACATTTAATAGAATTATCTTGTTTTCATAAGTAAATTATCCAGTCAGGACCACCATCACGATTAAACAAAAAATCCTAAACTAGATTACATCACATATTTAATTGGTTTCCCACATTCTGAAAATATTTTACATATAATCATCTTTTGGCTTAATTTCCTCTAAAATTATTAAGTTCAGCAATCTTTCAGAATTAGTAAATGTGCACACTTCAGATAAAGTTCATGGCTTATATTCCATTCATGTAATAGCTTCACATGCAAGCTTATTATTTCCTATGTGCAAAGTCTTAAATTCAAAATAAAAGTATTTAGGGTAAAAAAACTTTTTGAAATATTCTTTCTACCACCAAGGGATAGACTAGATATTTTTCAACATCTAATTTATTTTTTATACTGAGGAGGAGTAGTTTGTTGTGACCATAAAAATTTAAAGATTTAAACAACAGAAGTACTGTAATGTACTACTACAGAAATAAAATGTAGACTCATAGCAATTACAGGTATGCCCTCAGAGTTACAATCCGAATGGAAGATGATTTGCTTATTCAGCCTTTAGGCATTAAATTGATTGGGGGTTGGGGGAGAGCAAGAGATACTATGTCTGACACACAGCTCGACAAAAAGCCAGGAATAGGTCTTTTGTGGTAGCCAGGAACCATGTTTAGCTATTTTTCCCCAAATTACACCTCCTCAAATCTTTCAATTAGTTTTTCACTGTTTAAAGGTATCAAAATAAAGTATAAAGCACCTTATTATCTGATTTACTTTTGCATATTGTGTAGAATTTAGTAAGAAAACAATTCAAATTACTCTTTTAGAAATAACAATGATTGTTTTTTTGTAGACCTGATTGATAGTGATTTGAAATATCAAGCATCTAGAACTGTTGAAAAGGTCATTCTTTACGGACTGAGAACCAGAAAACATTCTAGGCTCTCTCCTTCCACTGGAACTAAAGTCTTGGCTCTAAAATGTACCAATAATAATGCATTTAAGTACATTGATAATACAAAGAAAGAACTCTAGGGAGAGGCAAATACCAGTTTTTATCCTATTGAGAACACTTCCCATTCAAAGCACATACGAGTAAGTATACTAAACCCTTAATATATTTTTTGAATCCCAGGAACACAGGATTAAACAATCACTGACTCTTAAAATCCCATCATACTCTCATTTGAAGCCTCCTCATTGGGCTCTCAATGGAAAGATGTTCTGATTCATCCTAACTCTGTTTCACTTCAACCTCTGAAAACTAACATTTTCCTTGTGTTGCCGCAGTGACAGACTTGATGAAGTAGATACAAAATACAAAAATAAGCATGACAATGATAAACAGTAAAGTGTCAGGATGACCCATTATATTTGAGATTAAGTTCTATGACTTATCACTGTCATACTTCAAAAGTATTCCTTTAGTCAAAATTAGATTGTACAATAAAAACTGTGATTTAGCACCAGCACGTCACTGCAGGCTTTGGTTCAGGCTTCAGGGTAATTCCGTTATCAGGGGGTTGACTAAGCATTAACGGTTTATGGCTCTTCAGCTTATGAGCCAAGGTCATAAATATAGCTTCCACATGGTCATTATCATTGGGGTTTTTAGCAGAGGTTTCAAACAAAGGCATACTGTGCGTGTCAGCAAATTTCTGTGCCAAGTCCGTGGGTACCTGAATGGCACTCCTCAAGTCACATTTATTTCCAACAAGAATCCGTGGTATATCGTTGGCTAGCAAATGCTGTTTGCATTCTTCTATCCAAGATGGCAGGCTATGAAAACTCGCCATGTTGGTCATATCATACACGAAGACAACAGCATGTACGTTTCTGTAGTAGTGCTGGACCATGCTCTTTCTGAATCGTTCTTGTCCCGCTGTGTCCCATAACTGGATCTGAAAGTGGGGGGAAAAAAAGAGGAAAACTGAAAGTTTCATTCCAATTATACATGCAGAAAAATTTAACCACCTTTGCATGGTCTTTCCTACTTCTTCACTTATACTACTTTGCTCCCTTCCATGATGCCTTTTCAGTGTTATTTAAGGGATCCAAATTTCATGATACTAGTCTAGTTACCTCATCATTAATGCAAGTGTCAGAACAAAGACTTCAATTTAGCACTTTAATTTCAGTAAATCAAGTTTGTTTAGAAAAATTTTACCTCAAAAATTGATTTTAAAGCACTAAGAGAAACAGATACCAGGTTTTAACAAACATGTGAAGTGTCTAATTCCTGCAAATTTGGTTACAATATGCCCTTCCCTACATTTCACTCATCTAATTTAAAATAGTAGACTTAGGATAGATGTGAAAAGTCATGAGATCTAGCCCCCAAATCAATATATATATATATACATCCTATAAAATCCAGGCCCCTGGTAACCCGTAGGTTACTTTGAAAATTTTAAATGAATAGGAAATCACTTATCTATCCTAAATATCTCTACCAATAAAAATATTCCAATACCTCCTAATGGAAATATGGGGGAGTTGGGGAAAATGATATCTGAAACTAAATACAGGACTTCCCTGGTGGCGCAGTGGTTAAGAATCCACCTGCCCATGCAGGGGACACGGGTTCCAGCCCTGGCCCGGGAAGATCCCACATGCTGCGGAGCAACTAAGCCCGTGCGCCACAACTACTGAGCCTGCGCTCTAGAGCCCGGGAGCCACAACTACTGAAGCCCGCGCGCCTAGAGCCCGTGCTCTGCAACGAGAGAAGCCACCGCAATGAGAAGCCTGCGCACCGCAACAAAGAGTAGCCCCCGCTCGCCGCAACTAGAGAAAGCCCGCGTGCAGCAATGAAGACCCAACGCAGCCAAAAATAAATAAATTAATTAATTAATTAATAGATAAATAAATAAAGCTAAATACAAGTCATGTGTTATGATTCTCTTAAAACACTGAATTTATCCTGCCTTTGTTTGGTTCCTAAAAAAAGTTAAATGATGAGGGTACTGGTCACAATGGAAAAGACTAGAGGCAGATTTGCTTAGATAGCCTAAACTGGTGATTTCTCTAGAGCAATACCGAAGGAGAGGGAAATTGAGGGGAGACTGTAGATGACACCCAGAGTAAGTAGGATGTAAGACAGGAAGCGCTGAGAACACAGCGGTGTATGGTAAGTGCTCAATTAAGATGCAATGAATGAATATATTTAAAAATGTGATTAGAGATGGAAATACTGATCACCACTCTCTTTCATGCTACCTTCGTTTTTAGCAGTTCTGATTTTTTTCATCTTTTTTGGTGGTAGCTCTTTTTAGTCCAAATTTCTCCATCTTTGAAATATTCTCCCTTTCTTCCAAATTAACATAAATCTAACTTTGTTCCAGGTGGAAATATAAAATACTATACAGGCATATCCTGGAGATATTGCAGGTTTGGTTCCAGACCATTGCAATAAAGCAAATATCACAATAAATCAAGTCACACGAATTTTTTGGTTTCCCACTGCATATAAAAGTTATGTTTACACTGTATGGTAGTTTATTAAGTGTGCAATGGTATTTATCTAAAAAAACAAAGTACATACCTTAATTTAAAAATAATTTATTGCTAAAGAATGCTCACCATCATCTGACAAGTCAGGGTTGCCATAAAACTTCACTTTGTAAAAAATGCACCATCTGCAAGTGTAGTAAAACAATATATGCCCGTAGAAACTTGATTTCTCAGGCTCTCTTGGAACTACGGGGACCAGTGACACAGTTCTGTCTAATAATTTGTAAATAGTTTTTTCAGTGGGGGTTTCTAGAAAAACAAACTGATTTGTGATTTTTTAAAAAAAAGACAGAGCATTTGGCACGTGCCTTTTGCACTTCTCTCGCCACACCCGTTCTGCCTGGAATGGAATATCATGCTGGGAGGCTCAGCAGCCATTTTATAAGCATGAAGAAGAAAGCCACACACAAGAATGACAGAGCAGAAGTCTAGCATAAATAGAATACTGCTGACAGCGTACCATCATACAGACTGCTGCCCCTGGTCTCCTTATTACATGAGAAAAATAAAACCTTACACAGTTAAATCACCATAGTTGAATTTCTCTTACATGTAGCTGAGTGCTATCCTAAAATTATTTGCTATGTACACTGTTTAAAACCTTTACCGCTTACAGTCACATTTACTCAGGAAAGTACAGGTTCTGCCTTGACGCACTCCTAGAGACCACTTCACACAGTACTTTGTTAAAAAATACCCACTTTGTGATGTAAGCAACACAGTTGACAGATGGGCCATAAAGACTCAGTATCATATAAATCAGAGGTAGAAGCAAACAGTTGTCAGCAAACTAAGAATTAATAACATCTAAGACTGTTTAAATCAACAAAAATTTATTAAATACCTACTGTGTACCCGTAGGTTACTTACACCACTAGGGCTTTGCTTCCTCAACAGTAAAAGTACAATTTAGTTTCAGACCCTATAAAATAAGCATTCATAGACTAGCTACACTAACTATGCAAAGAACTAATAAGGTAAATTATAGGTTTTTTAAAATACAACTTTCCTTTTTAAGAAAATTACTTTTTTTTTAACCTCAATTAACATGTTAAGAATAAAAACACTCAGCATACAACTAAAACTCTTTCAAGCTATAGATGTCGGAATTTATTACAAAGCTACACTGTGTACTATCAGCATAAGATTAGAAATACAGATCAGTGGAACAGAACTTAGAGTCCAGAAATAAATCCATATTATCTATGGTCAACTGATTTTCTACAAGTGTACCAGGACAATTCAGTGAGGGAAAGCACAGACATTTCAATAAATGGTGCTGGGACAATATGCAAAAAATGAAGTTGGACCCCCTACCTAACACCATATACAAAAATTTATTCAAAATGGATGAAAGATCTAAATTTAAGTTAAAACCATAAAAATCTTAGAAGAAAACATAGGGATAAATATTTGTGACCTTGGATTAGGCAATGGTTTCTTAGCTATGACACCTAAAGCAGAACCAACAAAAGAAAAAAACAGATAAACTGGACTTCATCAAAATTAAAAATGTTTGTGAAAAAAAAAATGTTTGTGCTTCAAAGGACATTATCATGAAAGTGAAAAGACAACTCAAAGAATGGGAGAAAATATCTGTAAATAATACATGTGTTAGGGGTCTAGCATTCAAAATATTTAAGACCTCTTACAACTCAATAATAAAAAGACACATAACCCAATTAAAAAATCGGCAAAGGATGTGAATAGATGTTTCTCCAAAGAAAATATATAAATGTTCAATAAGTACATGAAAAGCTGCTCAACATCATTAGCCATCAAACAAATACAAATCGATAACAAGCGTTTGCAGAAATGTGGAAAAGTGGAACTCTCATACATTGCTGGTGGGGATGTAAGTGCAGCCACTTTAGAAAAGTTTGGCAGTTCCTCAAAAAGTTAAACAGAATTTTATATAGCCATAAAAAGGAATGAAGGGACTTCCCTGGCGGTCCAGTGGTTGAGACTTCACCTTCCAATGCAGGGGGTGCGGGTTTGATCCCTGGTTGGGGAGCTAAGATCCCACATGCCTCGTGGCCAAAAAACATAAAACAGAAGCAATATTGTAACAAATTCAATAAAGACCTTAAAAAAAAAAAGGAATGAAGTACTGACACATGCTACAACATGGATAAGCCTCCAAAATATGCTAAGTAGAAGAAACCAGACACAAAAGGTCACATTTCTATGGTTCCACTTATATGAAATAACCAAAATAGACAAACCCATAAAGACAGAATATAGACTGGTAGTTGCCAGAGGCTGGGGAATGGGGAGAAACTTTAATGGGTGAGGGATCTTACTTGGAGTGATGGCAATATTTTGAAACTAGATAAAGGTGGTAGTTGTACAACATTACGAATGCACTGAATGGCTCACTTTAAAATAGTTACTTTGATGTTATTTGAATTTCACTTCAACAAATTAGGGAAAAAAAAAGAGCGAGAGACAGTTGCCATGTGACCCAGCAATTCCACTCCTAGGTGTATATCCAAGAGAACCGAAAAGATATGTTCACACAAAAACTTGTACACAAATGTTCATAGCAGCATTATTCATAATAGTTAAAAGGTGGAAACAACCCAAATATCCACCAACTTATGAATGGATAAATAAAATGTATGTCCATATAATGGAACATTATTCAGCCATAAAAAGGAATGAAGTACTGACACATGTTACAACATGGGTGAATCTTGAAAACATTATGCTGAGCGAAAGAAGCCAAGACACAAAAGGCCATACATTGTAAGAATCCATGTATATGACATGTCCACTATAAGGCAAGTCCCTAGAGACAGTAAGTAGATTAGTGGTTGCCAGGGTCTGAGGGAACGGGAGGAATGGGGAGTGATTGACCATGGGCATAGGGTTTCTTTTTGGGGTGATGAAATGTTCTGGAGTTAGACAGTGATGATGTTACACAGGCTTGTGAATATACTAAAAACCACTGAATTGTATATTTTCAAAGCATAAATCTTAAATATCTCAGTTTTTTAGAATGAAAAAACAAAACCCACTTCAAACTGTATCTTTAACATTCAGAAAGAGATTTAGGGAATAATTCGCATGACCTACATAAAAGCTGTCCAGAGAAACTGGAACTGATCTTTTCCCTTTTAGTAACATTCTTGCAGCTCAGGTATTCAAAAATCATTTCATCGATGGACACAAATGAACCTATATACAAAACAGGAATAGAGTCACAGATGACAGATGTATTATAGAAAACAAACTTTGGTTACTAAGGAGGGAAGCGGGGGGGCGGGGGGGAGGGATAAACTGGGAGATTTGGACTGAAACAGACACACTACTATATATAAAAAGATAACTAATAAGAACCTACTGTATAGCACAGGGAACTCTACTCAATGCTCTGGAATGACCTATATGGGAACAGAATCTAAAAAAGAGTAGATACCTGTATAATAGATTCACTTTGCTGTACAGCAGAAACTAACACAACATTGTAAATCAACCATACGCCAATAAAAATTAATTTAAAAAATCATTTCATCAATGAAGAATTATTTATAATGTTTTAAGCAGAGTATATTTTTAAGTTAAAAAAATAATAAAAAGCACGCAAAAAGGAAATATACCAAAACATTAACAATGGTTGTCTTTAAGGCAATTTCCCCCTTTATTTCTACTTTACTCTGTTTTCCACAACAAACATACATTTGTTCTAGTTGTTTTAACAAACTAAAGTTTAAAAAACAAAAATTATGCAGAATTTAGACCTGCCTCAAAGAACTGTAGAAGTACTCAATAAATGTAAGTGGTGATGATTAGGATGTTTATCCCTAAGAAAACCACTTGCTTGTTTTAGGCTAGGATTGACTCAACGATACCCCTCTTCCCATCAGCCCTGCTCAAAACATTCTAATTGTATCAAAACTTCCAGGAAACAAGAAGTCGTAAATAATAACTCTGCACACTTTATTGGAGAACCGTAAAAGTAAATACTATGTTAAGTGAGGCACTTACAAAGAAGTACAGCTGTCTCTCAGTATCCATGGGGGACTGACTGGTTCCTGGACCCCACAAAATACCAAAATCCACGGATGCTCAAGTCCTTTATATAAAATGGCATAGTGCTGGCATTTAACCTACACACATCCATATACTCTAAGTCATCTCTAAATTACTTATAATACCTAATGCAAAGTAAATGCTATGTAAATACTTGCCAGCAGTGGGCAAATTCAAGGTTTGCTTTTTGGAACTTTCCGGAATTTTTTTTCCCCAAATATTTCCCCATGGATATGAGGGGCCGAGTGTATCTAAAAGGAAGCTTCAAAATTTCACTCACCGAATTGCTAGAACCAGTGAAGGCAGAGGACACAGACACAGTGTTATGCTGCCTGCTGCCTTTCAGGTCTGCACAGGACACTGAGGTGAGGGCCAGCGGGCTGCGGAAGGAGCAGTGAGAGACCCGGCAAAGAAAGGACAGGACAACTAATAAAAACTGTCAGCCACAGAAGGCCAGAGGAAACTTTGACTGAAAGAGAGGGACACATATAGATACGCAGCAGGGAACAAACCTCACGATAACCTAGAAAAATCTTGAGCTTTAGCTATGAGTGGAGTGGTTCACAATGCTTTAAAAAAAAAGAGAAAACGACGCTCTGGAACCTAAGGAAGTGACATGCTTTTGTCCCGGGAAATGTTAAGTTAGGAAGTATTTTCAAAGCAATTTTTCCCAATTTAATACTTAATATTTTAAGAAAGAAAACGGCTCAGAGGTGCTTCTACAAGATATTACTCCCATTTTAAACATTATAAAGATAACATAAAATATACGTTAATAATATTTCATGAATCTCTACTTTAAATTCCAATATCAAGTTCCAACAAAAATGACAACCTAATTGCTAAATACTAAGGGCAGATTCTTTTTTTTTTTTTAACGTCTATTCAATGCTTTGCCCAGTTTTAATTATTTGTCTTTTTATTATTGATAAAGTGTGTGTGTGTGTGCGCATGCACGTACACATATAGATTCTGGACACTAGACCCTTGTCAGGTATATGATTTGTAAATATTTGGTCCCATTCTGTAGATTGTCCTCTTATTTTCTTTCTCTCTTTTTTTTTAAAAATAAATTTATTTATTTATTTATTTATTTTTGGCTACATTGGGTCTTCTTTGCTGCGCGCAGGCTTTCTCTAGTTGCGGTGAGCAGGGGCTACTCTTCGTTGCGGTGTACAGGCTTCTCATTGCGGTGACTTCTCTTGTTGCGGAGCATGGGCTCTAGGTGTGCAGGCTTCAGTAGTTGTGGCACGCGGGCTCAGTAGTTCTGGCTCGCAGGCTTAGTTGTCCCGCGGCATGTGGGGTCTTCCCGGAGCAGGGCTCGAACCCGTGTCCCCTGCATTGGCAGGCGGATTCTTAACCACTGCGCCACCAGGGAAGTCCCAAAGAGCAGATTCTTACTGTTCATGAAAGCTCTTTTTAGTAGTTTTATGACCAAAATGAGAAATGACCTGGCTAAATTGATTTAATGCTTTTTTTGCTTGACTGAAAAGGATAAAGGTATTAGCCCAGATGACCTTTCTTTGTTTGATCAGCTATCAAATTTCCTCTTTCCCTGTTCTTTCAAAGAACACGTTTTTATTATTTTTGCTTCTAAGCAGCCTATATAAAAGATCATCTGGTAATTACATAAAAGTTTCTATTAACAACTTGATGATGTAAATCAACATCATAAGGAGTATAAGTAACATTTCAAGAGAACTCTTTTTGCTTTGGGTATACAGAGTAGAAATATGTACATCTGATGTATAGATCCAAATGGCAAATTTTAAAATTTATTTTAAATTTTAGGGGTTTTTAGCTTCCCTAACAAGGAGGAGTAACAAATTTTGTGTGACTATTTGAAAGGAATACTTCAAAGGAAGAATTTAATTATAGCCTAATGAAAGGGATAGGAAGAGAGTAAGCAGGGAGAGAAAGGAAGCAAGAGCTGGGAGCCCTGGGTTGTAAATTCCAGCACTGCCACCTCCACCTCACCACCACAGTTTAGGGATGGGCAGGTGTCACAATCCCCAATCAGAACCACGGAGTCTCCATTTCAGGACTGGTGTTGGAACTGGCAGAAAGAGAACTTTACTTCTGGGTTTCCAGTTACGTGAAACAAAAAATTTTCATTTTGCTTTGCTACTTTGAGTACAGAGTCCCGACACAGACTCTAAAGCACAAGATCTTGATTACTGATTAAAGATTCCTGGAAAGTAAATAATTCTATCACATCTCACCACCTGAGTACACACACCAATGTTACCACCTGCAAAGATGAGGTACAAGAATCACAGGCTTCTGAAATCAGGCTGGAAGAAGAATGGGACTCTGGCCTGGTTCCAGGGATCCTTCAGATAGTAGAATGGCTCGGGTCTGTGAAACGTATATTGCTTGTACCATACAGGCCTCACCAAACCACTGCAATACAGAATCTCTGTCAGACTAGACCCAAATATCCCAAAGTTTTCTGAGCTAAGGAGTCACAAATTAAGATTCTTTTTAGGGTACCCCAACTGTTAATACTCTCATTCTCTGAATTCCAATGCAAATCAAATCAAGAGGACCAATTTGGTATCTCCCTACCCACCATCACCACATTTTAAGATGAATTATCATTTTAATTCTAGTAAGGTAAGGTATGAGATGATGTCTTATAAAATATGCTTTGACTTATAAACATTAGATGACTTTTAATAAATATCAAGACAGAACAATGGAGAAGCGTAAATCATCTGATTTATATTTGGCTTCAGCATTCATTGCATATCATCTTCATCACGCCATGAAACAAAGCTCTCCTCCACTCCCTATGCATTTAACTAAACTGGGCATTTTGTTCTCATCCATCTATGCTCCCCGGCTTCAACTTCATATTCAAGATTATCTCCTCCAATTCCACACTTCTAGCTGCGAATCTGACATTTCCATTTGAGCACACCACCATCTCAACAAAGAAATGACTATGACAAAACTTTTTACGGAGCCTTCAACGGAAACTTCAATCTTCCATGTTGTACTTCTCACCTCTACTAAAGGCATACCTACCTCCAGCCAATCAGACCCACACCCTCAGCCATCTGAGTCCTCTTCCTTCTCATCACCAAAAGCCAGTTCCTGAAGCCTTTTGGGTTTATCATCAAAATGCCTCTCTTACCGCCTCTTTCTTTCATTAGCTTCCCTTATCACGCCGATTTGGATTTCCAGAGCAGCCTACCAATTGATCTGCTGCCACCAAGTAGGCAGCACTTATCCGAGCCCTGTTTAGAAACTGAGCCAGACACTGGAAGACGTCTACGGGGTTATCAGACACGTGCCCTGTCCTGAACAAGACTGAGTAAGACCTAATAAAAGAGGTGGATGCATATATAGCACAATGAGGAAAGAGAGAGAGTTTAAAGGCGCAGGTAAGGTGCTAAAGGAAGCTGACAGAAGGAAGAAATAGAATTGAGAATGAGAGGCAGGGAGATTCCTAATACAGACACACTGAGTTGAATAAGGAAGAATTACATGTGGTGAAATATGGGAAGGGGGGATATTCCAGGCAAACAGTGGGAAATGTAAGAGGAAAACATAGGAGTCAGGAAATAATTGGCTGGACTATAGGGTACTTGAAGGAAACTAATGGGGAAAAAAAGTTAAGTTAGAAAAGCAGTCTGGAGCTAGAGAAGGAAGGCCTTATGTTAATTTAAAAAGTTGGAACTTTACAAAATAATGGAGAACTACTCAGAGCATCTGAGGCAGGGGAGATTACTCTCCCCAAAGCGCTACACTCATCTGGCATTTTGGCAACAATGTACAAAACAGATTAATTGAGGAGTGGGGTTGGGTGAAGTTGAGCTGCTGCAAGAGAGCAGAGCGTAGAAAAGATGAACTAGGATTCCGAAGGAAGGGTGAATGAGAGAAATCATCCAGGTAGAAAACTAAGTGGATTTAGGGAGCAAAGGAGAGAGGCGAGGCCTCCGGGATGAGGAGGTAACATCAGGACTACCTAGGTCACGTCGAGGAGAAACAGGAGAGGCAGATTTGACAGGGACGATGAACTCACGTCGGAATTTTGCGGGGAGGGAGGGATTATCCAAATAGCCATGTCTACAAAACAATAGGAAATGCAGAATGACAGATGAGGAGAGAGGTCTGGGCCAAACAAAGATTTGGAAGTTATCCTCATAGACGTGACAGGGGAAGTCAAGAGACTTCTAAAGGAGAGGATGTAGATAGAAAAACAGGTCACGGGGCAGATCGAGTCTCTCTCAGGATTCCTCCTCAATCGCTGCCACATTATCTTCCTAGAACACTTGGACTTTTTGCCACGCGTACAAAATCAAGCTACACCCTAGCTGTTTTCCAAACTCTTCAGAAACGTTGCTACCAAAACCTTCACAGTCTTCTCACTTGCCACTTTCCCGCAGGAACCTTTCATCCTGCTGGAGCATCCTGCTGACTTTCCCCATCAAAACCTCCCTCCAAGTGAGAACGATCCCTCCACCAACATCCAAACCAATAACTTGGCCCTCACCTACTGCCTGGTTTTGCTAGTCATCTTTTTTAGGTATATAAATCTTACCCCTATCTAGGACAGCAAATCACCTACGGAGTACATCAGGGTCAGCAAACTTTTTCTATGTTATGTTAGGCTTTGCAGGCCTAACAGTCTCTGTCACAACCACTGCTCAACTCTGCCATTGTTGTGCAAAAGCAAGCACAATATGTAAACAAATGAGCCTAGCTGTGTTTCAATACAACTTTATTTAGGGACACTGAAATTTAAATTTCATAAAATTTTCACTTGTCATGAAATCTTATTCCTTCGATTTTTTTTTTCCTACAACCATTTAAAAACGTAAAAATCGGGACTTCCCTGGTGGTCCAGTGGCTAAGACTCCGTGCTCCCAAGGCAGGGGGCCTGGGTTCGATCCCTGGTCAGGGAACTAGATCCCGAATGCCGCAACTAAGAGTTCTCAGGACACAACTAAAAGCTCCTCCCGCATGCCGCAACTAGAAGATCCCGCGTGCTGCAACTAAGACCTGGCGCAGCCAAATAAATAAATTTTTTTTTTAAATGTAAAAATCATTCTTAGCTTGCAGGCCATATAAAAACAGGCAGTGGTGCATAGATGGTTACTGGACTTATTGTGGTGATCATTTCATAATGTATGCAAATATCAAATCACTATGTAGTACACCTGAAACTAACATAATATTGTACGTCAACCATATTTCAACTTAAAAAAACTAACAGGAAAACAAATTAAAGAAACAGGCAGCAGACTGTATTTAGCCCTGAGGCATGGTTTGCTGATTCCTGCACTGAATCATAATTCTTTGTGCCAAACAAAATGTCTTCTTTCCAGCAATTACTCATTAAATGTTAGATTGACCAATGGGGCAAGAAGTCCTGGTTGTTTTCCTTTAGTTAATATTAACATGGGAAAATTTCATATCACTACAAATAATAAGTAAGCTATCTCAAAGTTCAAATAGGAACTGATGATCCCTAGTTGAGAAAGAGATTAAATCCAACACTAGGCTTTAATGATTCTGCTGGTGTCTGCCATTGTCACACACTGATACGAAAGGAATACGGCTATGAGGAGGACACACATAGAAGGAAGGAGCATGAGGATTAGAGTCGCAATTTAAAAAGCAAATGTATGGGCTTCCCTGGTGGCGCAGTGGTTGAGAATCTGCCTGCCAATGCAGGGGACGCGGGTTCGAGCCCTGGTCTGGGAAGATCCCCCATGCCGCGGAGCAACTGGGCCCATGAACCACAACTACTGAGCCTGCGCGTCTGGAGCCTGTGCTCCGCAACAAGAGAGGCCGCGATAGTGAGAGGCCCGCGCACCGCGATGAAGAGTGGCCCCCACTTGCCACAACTAGAGAGAAAGCCCTCACACAGAAACGAAGACCCAACACAGCCATAAAATAAAAATAAATAAATAAGCAAATATGGTTAAGAAAAAAAAAACCCAAAAAATCAAATGTATTTTTATTTAAGGAATTAATTCTATAATTTTATTTAACTTCCAAAATTCTACAAACAAGATTTTACTCTTTCAATTATACATATATAGTACTTAGGACAGACTAACAAATATAGATTTAATTACATTTCGTGAAACATTTTAAGTGATTCTGAAATAGCACTGCTGTAAGCCATGCTCTCTGAAAAATTTCCAGGCCACAAAACATTTAACACAATATCTCACTTTTATCAAATAAAAATAATGTCTAGAATGTCATTTTATTAGTAAAGTAACATAGAGCTTCCCAGTTTTCACTTTAAGATGAAAAATTAGAAGAAATGTCATTTCAGGTTAAGCTTATAATTTTCCAAAGAAATAATATGAACATTTCAGCAGCACTTAAGATATATTATAGGTTAACAAAAGAGAAGTAGCAGCAACACATGGAATGAAGCTCTTCTATATCACTTCAGGGTTTGTTTTTTTCTTTTTTAAGACACCAAAAAAAACCTTGAAAAAATTTTCCAAAATAGCCATGTCTTTTTCTACTACAGAAATCTCTGAACATTTCTGTAATCTTTTCAACCTCAATAAAAATCTCTCTCAAGTCTTACAGTTGGAGATACAAGTCAATGGATAAGGCCTTAGGAAGAATAAAAAGAGGGAGTTCCCGGGCAGTCCAGTGGTTAGGAAGGACTCGGTGCTTTCACTGCTGTGGCCCAGGTTCAATCCCTGGTCAGGGGACCCCGTAAGCTGTGCGACTCAGCAAAAAAAAAAAAAAAAAGAGGGCTTCCCTGGTGGCGCAGTGGTTAAGAATCCGTCTGCCAGTGCAGGGGACACGGGTTCGAGCCCTGGTCCGGGAAGATCCCACATGCCGAGGAGCAACTAAGCCCCTGCGCCACAAGTACTGAGCCTGTGTTCTAGAGCCCGTGAGCTACAGCTGCTGAGCCCATGTGCCACAACTACTGAAATCCGTGCACCTAGAGTCTGTGCTCCGCAACAAGAGAAGCCACCACAATTAGAAGCCTGCGTACCACAACGAAGAGTAGCCCCCGCTCGCTGCAACTAGAGAAAGCCTGCACACAGCAATGAAGACCCAACACAGCCAAAAATAAATAAATAAATAAATTAAAAAAAAAGAAAGAAAGAAAGAAACTCAGTGTCCCTATCAACTAGGATATCAACTAAGGGACCCTATCAACGTATCAGGTTGAGCTGAAGCTCAGGAAGAACAATCCCAGAGAAAAATGTTTCTCCTTGCTCTTCTCAACCAGAGGGATCAACTCCGTGCTCCCAGCTTCATCACATCTGTGGTTCTGCTTTACTTATCACTGCCACCACTAATCCCAGTAGCTAAGCCTTCGATGTGACGCACCGGACATATTTTATATACTTTTAATATGCTGTAAGTATCTCTTAAATTTGCACCTGATTCACCTGTGATCTTAGAGTATAAATGGCAACCCGGAGGCAGGTAAAGGGCCACTGAACCCCAACTCCTCCCCTGCCTCCATCCCCTCTATTCTGTTACTATCCTGCTTCCATGTGAGGGGAATTTCTCTTCCCTTCAGCTGTGTGCCTATGCCCTACTCCATCTCTGTTTCGCTCTCGGGTTGTGCAGCTGCAGAACTGATGGTGCCAAAGAGAAAAAGTGATGTTCAACCACCAGGGAAGAAGAATCTTCTTAAGATTACCAACTATGCAGCCAGGTGCCTGATGTATGTTCTCGTCTCTCCCTCACATTAGCCTGATGTGGTGCTACTGTCCCAATTTTTCAGATGAGAAAATAGTCTCCGGAAGATTAAGGAAACTGCCTAACGACTAGAGTAACCAACCACCCCAGTCTGCCTGAGACTGAGGGGGTTCCTGGGAACGTGGGACTTCAGTTTCAAAACTGGGACAGTTTTGGGCAAAGCTGATCGCTCTACTAAGGACACACAGCCCTTCCATAGGTTCAGATTTGAGCCAGGTCAGTTGGGCGCCAAAGCCCCTGCACTTTTTCTCAGAACTCCTTCTTCTCCCAAACAAACTCCCTCTCAAACCTCAGAAAGAAGTCCCACTACTTTCCTCCCCCAAAAGGTTCCTGGCCCTAACTTAGTTCTGATGGAAAAGAGCCTCTTGGGCTTCCCTGGTGGCGCAGTGGTTGAGAATCTGCCTGCCAATGCAGGGGACACGGGTTCGAGCCCTGGTCTGGGAAGATCCCACATGCCGCGGAGCGACTAGGCCCGTGAGCCACAACTGCTGAGCCTGCGCATCTGGAGCCTGTGCTCCGCAACAAGAGAGGCCGCGATGGTGAGAGGCCCGCACACCGCGATGAAGAGTGGCCCCCACTTGCCGCAACTAGAGAAAGCCCTCACACAGAAACGAAGACCCAACACAGCCATAAATAAATAAATAAAAGTTTTTTTTTTTAAAAGAAAAGAGCCTCTTATTCTACCTTTTTCTTTGCAATGTATACAAATCTTTCTTAACTCACTAATACGGTGCACCCAAAGGACCACCACTCACAGCTTGAATGGGACAATGAAAAATTAAAGTGAAGATTAAAAGGCAAAAGGCCCTACAGAAGACTGATGTCTTTTCAACCCTATTTCTCCTTTACTATCATTAGCAGTAAAACCCCTTTGGGGGTGGGAAGGTGAGGCAGTGGTTAGGCAACTAAAAAATAAATTGTTTGTGCCTCAAGGATGTGAGGGTGGGAATGAAGTGAGCCTATTTTTTCCCCATGGGGGGCTGAGGTAAAGATGAACATCCTAATTTAAAGTGAAAAAATAAATGCAGTATAAGGAAGGCAGAGCAGTTCCTCGGGCCCACGTGTTTTAAGGGATGGTATCAGCAGGTAGCTGAGGGGTTAGTGGTGGCTCAGACTCAAGAAGTGTGTCTAAGGATTACATCATCAGGAGGCCTCAGCCCTGTCACTGATCCTTACTCTCCAACGTCCCCATTGCAACCCCTCAGAACCCCAGGCTCAGCCTTGGGCTTACTACCTTCTCCACTGTTACTGTGTCTCCAGTCTCGGGAACCACCAGTAAGGCTTAAAGAAGACTTGAAAGCGGGTAGCACCGAGAATGTGCTCTGGCAATCCAAGTAGGAACCAAGTACAAATTACAGAATGTTTCTGCAGGAAATCAGATTCTTCTCAACAACTCAATGTCATACCAAAACTACTGTAACAAAACTGTATGCAAAAGAAGATCTAAGTACCTCCTCAAAGGCAAAGGGGCTTTACTTCCACAGTACCTAGGGCAGTGCTAAAATGAATGTTTAACAAGTAGTATTTCCTTAATGAAATTCCCATGCTTGAGAAATTTCGCTGTTTTTCCTTCGGTCTTACTTCACTAACTCCCAGCACGTGAGACACAGCCCATGACTCAGTGGATACCCCCTACACCCTGGCTACTCAATGTGTGGTCCACAGACTAGCTGCATCTGCATCACCTGAGACCTGACCGAATTAGAATTTGCATTTAGTTAAAAAAAAAAAAAATCCCCAGGCAAATCTCATGCATAGCAAAGTTGGAGAAGCACTGCCTTAGAAGTTTGCTATATACAAATCCTTCCAATACCCAACTCCCATCTCCATACCAGCGTTTGAAAAGATGGAGCGCACGCCCCGCACCGGGCCAGCAATTAACCCACGGAGCGGTTGGGACCCTTGTCATCCCCGGGACAACCTTCCTCCTTGACAGTCTGCCATCCGCTCACCTTGATACGCTCCCCATCAATCTCCACCGCTCGTTCTCGGAAATCCACCCCGATAGTAGCCTCGGTGCGGTCGGGGAAGCGGCCGGCGCAGAAGCGGTAGGTCAGGCACGTCTTGCCCACATTGGAGTCGCCAATCACGATGATCTTGAAGATGCGGGAGCGAGCCGGGGGCAGAAACCCTGAGGCCCCTGACATCGCACCGCTGGACGAGAAGCTCGCCTCGAGCGACGACTCCATCTCCGAAGCCATTCTCCTGCCCCGCCCCAAACCGAGGCGGAGGAAAGGAGACGCAGAGAGGCTGGGCGATTACGCCACCGCCGGCGAGCTCGCCCAGTCCGCGGGCTCCGTCGCTCAACGTCCCGGGAGCCACCGCCCTCCGGGCCGCCAGCGCGCGTGCGCACCTTCCGGCCCCACCCCCGCCCCGCGCAGGTGTGGCGTCCCCCGAGACCAGCCTCGCCGACCCTGCCGCCCGGCCCGCGGCTCCACCCCGGCGTCACTCAGGCCTGCGCCGTCTACCTGGGAAGGGACGGGGCCTGTCGGGGGCTTGACGGTGGCGTGGAAGCCCAGCTGCTGAGAGGCCGAGCAGAGCGCCCCAGGCCCGGCACCCGGGCTGGCCCGGCCCCGCCACGTCCGAGGCTCCCGCCCCCCGGAGGAAGCCGCGCGAGCACTCGGGGGGCGGGGAGAGAAAGACTGCTGAAGGGAAGGAGGTGCCACCAGGCACTCTCTCGCGAGAGGGCCGAAGAGCCGGGGGCGTGTGCCTGCTGAGGACGTGTAAGGTCTCCGGAAGCTTCGGGCGTCACGTTCGGCGCTCTCACCGACGTATCGGTGGGGCTCCGCCGGACCTGGAGGTGGAGGCGGGTTCCCTTGGCTTGCAGCTGGGGGCCGGCTGCTCTGCCTGCCTCCTCCGGGCTCTCGGGACCGCGGGCGTTGGGACAGTGACAGGGGCCGGGGAGGTGGAGGGCTGGGGGGTGCGAGGCTCCGCCGGAGGCCCGCCGGGCGCGGGAAGCCGTTAGAAGCGAGCGCCGGGCCGCGCGGAGCTTGAGTCTTGGCAGGAGCATGGCTGTCAGTGAGCAGGCGGGAGTTGCAGGCCGCCCGCCGCCTCCCCGCGGAGGCTTTCGTTAGGCGCGGGGCACCGGCCCAAGAGGTAGAGCAGGTGGACCCTTTGGCGGCGTTGAACCCGGGAGCTGGTACTAGACGGCCTCTCTGGTGAGAGTAAAACCCACTGTGCCCTAGTTGTGTCTTCGTGCCTGGGTGACGGTAGCGGAGCCATTAAATATTACCGAGCGCACACAGAAGTTCTCTAGATCCATATATCCGAGGAAAATGGTAATAGGCGAGACCAGCCAGCATTAAAGAAGAGTCTCTGGATCACTGAGACTCTTCTGAGGAAAGCTACCATACATTAAGTCACAGAAAAGGTCCAACATGTGCAACCATATCGCTTTCTGTGAGAGGTTTTGTTTTGCAGTGTCAAGACTGGGGCTTGGGGGTGTTTTGTTTTTTCTGTTTGAGCACATAGTTATGCCGTTTGGAAATTCAGGGACTGTGGAGAGGAGGACAGGCATGCCTTAAATAGAATGAGGGCAACAGTAGAGCACTGAACGCCGTAGGGAAGGAGATAGACTGCTTATTTCTTAAATTTATTTATTTATTTATTTTTGGCTGCCTTGGGTCTTCGTTGTTGGGTCTTCTTTGCGGTGCGCGGGCTTATTGCGGTGGCTTCTCTTGTTGCGGAGCAGGGGCTCTAGGCGCTCGGGCTTCAGTAGTTGTGGCTCGTGGGCTCAGTAGTTGTGGCTTGCGGACTCTAGAGCGCAGGCTCAGTAGTTGTGGCACACGGGCTTAGTTGCTCCGCGGCATGTGGGATCTTCCCGGACCAGGGCTCGAACCCGTGTCCCCTGCATTGGCAGGCGGATTCTTAACCACTGCGCCACCAGGGAAGTCCCTAAACTGCTTATTTGAATAGAGAAAATGAAAATGTGGTCAGAGAGAATTTGTGGTAGAACCTGAGCATGCCGAGTTGCCAGGAATTTGCAAAAGCCTTTAATATACAATAATTTCCGTTGCGATAGAAAAACTTTATACAGTTACTGATACACCAACTTAACGTTAGCCAGGAGGAAAAAGTTTACACACCTGGTTGAATGTGTTTACCAATTATATTTATTCAGTTTCCTGTTACAAAACCAGAACATGGCTTGGAAAATCCTAATTGTTTACCTGTGACATTATTTCCATGAAGAGTAATCATCCCAGAAACTATTAGAGGGCCTTGGAATATATTCATCTGACCTATTCTACCTATCCCATTTAAAGGACAGCATCTGAAGATTTAATAACAAAAAGCAGTTGAAGCATTCCAAGCTGGATAATCAGGTAATTTCTAAGGATGGTGAATAAGAGCATCAATGTCTCTGCATCCCAAGACCCTTGCTCTCTCTTTGTTGTATTCTGGCTTTTTTGGTTTAGCTCGTGCTAAACTGCATTAGAAATTCTTTTTCTTGTCTATTTATCCGATCCTTTTCGTATTTCACATCCTAGCTCAAAAGTCTCATCTCTGTGAAGCTTTTCCGGCTTACTTCAGCTCAGAGTGTTCTTGATTTATTCTAAATCTAATACGCTTTTTGGGGTATTGCTCACTGGGCTTTGGAATACTGTCTTTGCTGTTTAAGTTTCATGGTTATGTGCTGTGCCTTCCAACTAGATTGTCAACTCTTGACTACTGACTGAGAGCTCATTGTTACTCAGCAAATGATGAATAAATGAGCGAGAAATTTCTTGTGTAAGCATTGTCAATTTGAACCCTTTGCCAGTTATACACACTTCAGCACCACTTAGTTGGAAAAATCATTGTAGACACTTGACATTGTTATGAAGAGTTTTATATTTTCAATCTGCAGTTTGAGAGGCTACTTATGTGACTAAAGTGTATGTCACTCTTCTTAATTGAATAACCCCAGAACCTGCAGGTTTGATGCTTGAAGGAGAGTCTGCTGTTGGGAAGAGTGGATGGATTACGCAGCCCTGTTTTCTGAGAATTCATTTTGTTCTTGGAGTTTTTCACTACTTGCTGCCACTACCGCTTGGCCTCAAAGTATAAGCATGTTAACCCTTCTTTCCTTAATACTTTACTTCAAAGCTGAGGAGAGACTGAATTTGGATCCTTTAGCAGTACAACTGGAATATTATACATAGTTTAGGGTAAGATGGGTATTTAAAAGTATTTTTCTAATAGGAGAAAAAACTGAATGGATATTAAAAACAAAATAAGGGTAATCTTACGTACAAAATATAACTACTCATGTTCAACTTTTGTTTACTACAGAGATGCCACCTCCCTGTGGCAAAGGCCATTTTTTAACTGGTCTTACCAAGGAATAGCTCCTAGACAACTTCACTCTTTAAGTTCTGGCCTGAGCACAGAGGACAAGAGAGTTCACTTGCTTGCCTATGTAAGGGTTTCTCGACCTTGGCACTACTAACATTTTGAGCCAGATAACTTTTTTTTTTTTAATTGAAGTATAGTTGATTTACAATATTATGTTAGTTTCAGGTGTATAGCGTAGTGATTCAGTGTTTTTGCAGATTAAACTCCATTATAGGTTATTACAAGGTAATGGCTATAATTCCCTGTGCTATACAGTATATCCCTCTTGCTTATGTATTTTATACATAGTAGTTTGTAAATCCATACCTCTAATTTCTCCCTCTCCCTTTTGGTATCCACAGGTTTGTTTTCTATATCTGTGAGTCTCTTTCTGTTTTGGATATACATTCATTTGTATTATTTTTTAGATTCCACATATAAATGATATCATACAGTATTTGTCTTTTTCTGTAAGCCAGACACATAATTCTTTGTTGTGGGCAGCTGTGCTGTGCATTGTAAGATGTTTAGTAGCATACTTGGCTTCTACCACTACCTGCCAGCAGTACTCCACCCCTAGTTGTAACAACCCAAACCATCTCTAAACATTGCCAAATGCCCCTGGGGGGTAAAATTATGTCCTCTCCCCCCATTCATTGAGAATCACTGGCCTATATAAGGGCTCTTCTGGCAATTCTGGTTCCCTGTCCATCCCATTGGACAGCAGGAATCATCTCTCCCTTAAAGACAGAACTCCAGTTCCCCAGAGAAGAACAGCTTTGGTCTTGTTGGCCTCCACCAGGTTACCATATCACTGGTTAATGGTAACCCCAGATATCTTACGAGAGATACTACATTATAAATAACAGGGACTTTAATTTTAGTACCTAAACAGCAAATTACCATCAACATTTTATAGGTAAGTTTACTGAGTTTCAGAATTCTTCAAGTCATATCTTCATAAGTAGGGTCATTGAGGATTTATGAAAGTTAACTATTCTGTATATAGCACTGTGCTAGTGATTGGGGCAGGGGAGAAGACTTCAAAAATTCTAGATGTGTTCAAGTATGGAGGCAGACTAGGAGCTAGGATGGAAGGCCTTCTTGTAGTGGACAGTAAAGATGAGTGTGCCTCTGGTAGTGGCATTCTAGATAATAAACTCAAATTATGAGGAAGCAAGACTTACAAATATTTGATATATGTGCAAAGTGCAGTCACAGTGGCCTCTGTTGTTTCCGTTCTCATTCTGTTTCTCCCTCCTCACCTTTAGAATGTTTGATTATATAGCATTCCCAGTATTTGACATATCAAAGGCAAGCTACAGACAGTAATTTTGAAAAGGATCTAAAGTAGGAGATTTAAATACTAAACTTTCTAACTTGCAGGTAGAGAAGGCACTTTCTTAATGTGCATGTTTATAAAAATTTATTTTTAAAATAAATGCACAGAAGAATCTCAATTTTAAGTTATACTCTCTGATACCAGAGCAATAAAAACATAAGCTTTTTTTTTTTTTTTTTTTTTAAGTAAAAGGATGAAAGAAAATCCATCATCTACTGTACTTGGAAGCTAAGAGGAAAATCTCTTATATAATTCTCGTTCAAGGAGAAAATCACAATTGCTGATTTACAAAGTATTTAGAAATTAATGACAATGAGAACAATAAAATTGAAACATAAGGATTCAGCTGAAGTAGTATATAAAGGAAAATCACAGATCAATATTTTAATATTAACCAATATAGAATGAATAAAAATATACCAAATGGTCTACCTATCACTTATACAGTACTTAATGTGTCAGACAATGTTGTGTTCTGAAAAAATTTACTCATTTAATCTTCACAATATACCTATGAAGCAAGTAACATTCTCCCTCTTTTACAGATAAAGAACCAAAGCTCAGAGACGTTAAGTGTCTTTCTGAAGTTTATTCAGCTAATAAGTGATAAAGTCAATAATCAAACCCAATCTTTTAACCACTACACTATACTGCCTCTTACCTTAAATGAGAAAAACACATAAAGTTTTAAGGAAAAGCAGGTAAAATAATTAATAAAGCAATGAATTAGAATCCAGAAATATAGATCAAAAAAGGAAAGAACTGGTTGTTTGAAATGATCAATAAAATAAGTATGGCAAAATAAAAATAGCAAAGATTTTTAAACAGGAGAGATGATGTTAGAAATTAAAAAGGAGGTATATTCAGATACAAAGGGAATTTTAAATATGAGGGAATAATTTGTATAAGTCCATGTATTCATAAAAATATTTTATTGAGCACCTACCACATAACAGGCAGGCCCTGTACATGTCACTAAGGATACGGTGGTTAGCAAAAGGATGCAATTTGTGGAATTTGCTTGACAGAATACCAGAGAAGAAGGAATTTACTCCAAGAAGATTTACAGAAATCTTGAGTCTTGGGCTGACTGCTAATCTGAGCATGTGTAGAGTAATACTCCACAAGGCCAACCAAAGATCAACTACCAAGGAAAGAACAATTACCCGGGAGCTGTAAATTGAAAAATTCCCAGAGCTCATAACGGACTGAACAACTTCAGAGTTACAAGCTTGAGTAAAGACCTCATTGAACATCTGAGGAATTCAGTAGAGACACCTGAAGGCTTATGCCTTTAGTAATAGGGCTACCCTAGCCCTAGATTAAAAGCTACTCTAGATTTAACCTAACAACATTTAAAAACAAGCCTTGAAAGGATAAAGCTGATCCCACAATAACTTAACTTCCTGCCAAAACAAGACTCAATACTTAAAAACACACACACAAAATCAAGACAATCAGCAATATAATGTTCACAATGACCAATATACAATAAACAATTACTAGATATGTGAAACTTCAGCAAAATTTGATCCATAACTGGGAGAAATATCAGTTAACAGACTAGAGATGACAGAGATCACAGAATTAGCAATAGGACATTTAAAAAGGGCTGACAAGTAAATGTGAACATTATGATAAAAATGGAAGATATGTAAAAGAATGAAATGCAACTTCTGGAGATGAAAAATACAGTATCTGAAAATTTTAAACATCACTGTAGAAGCTTAACAGCAAATTAGACACTGTAGAAGATTGGTGGGAGAGTGAGTCAAGATGGCGGTGTGGGAAGACGTGGAGTTAGCATCTCCGCACAACTAGGGCACCTGCCAGCCGCTGTTGGGGGACTCTGATGCCCAAGGAGATGGGAGGAACCCCAGAGTGAACTGGTAGGACATAGGGGGACTGAGGGGAGAGGAGAACTGGAAGCCAGACAAGATCGGCGCCCCTGAGGCTGGGGAGATCAGGAGAGGCAGGTGGGAGGGACCCTCTGGGAAGAGTAGGAGAGGAGCGGAGGGCGATTGCCCTGCCCACTGGGGCCCAGGGAGCCTGCTGAGCTCCCAGGCTGGTCCCCTGCAATCCAAAGCCCCCTCCAGGCCGCGTGGGTCTTGGGGGCATAGAAGGGAGGCCGGGGAGGTCATGAGAAGCAGGTGGGAGGGGCCGTCCGGGAGGAGTGGGTGAGGAGCGGAGGGCGATTGCCCCACCCACTCGGGAATGGGGGCCTGCTGAGCTTCCAGGCCGATCCCCTGTCCTCCAAAGCCCCTCCAGGCTGTGTGGGTCCTTGGGGGCATAGGAGGGAGGCCAGGGAGATCAGGAGAGGCAGGTGGGAGGGGCCCTCCCAGACCCTAGACGGGAGGAGCAGGAGTGGAGGACATTTGCCCCACCCACTTGAGCCCAGGAAGCCTGCTGGGCTCCCTGGTGAGGTCCCCTGCCCTCTGAGACCAGGACTGGGGGGAATGCCTGGGCCCCTTCTGTTCCTTGCACCTAAGCCCCACCCCCCACAGCCCCCAGGGCCTTTTCCAGCCCTGTGGGTCCTGAGCATTGGCCCCGCTCACTGCCCAAACCTCGCCCTTGCTTAGGCCCCACTCTCCACAACCAAGGCCTTTCCCCTGCCCCTTTTTTTTTTTTCTTTTCCTTCCTCTTTTATACTACTGTGGTACTGATGTACCGTCTGGTTATTGATTCATCTATATTTTTATTTTTACAGTCTTTCTAACATATCTGTTGGTTTCCCTTTTTTACTTTGTTATTGTTCTCTCTTTTTTTTTTTTTTTTGCCACCCCACGTGGCTTGTAGGATCTTGGTTCACGAGCCCAGGGTCAGCGGAAGCTCCTGCAGTGGGAGCTCCGAGTCCAAACCACTGGACTAACAGAGAACCTAAGACCCCAGGGAATATTCATCATAGTGAGGTCTCACAGAGGTCCTCATCTCAGCACCAAGACCCAGCTCTACCCAACAGCCTACAAACTCCAGTGTTGGAAGCCTCAGGCCAAACAACCAATAAAACAGGAACATAATCCCACTCATAAAAAAAAAAAAAATGAGATGGCAAAAAAATATGTCACAGATGAAGGAGCAAGGTAAAAACCTACAAGACCAAATAAATGAAGAGGAAATAGGCAATCTACCTGAAAAAGAATTCAGAGTAATGATAGTAATGATGATCCAGAATCTCGGAAATAGAATGGAAGCATGGATTGAGAAAATACAAGAAATGTTTAACAAAGATCTAGAAGAACTAAAGAACAAACAAACAGAGGTGAACAACACAATAACTGAAATGAAAAATACACTAGAAGGAATCAATAACAATAACTGAGGCAGAACGAATAAGTGAGCTCGAAGACAAAATGGTGGAAATAACTGCCAAGGAGCAGAATAAAGAAAAAAGAATGAAAAGAATTGAAGACGATCTCAGAGGCCTCTGGGACAACACTAAACACACCAACATTCGAATTATAGGGGTCCCAGAAGAAGAAGAGACAAAGAAAAGGTCTGAGAAAATATTTGAAGAGATTATAGTGGAAAACTTCCCAAACATGGGAAAGGAAATAGTCACCCAAGTCCAGGAAGCACAGAAAGTCCCATACAGGATAAACCCTAGGAAAAACACACCAAGACACATATTAATCAAACTAACAAAAATTAAATTCAAAGAAAAAATATTAAAAGCATCAAGGGAAAAACAAAAAATAACATACAAAGGAATCCTGATAAGGTTATCAGCTGATTTTTTAGTGGAAACTGCAGGCCAGAAGGGAGTGGCAGGATATACTTAAAGTGATGAAAGAGAAAAACCTACAGCCAAGATTGCTCTACCCAGCAAGGATCTCATTCAGATTCGATGGAGAAGTCAAATGCTTTTCAGACAAGCAAAAGGTAAGAGAATTCAGCACCACCAAACTAGCTTTACAACAAATGCTAAAGAAACTTCTCTAGGCAGGAAACAAAAGAGAAGAAAAAGACCCACAAAAACAAACCCAAAACAATTAAGAAAATGTTAATAGGAACATACATATCGAAAATAAACTTGAATGTAAATGGATTAAGTGCCCCAACCGAAAGACACAGACTGGCTGAGTGGATACAAAAACAAGACCCATATGTATGCTGTCTACAAGAGACCCACTTCAGACCTAGGGACACATACAGACTGAAAGTAAAGGTATGGAAAAAGATATTTCATGCAAATGGAAATCAAAAGAAACCTGGAGTACCAATACTCGTATCAGATAAAATAGACTTTAAAATAAAGACTGTTACAAGAAATAAGGAGGGACACTACATAATGATCAAGGGATCAATCCAAGAAGATATAACAATTGTAAATATATATGCACCCAACATAGGAGCACCTCAATACATAAGGCAAATGCTAACAGCCATGAAAGGAGAAATCGACAGTAACACAATAATAATAGGGGACTTTAACATGCCACTTACACCAATGGACAGATCATCCAAACAGAAAATAAATAAGGAAACAGAAGCTTTAAATGACACAATAGACCAGATAGATTTAATTGATATTTATAGAACATTCCACCCAAAAGTGGCAGAATACACTTTCATCTCAAGTGCACATGGAACATTCTCCAGGATAGATCACATCTTGGGTCACAAATCAAGCCTTGGAAAATTTAAGAAAATTGAAATCGTATCAAGCATCTTTTCTGACCACAACGCTATGAGATTGGAAATCAATTACAGGGAAAAAAAACTGTAAAAAACACAAATACATGGAGGCTAACCAGTGTGCTACTAAATAACAAAGAGATCACTGAAGAAATCAAAGAAGAAATTTTAAAATACATGGAAACAAATGACAACGAAACACGATGACCCAACACCTATGGGATGCAGCAAAAGCAGTTCTAAGAGGGTAGTTTATAGCAATTCAATCTCACCTCAAGAAACAAGAACAATCTCAAATAAACAATCTAACTCTACACTTAAAACAACTAGAGAAAGAAGAAGAAAGAAAACCCAAAGTCAGTAGAAGGAAAGAAATCATAAAGATCAGAGCAGAAATAAATGAAATAGAAATGAAGAAAACAATAGCAAAGATCAATAAAACTAAAAGCTGGTTCTTTGAGAAGATAAACAAAATTGATAAACCCTTAGCCAGACTCATCAAGAAAAAAAGGGAGAGGACACAAATCAATAAAATTAGAAATGAAAAAGGAGAAATCACAACAGATACTGCAGAAATACAAAGGATTATAAGAGACTACTACAAACAACTATATGCCAATAAAATGGACAACCATGAAGAAATGGACAAATTCTTGGAAAGGTACAATTTTCCAAGACTGAGCCAAGAAGAATTAGAAAATATAAACAGACCTATCACAAGTAATGAAATTGAAACTGTGATTAAAAATCTTCCAACAAACAAAAGTCCAGGACCAGGTGACTTCACAGGAGAATTCTATCAAACATTTAGAGAAGAGCTAACACCAATCCTTCCCAAACTCTTCCAAAAAATTGCAGAGGGAGGAACACTCCCAAATTCATTCTGCGAAGCCACCATCACCCTGATACCAAAACCAGAAAAAGATATCACAAAAAAAGAAAATTATAGACCAATATCACTGATGAACATAGATGCAAAAGTCCTGGACAAAATTCTAGCAAACAGAATCCAACAGCACATTAAAAGTATCATACACCATGATCAAGTGGGATTTATCCCAGGTATGCAAGGAGATTCTTCAATATATGCAAATCAATATGGTACACCACATTAACAAATTAAGGAATAAAAACCATATGATCATCTCAATAGATGCAGGAAAAGCTTTTGACAAAATTCAACACCCATTTTTAATAAAACCCTCCAGAAAATGGGCATAGAGGGAACCTACCTCAATATAATAAAGACCGTATATGACAAACCCACAGCAAACATCATTCTCAATGGTGAAAAACTGGAAGCATTTCCACTAAGATCAGGAACAAGACAAGGATGTCCACTCTCACCACTCTTATTCAACATAGTTTTGGAAGTCCTAGCCATAGCAATCAGAGAAGAAAAAGAAATAAAAGGAATACAAATGGGAAAAGAAGAAGGAAAACTGTGACTGTTTGCCGATGACATGATACTATACATAGAAAATCCTAAAGATGTCACCAGAAAACTACTAAACTAATCAATGAATTTGGCAAGGTTTCAGGATACAAAATAAATGCACAGAAATCTCTGGCATTCCTATACACCAACAATGAAAAATCAGAAAGCGAAATTAAGGAAACACTCCTATTTACCATAGCAACAGAAAGAATAAAATACCTAGGAATAAACCTGCCTAAGGAGGGAAAAGACTTGTACTCAGAAAACTATAAAACACTGATGAAAGAAATCAAAGATGACATAAACAAATGGAGAAGTATACCATGTTCTTGGATTGGAAGAATCCATATTGTGGGAATGACTGTACTACCCAAAGCAATCTACAGATTCAATGCAATCCCTATCAAACTACCCATGGCGTTCTTCACAGAATTAGAACAAAAAATTTTACCATTCGTATGGAAACACAAAAGATCCTGAATAGCCAAAGCAATCTTGAGAAGGAAAAACTGAGTTGGGGGAATCAGGCTCCCTGACTTCAAACTATACCACAAAGCTACAGTAATCAAGACAGTGTGGTACTGGCACAAAAACAGACGTATAGATCAGTGGTACAGGATAGAATGCCCAGAGATAAACCCACGCACATATGGGCACCTAATTTACGACAAAGGAGGCAAGAACATACAATGTAGAAAAGTCAGCCTCTTCAATAAGTGGTGCTGGGAAAACTGGACGGCTACATATAAAAGAATGAAATAAGAACACTCCCTAACACCATACACAAAAATAAACTCCAAATGGATTAAAGACTTAAAGGTAAGACCAGACACTATAAAACTTTTAGAGGAAAACATAGGAAAAACACTCCTTGACATAAACCACAGCAAGATCTTTTTTGACCCACCTTCTAGAGTAACAGAAATAAAAATAAACAAATGGGACTTAAACTTAAAAGCTTTTGCACAGCAAAGGAAACCATAAACAAGACAAAAAGACAACCCTCAGAATGGGGGAAAATATTTGCAAATGAAACAACAGACAAAGGATTAATCTCCAAAATATAAAAACAGCTCATGGAGCTCAATATCAAAGAAACAAACAATCCAGTTAAAAAATGGGTGGAAGACCTAAATAGACATTTCACCAAGGAAGACATACAGATGGCCAAGAGGCACATGAAAAGATGCTCAACATCACTAATTATCAGAGAAATGCAAATCAAAACTACAATGAGGTATCACCTCACTCCGATTAGAATGGCCATTATCAAAAAAGCTAGAAACAATAAATGCTGGAAAGCATGTGGTGAAAAGGGAACCCTCCTACACTGTTGGTCGGAATGTAAATTGATACAACCACTATGGAAAAGAGTATGGAGGTTCCTTAAAAAACTAAAAATAGAACTACCATATGACCCAGCAATCCCACTACTGGGTGTATACCCTGAGAAAACCATAATTCAAAAAGAGACATGTAGGGACTTACCTGGTGGTGCAGTGGTTAAGAATCCGCCTGCCAGTTCAGGGGACATGGGTTTGAGCCCTAGTCCGGGAAGATCCCACATGCCGCAGAGCAGCTAAGCCCATGCGCCACAACTACTGACCCTGCACTTAGAGCCCGTGAGCCGCAACTACTGAGCCTGCATGCCACAACTACTGAAGCCTGCGTGCCTAGAGCCCATGCTCTGCAACAAGAGAAGCCACTGCAATGAGAAGCCCACGCACTGCAACGAAGAGTAGCCCCCGCTCGCCGCAACTAGAGAAAAGCCACGTGCAGCAACGAAGACCCAACGCAGCCAAAAATAAATAAAATAAAATAAATTAAAAAAAAAAAAAGGAGAGTCATGTACCACAATGTTCGATGCAGCTCTATTTACAATAACCAGGACATGGAAGCAACCTAAGTGTCCATCGACAGATGAATGGATAAAGAAGATGTGGCACATATATACAATGGAATATTACTCAGCCATAAAAAGAAATGAAACTGAGTTATTTGTGGTGAGGTGGATGGACCAAGAGTCTGTCATACTGAGTGAAGTAAGTCAGAAAGAGAAAAACAGATACTGTATGCTAATGCATATATATGGAATCTAAAAAAAAAAAAAAAAGGTACTAATGAACCTAGTTGTAGGGCAGGAATAAAGAGGTAGACATAGAGAGTGGATTTGATGACATGGGGTGAAAGGGCAAAGCTGGGGCAAAGTGAGAGTAGCATCAACATACATACACTACTGAATGTAAAATAGTTGACTGGTGGGAAGCAGCAGCATAGCACAGGGAGATCGGCTCTGTGCTTTGCGATGACCTAGAGGGAAGGGATATGGGGATATGTGTATGCATATGGTTGATTCGCTTTGCTGTGCAACAGAAACTAACATGGTATGGTGAAGCAATTATACTCCAATAAAGACCTATTTTTTAAAAAATTGCTGAACTTGAAAGCAGCAATAGAAGCTATTCAAATTATAGCACACAGAAAAAAAGGGAAGAGTTTCAGTTTCCTGGGGAACAATAAATATGAAGTGCTTTAATATACATGTAATTGGAATACCACTGAGAGAGGGCAGTATTTGAAAAAATAATGGCCAAAATATCTCCCAATTTATTTTTTAAATAAATTTATTTATTTATTTATTTATTTATTTTTGGCTGTGTTGGGTCTTTGTTGCTGTGCTCAGGCTTTCTCTAGTTGCGGCGAGAGGGGGCTGCTTTTCGTTGCAGTGTGCGGGCTTCTCATTGTGGTGGCTTCTCTTAGGCACGCGGGCTTCAGTAGTTGTGGCACACAGGCTTCAGTAGTTGTGGCACATGGGCTCAGTAGTTGTGGCTCGCGGGCTCTAGAGCTCAGGCTCAGGAGTTGGGGCGCACAGGCTTAGTTGCTCCGTGGCATGTGGGATCTTCCCAGACCAGGCTCACACCCGCGTCCCCTGCACTGGCAGGCGGACTCCTAACCACTGTGCCACCAGGGAAGCCCCAACCTATAATTTTCTATGGAGCAAACTTATCTTTCAAAACTGAAGGCAAAATAAGGCCATTTTCAAACAAAAGCCAAGAGAATGTGTCACAACAGACCTGTGCTATGTAAAATATTAAAGGAAGCTCTTGAGGCTGAAGGAAAATGATACCAGATGGAAACACAGAACTACACAAAGGGATGAAAACCACCAGAAATGGTAAATATCTGGATACATAAAGACTCCTTTCTCAGTTTAAAATTTCTTTCATAGTTGACTGTTTAAAGTAAAAATAATAGCAGTGTACTGTGGGGATTATAACATATAGAAAGAAAGTGTATGCCCACAATATCACAGAGAATGAGAGGAAAAAACAGAAGTATATATATTACATTATATGTGTTGTAGTATGACAAAAGTAGACTATGATAAGTTAAAGATGCATATTGTAAAACTTAGAACAACAATGAAAATAATGAAAGAAGCATAGCGAAGGCAGCCAATAGAGGAATTAAAGTGGAATATACTACAAATTAGTCAAAAAGAAGCCAAGAAAAGTGAAAAATTAAAAATGTAGATTGAACAAATAGAAAACAAATATCAACTATATTAGTAATTAAATACATTGTAAAAGGTCTAAACCCTGCAATTAAAAAGACATACCTCTCTAACTAAAAAAGCAAGGCCCAATTATGTACTGTTTACAAAAAAAGGCATCATCACCACAAAGACACAGATAAGTTCAAAGTAAAATGATGAGAAAAGATATGCAAACAGAATAAAGCTGGAATACCTATATTATTGTCAGACAAAGTAGACTTTAGGAAAAGGAATTTGGCCTATCTTCAAGACAAGGGATAAAGAGGGACGTTTCATAATAATAAAAGGGTCAGTTCATCAAGATGTAGTTACAAAGCTTCAGATTACATGAATTAAAAACTGACAACAGAAAAGAGAAATAGAAAAATCCACAATTATAACTGAGATTTCAACATTCCTCTCTCAATTTTTGATAGACAAGTAGATTTTAAAAATCAGCAACGATATAGAGGACTCGAACAATTTTATCAACCAATTTGACCTACTTGATATTCATAGAACACTACATCAAACAGTGGCAGAGTACACATTTATTTCAAAATGCATATGGAACATTCACCAACATAGACCAAAAACTGGGAGATAGTTTTTAAAATTCTCAGTAAATTTAGAAATGACTGAAAGTATCAGCCAAGGTCAATCAGAAAATAGAAACCACAGTAATCCGACCATGCAAAGTTTAATATAGAGAATTATTGGGCTTCCCTGGTGGCTCAGTGGTTGAGAATCTGCCTGCCAATGCAGGGGACGCGGGTTCGAGCCCTGGTCTCGGAAGATCCCACATGCCGCGGAGCAACTAGGCCCGTGAGCCACAATTACTGAGCCTGCACATCTGGAGCCTGTGCTCCGCAACAAGAGAGGCCGCGACAGTGAGAGGCCCGCGCACCGCGATGAAGAGTGGACCCCGCTTGCCACGACTGGAAAAAGCCCTCACACAGAAACGAAGACCCAACACAACCATAAATAAAATAAATAAATAATTAAAAAAAAAAAAAAAGTGAAGAGAACTCTAAATATAGGAATATCAGATATAAGAAGTAATTACTACCCCTAGGGCTGAGATAGGTTCCCCAAGGTACCCCCGGTCCTGCCCCCAGCTGCAGGCTGAGATCTAGACCTTGTTAGAGAGGGCAAGGCCATGGCTTATTGACTGGCAGGGAATTTGCTTTGGTTGTGTGCCAGTGAAGCATGCTAGAAATCCACTTTCTGGAATTTACTGAAAATTTACTCTCTAGGGTACCAGAGAAAGCTGTTCATGGGTCTGTGTCTTGTGGGAGCCACTCTGCTCCAAAAGTCTGAAGGTGGATCTGGGGAAGCTGCTGGGTGCTGGGGAAATTGCCCAGAATGCAGGAGCCTGGTGCTGGGGAAGCCACTTGCAGTGTAGCAGCGAGGCACTAAGAAGCTGTCTGTAGTGCAGCAGCCAGGCAAAGGCAAAGCACTGCAGGATGGGGGGTGTGAGAGAAGCTATGTGTGTTTCAAGTGTCAGGCAAGAAAGCAAGCAAGAACTAAGAAGGAAAATGCTTTCCAGCACCTTCTACCGACATAACATTGTGCCAGCTGGCAAAGGCAAAATATTTAAAGAGCACATTTCCTGTTTTAGAGCAGGCAATGAATCTAGGAGATAAAACAATTCTTAATAAATTGCTTAAAGGAGAAAAATCTTATCTGTCATCGTCTCTACACATACTGAAAAGGCATTTGATATAAAAATTTAACATCCATTTTTAATTTAAAAATCTTTGGTAAATTAGGAGTAGGATACTTCCTTTACAAATAAAGAATATCAAATATTTTCTTCCAGAAGCACGGCTGGTAAGGCTCTTTGAGGGGTCCTCCTCCAGCAGAATGGGTATAATCTACATGAGATATGCTCTATAAGGCATCACTGATCCTCAAGAAGTTGAGAAAGTCCTAAGGAAGCCCTACCACCACCACCCACGCACAAACCCTTAGCCCAGGCTGATCAGCAAGCAGATAGGAGGACCTATCAGGATAAGTCCTATCAACAGCTGCAATCTTGATACACAGCCCTGGACCAGTTGCCAAGTGGAAAGCCATGCATGGGGCTCCCTCACTGAAACAAGACTCTCTATGGGAGCTGAATTAATTTTAAATCTGTGTTGCTCCCTGGCTATGAGCAGAAACAGAAGCAAAACTTTTCTGGAAGAAAACATCCCCAATTTAGGTCAAGAGGACTCCCAAGATTAAGGTCAAGCAATGAGCTCACAGTCAAAGAACTACAAGCACCAAGAAGCCAAACTTCTGTGAGTGAGTATCTGCAGAAATAATATTCGACAGATATATAACTCCAAGGACCATAGTAGTGGAGCTGATAGAGTATAGAATAACTATACTCCAAATGTTAAAAAAAAAAGTAAAGGATGTAATCACAAAAGATGAGCAAGGCCTAATGAATAGGCAGGGGGGAGGCAGGTGGGAGAGGGTAGACTTTCTGCACATGAGAAATGTAATTGTTGTAATGACAAAACTCAGTGCAAAGATTAAAGAAAAAATGAGATGCAAATGAAAAGAAAGTTAATAAATGAGAAGATTTATCTGAAGAAATTATCTAGGGTATACTACAGAGAGACAAGGGACTAAAAATATGAAAGCGATAATTAAGAGATGGACACTAGGATGAGAGAGCCTGTTATATAACTAATTGTAATCTCAGAAGGACAGAATAGAATAGAGGAGAAGCAATATAAAATAAAATGTTGACAATAATAGTATATACCTCATGGAATTGTTATGAGGATTAGATGAATTAGTAGAAAATAGAACTTAGGGACTTCCCTGGTGGCCCAGTGGATAAGACTCCATGCTCCCAATGCAGGGGGCCTGGGTTTGATCCCTGGTCAGGGAACTAGATCCCACATGCATGCTGCAACTAAGAGTTCCCATGCCACAATTAAGGAGCCCGTCTGCCGCAACTAACACCCAGTGCAACCAAATAAATAAATAAATATTTTTTTTTAAAAAACATAATAATATCATAATCCAAATTAAAAAAAGACAATAGAACTTATAACAAAACCTGGCATAAAGTAAGTGCTTTGTGAGAGCTTTTAAAAAATTTTTAAAAAGAAATTATCCTAGAAGAATGGTCTGAGGTGCAAGATAGAATGGTAAGTGAATCAAAAGGTAAACTTGTCAACTAAACATTGTCTAAAAAAATGTCTGATTTGTGAGGTTTATAAAAATGTACAGAACTAATACCTTGAATAACACTAGCATGTAGGCGTTGGGAGGAGGAGTAGTCATTTTGTTTAGAAGAAGGGTTAATATACTGTTTACATTTTGTTAAGTTAGAGGTACAAGAAAACTTCTAGAAAGTACAAATATAGTGTACGAATTCCAAATAAAGGGAGAAAATGGAATTTTAAAACTCTGAACAAAAGTTAATTTTTAAAAAAATACCTCCAAAAGAGTGAAAAAGTGGCTCAGAAAAAGCAAGGTAAACATAAACAAAAATGATGTTGAAATAAGTTCAAATACATCAAAAATCAAAATAAATATATACGTATTAAAACTACCAGTTAAAACACAGAAATTGAAATTAAAAGAAAAACCTAGCTAGATGCCATGTATAAAACACTTAGTTCCTCTGGGAATTGGTTCCAGGACCCCTGAGGATACCAAAATCCATAAATGCTCAGAGACCTTATATAAAATGGGGTAGTATTTGCGTATAACCTACACACATCCTCCCATATACTTTAAATCATCTCCAGATTATGTATAATACCTAATACAATGTAAATCCTATGTAAATAGTTGCTAGCACATGACAAATTCAAGTTTTGCATTTTGGAACTTTCTGGAATTTTTTTTCCAAATATTTTCCACCTGAGATTGGTTGACTCCATGGATGCAGAGCCCTCAGATAGGGAGGGCGGACAGTATATATGGGGAAATGGTTTTTCAGGCAAAGGGAAAAGCAACTGCAAAGTCCTAGAGGCAAAAACAAGGTTCAAGGAGTGCAAATATTTAAACTTTTTATATCTGCTTAGAATCAATTTTTTTCCCCCATTTCAAGTGAAATAAAGAACCCTTGGGGCTTCCCTGGTGGCGCAGTGGTTGAGAATCTGCCTGCCAATGCAGGGGACACGGGTTCGAGCCCTGGTCTGGGAAGATCCCACATGCCGCGGAGCAACTGGGCCCGTGAGCCACAACTACTGAGCCTGAGCGTCTGGAGCCTCTGCTCCGCAACAAGAGAGGCCGCGATAGTGACAGGCCCGCGCACCGCGATGAAGAGTGGCCCCCACTCGCCGCAACTGGAGAAAGCCCTCACACAGAAACGAAGACCCAACACAGCCAAAAATAAACATAATAAATAAATAATAAATAAAAATTAAAAAAAAAAAAAAAAAAAGAACCCTTACCACCACATAGGCCCATTTATCCTCTCCCCTTTATGTTCTAGTTGTCATCAGTTACATCTACATGTGTCAAAATCCCCCCTCAGACAATGTTGTAATTTTTGCCTTTAACATCAAACATTTTATGAATTCAAGAGGAGAATAGTCTACCATATTTATACAGGTATTTACCATTTCTGGTGCTCTTTCTTCATTCCTGATGTTCCAGTTTCCTTCTAGTATCATTTCTCTTCTGTCTAAAGAATTTCTTTTAGCAATTCTTTTAGAACAGACCTGCTGGCAGTGAGTTCTTTCATTTTTTCTTCATCTGAGAATGCCATTATTTCACCTTAATTTCTGAAAGATATTTTTACTGCACATACTATTATGTGTTGACCATTCTTTTCTTTCAGCACTTTAAAAATGTTGTGTCCCTTCCTTCCAGACTGCATGGTAACTCAAATTGTTGTTATTCTGTAGGTAATATATTGCATTTCTCTGGCTGCTTTCAAGATTTTTTCTTTGTCTTTATTTTTCAGCATTTTGATGATGATGTGTCTGGGCACAGACTTCTTTATGTTCATTATGTTTGGACTTTGTTGAGCTTCTTGAATCTGTAGGTTTATGTCTTTTGCCAAACTTGAGACTTTTCATTCATTATTTATTCAAAAAATTTTCAACACCTTTTGTTATTATCCCACAGGTCCCTGAGATTCTATTCGTTGTTTATCCAATTTTTTTTCTCTGTTGTTCAGGTTGGATAATTTGCATTGATCTGTTTTCAGTCTCACTGATACTTTTCTCTGTCATCTTCTCTGCTACTAAGACCATCCAATGAATTTTTATAATTTTGGCTACTATATTTTTCAATTCCAAACTAAACATATGTTTCTTCTTTATATTTTCTATTTCTTTGCTGATACTTTATATTTTTCCATTGGTTTCAAAGGTGCTTTTGATTGCTTGTTAAGAGAATTTTTATAATAGCATTGAGAACTTTGAAGGGCCTGGGATTTTACCTTACTTGCAAGTTAACAAGTTAGGCTGCCACAGTTTAATGGATAGTGGCAGAAGTTGTGAGTCTCCTGGGTCAGAGACAAAGGACAATTTATTACCTAGAGCAGTAGCAGGAAGTAGAATATCAGCATTTATGCCAGTTTCCTGAGCCCCAGGTCCCACCAAGTAATGCCAGGAGGACCAGGTGATACCTGCACATGCAGTGAGTTTCATTATAGGAGAGGAACTTTATGGGAAACTCCAATTTGTAATGAGGGACTAGCAAACCTATCCAACTGTGCCCTGGAGAGAGACATTATCTTTTTTATTCTAGACAGCAAACAAATCTGCCCTTGGCCCCAGAGGAAGACATTATCTCTGTCTTCCAAGGATGTTTGCTATACAAAAATCCCTGAAAAGATAGTCTAGGCAAAAAGCTGTTAATGCCCTTGCCCAAAAGACATACAAAAATACAAGAGATCAATGGAGAATTGTCTGTCAACAAATAGCTGCTTCAAAGCCTTTGTCAGATAACTCCACTATCTGTGTTCTCTCAGCATTGACATCTTTTTTGCCCGTGTGAATTCAGATTTTTCCTGGTTCATTGTATGGTTAGTAACTTTGATTTTATCCTGGATATTTTGACTGTTCTGTTTGTTTGTTTTTTTTCAAACTGTATCTGGCTTTATTAGAGATACTTTTCATAAACAATCATGGTATTTCAGGCAGGACATGGGCAGACAATCGTTAACAGTATAAAACAACTTTCAAACTCCCTTTTTCAGTGGACCACCAAAATCTGAAAGCCACTATAAAACCCAGTGAAGTCTTCATGTGATGCTCTGAACAGGGAAAGTTTAGAGTGAGGGTTGACATTTCACATTTAGCATGTTGTTTAACAACTTTTCACAAGCCGACCCTGACTTTCAGGAAATGGAAGTGAAAATGGCAGAAGTATCAATCTGAAGATCCACAACCTGAAAAAGGAACCGCTGCTCTTTTGAGGGACGCCATCTCAGTGGTCACACTGGAAAGTCCAGATTGCCTGACGTACTGGTAACCAACTTTGAGGGGTCAGGTTCCAACAGGTCTCTGGGTTTAAGGGAGTCAAGTCTAGGCTGAAGGTGGAGACGGAGAAGAGGACATAAAAACTAAATTTAGTTTTTCCACACCACAAGGCATTTGTGCCAAGGTGGCTACTGTGTGTCAACATCAAGGAACCCCTCCTTCCTGGGAACCGAGAGGAAGTCTCTCAAAACCAGACGGGAAGGATGTTCTTTTTCCCACGTCAATCCAGCTTCGGGGACAATCTATTAAGTGACATGTGCTCTTCCACCAAAAAAAACAATGAAGTGTTCTGTATGCTACCAACATAGCTTAAAAAAAAAAAAAAGTAAAACAAAATTCTGCATTTTTGTAAAACTTGATAGAAAATAGTACTTCAAACTGTACAGTCAGCAGAAGCACACAGTCATCAAGAATGCACACACTTCACTTGGCATCTCCTGCACCCTCAGCTTTCTGTGCCTGGTCTGTTTGGGCATCTCCATTTTCTGCAGGGTTATTCCCACCCTTGCCTGCATCAGCTTTCCCCTTTTTCCCTTTGGGTACCTTCTCTCCCTTCTTTGCAGGGGCCTTTTTAGGCTTGGGCTCTGGCTTTGGAGGAGCAGGTTTAGCAGATGACCTTGCAGATCTTCTCTGTGGTTCGTCCTTCACCTTGGTTTTATCTCCTTTAGCATCCCCTTCAGCCTTTCTCTTGGGCATGGTGGCGACGGTGGCGGGACGTAGGCGCTGGACACGGGGACGCAGTGGCGCGCGGCTTTGGCCGGTCCAGGGGTCACTCTCACCTCTTCTTCACACTGCTCCGACTGTTCTGTTTTGAAACTCTGTGTATTGTTTAAATTCTATTGAGAATGTTGATATTTTGGTTTTAGCAGGCAATCAGCCTGGGTGGGTTCAGGCTGTAGTGTAATGGTATGCATCTCAAGGGAACTAGGATTTTGGAAGGGAGGGGAAAGGTTTGGATTTGGCAGTGGAGAGCAAGCAGGACTCGAAGGATTTAAAACAAAACAAAACAAAACACCTACAACTTGAGAGTATTGCAAGGAAACAAGGAGACGCCCAGGTTTTTGGTTAGAGTAAGATGATAAAGGGAAGGGTTAGAAGAGTTGTTAAGGGCAACAGGGGATTTGACTCATGACAGCAAAATGAAAGAGTCAGGATAGATTAAGAGAAGTGGGAAGTTAGGCTAGATTAGAGCAAAGCATTATGGGGTTAAGAATCTATATGATGAGTTCAAAAAGAGACATGCACCACAATGTTCACTGCAGCACTAGTCACAATAGCCAGGACATGGAAGCAACCTAAGTGTCCATCGACAGAGGAATGGATGAAGAAGATGTGGCACATGTATACAATGGACTATTACTCAGCCATAAAAAGAATGAAATTGAGTTATTTGTAGTGAGGTGGATGGACATAGAGTCTGTCATACAGAGTGAAATAAGTCAGAAAGAGAAAAACAAATACCGTATGCTAACACATACACATATGGAATCTAAAAAAAATGATTCTGATGAACCTAGAGGCAGGACAGGAATAAAGACGCAGACGTAGAGAATGGACTTGAGGACACGGGGAGGGGGAAGGGTAAGCTGGGACGAAGTGAGAGAGTGGCATGGACATATATACACTACCAAATGTAAAATAGCTAGTGGGAAGCAGCCGCATAGCACAGGGAGATCAGCTCAGTGCTTTGTGACCACCTAGAGGGGTGGGAGAGGGAGGGTGGGAGAGGGAGGGTGGGAGGGAGACGCAAGAGGGAGGGGATATGGGGATATATGTATACGTACAGCTGATTCACTTTGTTATACAGCAGAAACATTGTAAAGCAATTATACTCCAATAAAGATGTAAAAAAAAAATCTATATGATGAACTTGACCTGTTAAAAGAGGCAAACAGGCATTTGAGGTATGATGCAATTATTTCTAATTTTTTTAAAAAGGAAATTATAGCCTGTTGGGATTGTTCTTTTAAGTGGTTTGTAGCCTCTAATAGTGGTCTCTTGGGATTGTTCTCTTAGGCAGTTTATATTGGTGAAGCAGGTAGATTCCATTGAGATTTGGGAGGGGAGGGAAAGTAGACTTGCCAGGAGCACACTGAACTCTGTGAGCCTCTAAAGTCCAATTGGGGTTGTGGCTGGAAGGACTTGTGGAGCCATTCTTTAAGTCCAGAACACTGAAAACCCTAGAAGCGTCCTTTATAGACTAAATCTTTGGTGTTGCTGCCACTGGACAGGCAATCTTCCAGGAGCATGGAAATCCTGCTGTGGGTGGGAAGTGTATAATGATGTATATATATACCTACTGGGAAAACCCAAGAAAAACAACATCATTTTAGGTCTCTCCTCAAACTTCAACCTATCAGAGGGGGCTTATTTGAACATGTTAACTGAAATAGTATTTTTTGTGGTCACTTTCCATCCTCTTACTATGCTTCCCCCACCTTCTTAGCACTTATCACCACCTGTCATATATTTATTTGTTTAGTATTTCTTCTCAGTAGAATATAAAGATCTTGAGAACAGATTTTTTTTTTTTTTTACTGCTTATTTCCAGGACCCAGAAGAGTGCCTGAATATTTACAGAATGAATGAATGGATAGATAAGAATATTAGACCCATTAAGTGAGTTCAGTATCATGGCCAATTACAAAATCAATAATCCTAAAATTAATAGTGTTCCCATATACCAGCAAAAGCCTTCAGAAGAATATTTTAAAAGATAATATTTATTAACAGCAAAAAAAAAAATATAAAATATCCAGAAAAATATAAAAATATATAAAATATATTTATATATAAAATATATTTATATATATATTTATATATATAAAATATATAAAAATATAAAATATCCAGAAGTAAACTAAATGGAAACTAAATAATATGGAAATTTTACTGACAGAATTGAATGAATAGTGACCATATTGCTGGATGGAAAGACATAATATTGTAATGATGAAAATTCCCCCCAAATTAACCTATAAATTTAACACAGTATCAGTCAAAATCCCAGCAAAATTTTTAGGGGAGACAGAGGGGCAAAATTTGATTAAAAGATTTAAAATTTCATCAGGAAGAATAAAGGCTTTAGATAGTCAATTAAATTCTGAAGGAAGGCACTGATAAGGGACCTTGCTCTACCAGACACAAAACCAAAAAATATAGGAAAAGACAAATTTGTGGTATGTATCAAAGCCTTAAAAAAAAAAAAAAAAAAAAAAAAAGGTGCATAACCCAGGCATTCCACTTCTGGAAATTTTTCCAGTCAGTGTTTGCTAAGTAGAGGATGGTTCAAACAAATCATGGTTTAAACAAATACCTGTGGAATACCATGGAGCTTTTAAGAATGACGGTGTAGAACCACATTAATTGCTATGGAAGGTGTTCACCATATATTTTTGTGTTTAAAAAATTGATTACAAAACAATACGTCTGTTATCCTCATTTCTTATAAAATTGAAAAATAATAATTTATATATATATATATATATATATGTGAAGAAATAACCTGGATGGAAGGTTATACATGAAAATTTTAATGGTAGTTCCTTGGGAATAAGGATTACAAATGATTAAAGTTTTTTGTTGTTTTTTTGTATTTGTATACTGAAAAAATTAGGAAGTTTCCCCCAAAATGGGATGACAGTTAAACTCTTCACTACTGCACCTGGTGGCTACCACTGAAAGATATCATTTCTTTTCTATCACCTTAAGAAAAAACACACATAACATCATAACTATAAAGTTGTAAAGAAATCTGCAGGATCACCTAGTTCTAGCCATCATTTTATGGCTGAGAAAATAAAAGGCAAAAACGTTTAAGCCATTTGTCTAGAGTCACACTGTTAGTGAAACTTATTAATAGTAACAAACTCTTGTTGAGCCCTTTGGCTAAGTTCTTTATATAGACTGTCTCATTTTATTCTCATAGGAACCTATGAGGCAGTTCCTATTTTTACTCTCATTTATCCCTATTTAACAAATGTGGATCCTGAGGCTCACAGAAAATGACCTACCCGAGGCTGCACACTCAGGGCAGAGCAGGCATTCTGAGGTCCACAACCCTTTCCTGAACCTCTGCTACGCTGCCATCTTAGTCTCTGAATTGCCCTTGCCCTTTCCACTATATCTCACTGCCTCTTCCTTCAGTGCTTTTGGTGAAAACTCTTAAATATGCCCAGTGTTATGTTCCTCCAGGTTGAAAAGAGAGTATAAACATTTAAGGAGAGAAATATAAAGAAACAAAGTAGTTTTACCCCCAGCTCCTTTTAAGAATCTTGTCCAGATGGAAACAGACTTACTTTGAATTGTTCCAGTGTCCAGATCCTAAGGAATCTTAGAGACTTGGGACCATGGAAAGGCTTCCCTGGGTTCCCTGCTCCAGTCTTCCGCATGCTATGTTCTCCCCTTAAGTTTTCATTTACCAGAGCTGAAGAGTTACTATCACTATATGCAGTTGTCCGTGTACTTCTTCCCTTCTCTCTTCTAGCCCTTGACCAAATTCTTAGGGAAAATAGTCTCTAGCTCTGGATCTATCTTCATGCGTCAAAAACAAATGGCATAAGTGCTAATAAGTGCAAAAATTGTACTAGGGATAAATCTTTTGAAGGTGAAATTAGAAATGGGAAATAACTAGTGCGATTAGCCTCTGTAGCCCTTGAGAACCTAAAAAGTCTTTTAGAATTGTTCCCAAAATGAATACATACCTTTGAACTATCATCTTGTTAAAGCTGACTTTTCTTTTTTTTTTAAATAAATTTATTTATTTTATTTATTTATTTCTGGCTGCGTTGGGTCTTCGTTGCTGTGCACAGGCTTTCTCTAGTTGTGGCGAGCTTTCTCTAGTTGTGGGGGCTACTCTTTGTTGCGGTGCGCAGGCTTCTCATTGCGGTGGTTTCTCTTGTTGTGGAGCACGGGCTCTAGGCACGCGGGCTTCAGTAGTTGTGGCACGTGGGCTCAGTAGTTGTGGCTCGCGGGCTCTAGAGCGCAGGCTCGGTAGTTGTGGCGCACGGGCTTAGTTGCTCTGCGGCATGTGGGATCTTCCCGGACCAGGGCTCAAACCTGTGTCCCCTGCATTGGCAGGCGGACTCTTTTTTTTTTTTTTTAATTTTTTATTTATTTGTTTATTTATTTATGGCTGTGTTGGGTCTTCATTTCTGTGCGAGGGCTTTCTCTAGTTGCGGCAAGTGGGGGCCACTCTTCATCGCGGTGCGCGGGCCTCTCACTATCATGGCCTCTCTTGTTGAGGAGCACAGGCTCCAGACGCACAGGCTCAGTAATTGTGGCTCACGGGCCTAGTTGCTCCGCGGCATGTGGGATCTTCCCAGACCAGGGCTTGAACCCGTGTCCCCTGCATTGGCAGGCAGATTCTCAACCACCGCGCCACCAGGGAAGCCCGGCAGGCGGATTCTTAACCACTGCGCCACCAGGGAAGCCCAAGCTGACTTTTCTTAAGTACAAGTTTGCTTCAAAATAAATTAAATCTTTTAATTTGTACTAGTGCTGTAAAAGTGTTATTTTTCTAAGCTAGTGAAAAGAACTTAGTTGTTAGACAGTCTTGAGTTAAAATTCACATATAAGCTATGACTTTAGTAAATCATTAAATTTAACTTAAATTACTATTTTTTCTTATCTCTAAAATTAAGGATAATAATATCACCAAAGGTGGTGGAGAGGATTCAATGAGATGACACATGAAAATGACATACAGGCATCTAGCAGATACACACTTCCTTCCCTTCTCCCTGTGTTATGTACTTATCTCATCCAAACGTTCTTCACACACCTGGGCTAGGATTTCTTTGAAGGAATCAATTCTACCTCAGCCAGCGTGAGGTGTCTGAGGCTCTTTACTTTTCCTCTTTCACATCCCATCTTCAGTCTGTCAGTAAGTCCTGTGGGCATCACTTTCAGGATAGATGCTCAATTTGACTTTTTTTTTTTTTTTTTTTAACCCCTCCACAGCTACCATGCCGGTCCAAGCCATCATCATGTCTCATCTGACTGGTGCAGTAACTTCCTAACTGGACTCCCTACTTCCTTTCTTGCTCCCTACCATCTATTCTGCACATGCAGCCAAATTATTTGTTTACAAATTATGTCACTTCTCTCTTCAAAACCTTCCAAGAGGTCCCCATCACTCTTGGACTAAAAATCTAAAGTCTTCACCAAAGACTACTAAACCTCTGTGACCGGAACCCTGCCTACCATTCTCATACCTCCCTCCTACCTCGCTCTGCTGCAGCTGCACTGGCCTCCTTACCTTTTTAAAAACAATTGAAGTAGAATTGACTTACACTATTATATTAGTTTCAGGGGGCCTCCTTGTTATTATTCTTTGCTGCTGCCAACCATATTCCTGCCTCAGGACCTGTGTATCTGTTGTTCTCTCTGCCTGGAATGGTCCTCCTAGATCTTTAATGCCTTGCCTTTTCATACCTCAGAGAGGCTGAACCTAGGCACCCCATTTAAACAGATACCCTTCCCAAACTCTCTCTCTCCTTAAGCTTCTTTATTTTTTCTCGTAGCGTTTACCAACTACCTTGGCACTGAAAAATACATACATACATATACATTTCTCCATCTTCTCACTTGAAATGTAAGTTCTGTGGAGATGGAGACTTTGTTTTATTCTCTTTGTATCACTAGCATCTAGAACAGTGCCTGGCATGTGCCAGGCATTCAAAAATATTTGTTAAAAAAATATATTTGTGGAATGAATAAAAAAACTCTTAGCTTCCTGCCATCAAGTCAGCAAACTTGCCTCCTTCTATAGCCATCCTTTCCCCTCTTCCTCCTTTAAGTACAAGAGATGTTTTTCTTCTTGTCTGAGGTTGATGTCTCACCTATGCTGCCTCCTCAATGACCTTGACTTAGCCTTTACATTCCCCTCTCCCGCCTGCAGAATTCTCTTTCTAGCAGGCACACGTCTCTCCCATCTTAAATAAAAATCAAAAGAAAATCCTGTGTCCGCATCTCTTATCACCTGCCACTCTCTCCTGCTCTTCACAGCCAAACTTCTTGAAATATTTCTTTACCCTCCTTGCATTCCTCACCTCTCCCTTCATTCTGGTTTCTCTAAAACTCCTTAGAAACAGCTCACGCCTGCTTTAATGTTTCTCTTCGCTGAGCTTTTCCAAGACATTATTCTCTGAATGTTTTCTCCTACTTCCCTGACTGCTCCTCTTCCTGTCCCTCCCTAAAATTTTGTGTACCCGTGTTCTGATCAGGGTTCTTCTTATTCTACAGATTCTCCCTCAGCAATCTTACCCATGCCCATAGTTTCAGTTACCACCCAAATCTGTATGCCCAGCCCTCATCTCCATCTACCAGGCTCACAATTTATATGACCTACTGCCTACTTGATCCCCACTTGGATTTCCACAACCACCTCAAAACAGAGATGTCATCTTCCCTCTCCTAACTTGTCTCTCCTCCGGTGTTACTTATTTTAGTGAATGGCACCGTCATCCACCAGTTGTTCGCGGAAGCTACCCTTGGTTTCTCTTCTCCTTCAAAGCCCCTCACCCCCATCCAGCCAATCAGTAGGGTCCCATTAATTCTCCTACATTGGGTCAAATTGTTGCCCCACCCCTACCCCCCGAAAGATATATCCAGGTCCTAACTCCTGGCGCCTTTGAATGTGACCTTTTTTGGAAACAGGATCTTTGCAGGTATGATTAAGTTCAGGATCTCGAGATGAGAGCATCCTGGATTTCGGATGGGCCCTAAATCCAATGTCTGGTGTCCTTATGAGAGAAAGGAGAGGAGGGAGAGGCAGATTTGAGGCGCAGGCACAGGGGAGGGGGCCATGTGAAGACCCCTGTGAAGACGGAGGGAGGTTCTGGAGCTATGCCGCTACAGGAACAACAAGGATTGCCAACCCTGCGGACGCCGTGATTGCAGACTTCTGGCCTCCAAAACTGTGAAAGAATGAATTTCTGTTGTTTTATTCCCCAAGTTTGTAGTAATTTGTTACGGTAGTCCTAGGAAACTAATACATCTACCTTCTAAATATCTTGAAATCCATCCACGTTTTTCCATCATCCTTGTCCCCATCTCGTTCAGACCGCGATTACAACAATCTTCTGCCTCGTCTCCCTGCTGCTAGTCTCAGCCGATCTTTCTAAAATGCATGGAATTTACTTCACTACCGACAATCTGTGAGTGGTTTGCCAGTGACTCCTGGATTAAGTCTAGATGCCTGGTCCAGGACTTAAGAGTTTGGCTTCTGCTTACTTGGGTAGCCTTATTTCTCATCTCTCTTCACCCTCACCCTTTATTCTGTGCTCCAGACTTAGTAATAATTTCTTTCTTTTTATTTTTTGGCTACGCCGCACGGCATGTGGGATCTTAGTTCCCCGACCAGGGATAGAACCCACGCCCCCTGCAGTGGAAGCGCGGAGTCTTACCCACTGGACGGCCAGGGCAGTCCCGTAGTAATCATTTCTGATATTTATGGGATACTAACTCTGTGCCAGACACTATTCTAAGAGCTAGATCTCACAACGGCCTATAAGACAGGAAACAGGCTTCTTTCAATGCCTCTGCCTCTGGGACATTGCTCACGCTGTTCTCGCCTGAAGTGCCCGCACTTTGTCTTCCCTTGCCCTTTGTCCCCTCCTCATAATTCACACCCACCCTTTAGGTCTCAGCTTATTCAGCACTTACTCCATGAAGCAGTCCTTGATATTCCTAATCTCGGTTACGTGTCCCACCCCTACCGTCCATATTCCTCTCACACCCTGTACTTCCCCATCATGATATAAAACATTATAACTGTCTATTTACTGGTGTCTTAGTCTGTTCAGGCTGCTATAACAAAACATCACAGACTGGGTAACTCAAAAACCACAGCAATTTATGTCTAACAATTCTGGAGGCTGAAAGTCTAATATCAGGGTGCCAGCATGGTCAGGCGAGGACCCTCTTTCGGGCTGCAGACTTCCCACTGTGTCCTCACATGGTGGAAGGGGTAAGCAAGCTCTCTCTGGGGCCTCTTTTATAAGGGCACCAATCCCATTCATAAGTGCTCTACCCTCACTCATGACCCAGTCACCTCCCAAATGTCTCACTTCCTTGTACCATCACCCTGGGGGCTAGGATTTCAACATAAGCATTTTGGGGGAACACGAACATTCAGACCATCCAATAGGCCCACAGCTCACACTGTATTTTATGTTTCCTGAGGAAAGAGGCTGTTCCTATCTCTTGCCATTGTAACCCCATCCCCAGAATCTAGCACAGTGCCTGGCACATAAGAGATACTCAACATATTTGAGTAAATCAAAGAACCTTGAATAAAGGCTGTTAGTACCATATGTCTCTACTGACATAGAGTAGGAAAAAATGCACCCCTAGACCTAGATGCCAACTGTCCCCTCCCTCAGAATTCTGATGCCTCCTAAGCCTTTGCTTGGGCCCATTCTGAAATATCTTCTCATAAGAATTTCCTGAGACACCCAAGGCCAGTTACTCCTCACTTTCCCATCACACTCAGCACTTCGTCAAATACAAGGCTCTCCAGGAAGCTATCCTCTCCCATTCCACTCTGCAATCCTCCCAAACCCTTCCTCTTCTGGCTCTGTCCTCTACCCTGTGTCCTCTGGAACTCCTGCCTATTCAAAACAAACTCACCTATAGTCTCATCCTTATAACAAAATACTCCTTCCACCTCCTGGTCTTAAGCAGAAACCTGGTTTCCCTTTAGGAAACGACTCTTTCTACTCCCATCTGGGGTGGAGACTGTTAATCTGTCTCACGCTGATGGGGAAGCCTCTCCTTTCAGAATTATATTTTTCAACCATCTACCTCTCCTGCTGGTTACTGCCATCTGCCAACTTCCTAGTTATTCTTTTCTCTAGTTTATGGTCTTTATCTCCGTGTGAGTCCCACCATCATCTGGGATCATTTGCTTGTCCATTTGGACAGCCCTATCTTCTACTTCCTTGAATCCTCTCAATCTGATGACCTTTAACACACTACACTTGATCTATTCCGTGACTGTACTTAGGTTTGTCTCCAGGAACGGCTCTACCTCTTAAATCCTAAATTTCGGTATCTTCCATTCTTTTAGCACATTAATTTTCTTACAAAGTCCTGTCCTGCCACTTCATTTCTTAATCAGCCTAGATGCATGGCTCAGCTTTTCATGATCCAGCTTTTCACAGACACCCTCACTACCTTGTACCCTTGTTTACCTGGCTCAGATGCAGCCTGGGAACAATCGAAGAATTTACTTTTCATCCCTATACCCAGGCTTCTGAGTACTTGCCTGGGCTAGAACTCTTTTGGTTGGTTGGGATGAAAATCAATTCAAAATAGTTTAGAGAAAAGGAGAGTTTCATGGAGCTACCAGAGTAGCTCATGTAAGCAAACCCCAGGAAGGGCAAGAGTACAGCTGGGGCTCCAGGACAGCTGGAACGACAGCCTCCTGCTGCTGGGATTCACCCTGGCTTTTCTGCTTCTCTCAATGTACTGGTTTTCTCCACATGACAAGAAAGAGTCTCAAGCATCATATCCTATGGTTCCTAGAAAGTTACTTTTTCCTCTTATTAGCGTTCAGAAAATCCCAAGGGAGGGCTTGGACCTAGCTTAGATCAGGTGTTCACTCACGGACCAATCACGTATAACTAGACAAGGTACTTGAGTCAGTAGCTTCCATTAGAACGAGATGACAGAATCAAGGAAGGAACAGTTTTCCCACGGGGAGAGAGTAGTAGACACACAGAATAATAGATGGCTGCCTCAGAACTCCTAGAGATCGGTTAATTGATGCCACTGTAAACTTATAATAGCAACTTTAGAAGGACTCTCAGAACTGTCCAGAAGGTCTGCTTGTCCTTAAGGACTTTGTTGAATCTCCCTCTGTTCTTACAGTTCCTCAAAATAGAATTTTGAGCGCTTCCGTAATCATACTGGATTAATCTTTCAGAACCCTGTCATGTAGTACATCTGGCCCTCGAGGTTTTAACTCAGTTATCAAATTTGACCATTTCTAAGCAATGGCTATTGCATAACAGAAGAATTAGGGTTGTCTAAAAGGATTTGAAAACAATAGTAAAAGTGCTTATTTTGAAAAGAACCTATGACCATGTATTGCTTGAAAATTTTCACTGGACCTAACCAGTGGCCTCTGAATTTCTCTCACAACTACGACATTCAAAACGAAAAAAACAACAAGTGCCACCTCTACCTTGCAGAATACAGAAACACGACGTATGCTGCTGATACTACTACTTGGCAAGTGCTGGGTTTCCTCTAGGTTATATAATCCACAGCTCAAGGCATACAGTTACTGCAAGTAGGAATGGGGTCTTATCAATTAAATGCCTGGTTTAGAGCAGTACCTACACTATTGATTTAATCTTGGCCCATGGTATGCTTGGTTTTTTGGCAAATGCTAAAAAGCATTAGCTTTTTCTTTTATAATTTACCTAATTTCTAACCTCACATGAACTGTTAGACTTCGCAGGTGCTAAGCTCTAGCAGTAAGGTTCCTATAACCCCAAGTGCAAGTTGAAATGACAAGTAATCTCTTTTGAGCACCTTCTGGTTTCTTCTTCTGGCTCACTGAGCCAGCTTTTAACCTATGACTGGTTTAAAGTGGATTGGTCATCCTGTATGATGACCTTTCTCATGGTAAGTTAATACATTTAAGCTGGCAGTCTCATTTATTCAGCGGTTTACGTAAACTGATCTCTCAGAGCTTTATTACCAGTGGATAAGCTTTTAAAACAGAGTTCCTAAACCTGTGTTTAGCTGCCAATCATGTATTGGCAGGCCTAACCATGTATCTCAGGCCTAACCCTGCTGTCTACCATTATATGCCACTACTTAAGCAATCCACTAGCTGGTCATATGCAAACTCATAACCACTACAGGTCATATGGAAATAAATTTTTTTTTTTTTTGGTCTCTTTTGCAGGTTGATTTTGATGATGAAAATCGTCCAACTTTTGCTAATCAAGTTAGGGGCATATATAATGTCTTCAATTATTGCATTTCCAGGTGAGATAAAATTCATCCACTTAGTAAATACTCAGTGAGCATTTCCTTTGTGCACGGCTTTATGGTTGGGGTAGTGAGGGACATAACAAGTAAAATCCATGGTCCCAGGTCCCAATCCAGTTTGGGAGAAAAGATCTCTATAAATAAAAATGTAAAATAATCAAGAACTAAATAAGTCTGAGCAGACACAAGTATCAGATGTTCTGATATGAGTAGGAAGGACAGTAAAGCTGAATTTCCAGGAGGGAAGCATCACTGCGGGTGAAAGTGGTCAGGGATGCATCACAGAGAAAGTGAGAAATACGCTGTGCTTGGAAAGGAACAGGAATTGCATGGCGGATTCCATGCTGGAAGAATGGAACAAGGAAAAGCTTCAGTTTTAAAGCTTGGTGTGTGAGTCAGTTTGGCTGGGAGTTTTGACCAGGGCAGTTGTGGAAAATCAGATGCAAAGGTAAGAGGAGGCTAGACTATGCTTGCTGTCAACAACAGATGTTGTGTGCAACTATGAAGAACATCTTATGTTGGATGAATTTCTTTCTTCATCTTAGATGTCCCTACCGTATCAAAAGTGCCCATTCTAATGCTTAGACCACAAGCCTGGAACATGGTGGAATATAGTATCATGGCAACAATTCACTATTTTTTTTTTTTTTTTTTAACAATTCACTATGTTTAATGTTGGTGAGGAATGCTGTATAAAGCTCACATGGCTCCAAATGTATTTAAGTGTTCAATGGATGCTCCCTTTGGAATCTTAGCAGTATTCTCAAGCAGGCTAATAATGGAACTACTTATGACTTTGCAGCTTATTGGTAGATATATTCACTCACGCAACAATTTATTGAGTACCAACTAGGTACCAAGTATTCAGTGTACACTTTGAGGGATTTAAAGATGAATAAACATGATTTCTGCCCTTAAAGAGTTTGTAATAGTATAAAAATAAGATACTCAAAACAGTTTAAGTTAATACTACATATAAAGATGAATAAAAGAAAGATGGAATGTGCTATGAAAGATCAGAGAAGGAAGAAATTCAACTCAGCTGAGAAAAACCTTAAAGAATGGGCAGAATTTGCTCAGTTGGTAATTGAGGAAAGAACATTTCAGCAAGAGTGAGAAATATGAAAAAAGACTTGGCATGGGAAAGCATTAGGAATGTTTGCAGAACTGTGAATAACCTAGTTGTTAACTTGTTTGTTCATAGATTAATGGACAGCAGATTTCCAGTTTTTTAATTATGATGTGCTGACACCTGGGAAAGACACTGTACAACAATGCAAGTGGCCCTTTCTTTTTTCTTTCAAAGGTAATATTTTCAATAAGCTGCCAGTGCGTCCCTCTTGACCACACGATTAGTAAAGCTAACCCTGAGATTTTCATGAGCTACAGTGAAAGAGCACAAAAGGCACAATATTAATGTAGATTCATATCTTTTGGTCCAAAAGGTTCATTTAAATGTTTAAAAAATAGAAGTCCCAAGGCTTCATGACAGTTTCTTCTTCTAACAGGAGAAAGCTCAAAGTTGTTTTTCCCAGAGCATCTCTAGGGGGATATTACTCAACACTAAAAAGGAATTAACCACTGATAACATGCAACAACACAGATGATTCACAAAATAATTACGCTGAGTGAAAGAAACCAGGTTAAAAAAGTAAATACTGCATGATGATCCCTTTTATATAAAAGTCTAGAAAATGCAAACTAATTTACAGATAAAGAAAGCTGAGGCTGGGGGCTGGGAAGGGGAGCAGGGAAGGATGACAGAAGGCCCTGAGAAAACCTTCTGGGGTAATGGATATATGTTTATTACTTTGTGGTGATGATTTCATGGGTGTGTACATGTGTCAGTTGTACGTTTTAAATATGAGGAGTTTACTGTTTACTGTATGTAAACTATACCTCAATAAAACTGTTTTTAAGAGATACACTTCCATTTGAGGACCACCAACTTCATCTTTTATACCATTTTATGTCAAATCTGAGTAAAAGATTAGTGTAACATTTTAATGAGATCTGTGTGTGTGTTTTAATTTCTGAACCAGATTAGATAATCATGACAAAAAAGACAAAAACACTTATATGATTAGGTATAAACTATTACAGTTAAATGATGAAATAAAATGGTCTACGATATTTTATTTCTATAGACTGAAATTGCTCAACTTTATTAGGGAATAAATACTAAGGAATATTTAAACTCAGAATATAAGTAGATAAAGGAATAAACAGTCCTGTTACTACCTCATGCAATAATGTAAAAACAGACCATTCATTGACAGAGAAAATTTAAGTTTAATGAACTTCTCCACTTAGACGTAGAAACAACATTGCCATCTAGTTGTTGAATACTGAGTAGTATATTGTTGAAATATTCTTGACAGTGTTCAACTTCTCTTTTATGTAGCTACTCAAGGAACGTACAGAAGGCCCCAGCCAATTAAACTTCCTTCCTAAGGGTGTGACTGTGACTGCCACAGTGTGGTTATACTGCCACTGTAAGTACAAGGCAGGTGACCGTGTATTCTCTGACTCCTTCATGCTCAAGGCTCTTCTGTGTGACACACACACACCCCCCAAGCAAAACAAACATAAAACAAACAACTTGATCCCTGCCCTGAGGAGATTAGTCAAGTCAGGGAAACAAACAACTAGGCATTTCACTACAATGCAGTGGGTGCGATGAGAGCAGGAGTACAGGTATACCGTTTCGCTTTATTGCTCTCTGCAGAAATTGTGTTTCCAAACTGAAGGCTCGTGGCAACCCTGCGTCGAGCAAGCTAGTCTGTCGGCACCATTTTTTCGACAGCATTTGCTCACTTCATGTCTGTGTCACATTTTGGCAATTCTCCCAATATTTCAAACTTTTTCATTATTATTACATTTGTTATGCTGATCTGCGATCCGTGATCTTTGACGTTACTATTGCAAAAAGATTATGACTTGCTGAAGGCTCAGATAACGGTTCGCATATTTTAGCAATAAAGTATTTTAAAATTAAGATATATACATTGTTTTTTTAGACCTAATGCTATTTACTGTACACTTAATAGACTTCAGTATAGTGTAAACATAACTATTATATGCACTGGGAAGCCAAAAAATGTGTGTGACTTGCTGTACTGTGATACTCTATTGCGGTGGTCTGGACGTGGACCTGCAGTAGCTCTGAGGTGTGCCCATTCAGAAACTGTGTTAGCTCAAAAGAGCACCAGGGGGCAGTTGGGGGTTTAGGGACCACAGCGGGGAAGAAGTTTATCTAACATGAAAGCAGTGAGTAAGGGAAGAAAAGTGATGAAATACTGAGGTTTAGGGAGGTCAGGAAGATGAGACTCTGCAGTGGCCTGTAAACTGTTTCATTCTAGAAGCAACAGGAAGCTGTTGAAGGATTCTAAGCCAAGGAATTAGATTTGTAATTTAGAAGTAATATTCTGGCTGCAGTATGGAGAATAGATTAGTTTAGGCAAGATATGATGATACTAATGAATGAAGAAAACTAATGATGAAAACAGACATGCACCCAGAATGGAAGGAAGATGAGCAGAGAAAACTGGGAAGGATACTCGCTGCCTTCTCACTCCACCTCAAGCTGGCAGAACTCACTCACTGTTGCTCCCTTGGGCTCCCACTCTTTTTCACCTGTGCATCTATCAAGGCACCCCTCATTTGTCATTGAATGTATTTATCTTTGTTTCTCCTTCTACTAAGCTGTAAGGATCTTACAGGCAAGAATCATGTCATATTCGTCACTGAATTCCCAGAACCTAGCACAGTGCCTGGCAGATAGTCTTCAGTAAGACTTTTATGAGAGTCCATGCTTTTTCCACTATATCATACTCCCTCCAAAAGACTGGCGAATGAAATGTTTCTCAAAAGCAGGAAAAAAGGGATTGCATCTTATGTAAAGCACAGATAATGACCCTTATACTAAAGAGGGTGCAGTCCATAGAGAAAGTCCTTGGGTTCTGTCCTCTGGGATGTCTGCTGCATGCCTGCCAGAGAGTGGCAAATCCACGGCTGCTTGTTTTAAACCATAAGGAAGTCCAGCAGAGACCAGGCCAAACACTACCACACGCGTCCTTCTGCATGGTAGCCCCCGCAAGGATCCAGCAATAACCACCCCACCGGGACCTAGAAACACTCCTACAGAGACGAGGTTCAACACTGCTGGGACCCTCGGTTAACCAGGGTCAAAACAACTAGACAGGGCTTCCCTGGTGGCGCAGTGGTTGAGAATCTGCCTGCCAATGCAGGGGACATGGGTTCGAGCCCTGGTCTGGGAGGATCCCACATGCCGCGGAGCAACTAGTCCCGTGAGCCACAACTACTGAGCCTGCACGTCTGGAGCCTGTGCTCTGCAACAAGAGAGGCCGCGATAGTGAGAGGCCCGCGCACCGCGATGAAGAGTGGCCCATGCTCGCCACAACTAGAGAAAGCCCTCGCACAGAAACGAGGACCCCACACAGGCAAAAACAAAAACAAAAACAAAACAAAACAAACAAAAAACAACTAGACAGAAAGCTGAGAAACTGTAGTTCCATCCAAATTTGTCATTCCTGGTCCCTGCTCAGAAGGCAGCCTCCTCACCCAGCGATCAGCTGCCTCTCACTTCTCGTCTCCAGCTCCAGACTGCTGTGTACCTGACAGCACGCCCTCTTGACCCCTCAGCTCTACTCTTCCCACAAAAATCCTCCCTTAGCCCTTTCCAGTGTGGGCCTTGGCCACCTATCCCACTATAAACAAACTCATCGACACATTTACGGCTTTTCTGATGGATGTCCTCGACTCCTTTCTCAAAGATACTACTTCCTTTGCAGTTTCCTCAAACTGTATGTCCCACGAGGCTCAGAATTGGTATTACCCTTTTTTGTCCTGTAGCCTCGTCTAAAGCACTTCACTCTCCTGTAAAAACTTTCATTCCTTTGAGGTTTATTCCATCCGATTTTGCCACCCTTTACCTTGCTTTGTCCCTAACAGCCATTTATCTCCAGACCATTCTCCACAGTAACATTATACCTGGATCATTTTATTCCTTTAAACCCCAATTCATTTCTCCATTTCCTAGGCGATTTCAATATTCGTGTGGATGGTCTGTTAAACACCCAAGCATCACGGTTCCAGGGCCACTGCCACACTCTCTGCTTTATTACAGAGTAGTTCTGAGTGATTTCAATACCCTTATCCTTCCATCCACAGATGGTGTCCTCAGTATGCCTGACCCACAGTCGCATCAAGGCCTTCATTCCTGTGATGCTGCCTTTTCTTCCAGTTTATTCTTGGTCCCATGTCTTTCCATATCTGGCCTGGATCTCTTAATTGGTCATAGGGCCTCTTCTCTCACCGGTGCTTTCAATCCCCCTCCATATTTTTCCTTCCCTGGTGTCTCTCTTCCAACACACACGTCTAGAACAGTGCCGTATTCTGCCAGGACCCACACCTCAGCCTCCTTCCCTTCATCCTCGTCTTTCTCCTCCATCCGTCATCCAGCTCACAATTCTGGGTCAGTCCTGTAATATGCCTGGTTCTATAAGCCATTCAGCTGAGGTACTAGAAGCAATCATAAAACCACTATACTCTCATGATTTCCAAACTCAATTCAGTGGTTAACACTGGTCATTAATGCTTTTTTCTTTAGTCAGCTGAATATTCCAAACTACCTCCATTCTCTCTTCAAATCCCTCCCAAAACTAACCTTTTACCCCCTCGTACTTCACAAATAGCATACTTTCCACTTCACAGAAAATATTGAGACCATCTAGTATAAACCTCTTCTCTCACAGCTATAAATTTGCTTACACCATTCTCTTACTTCCTTTTTGTTTCCAAGAAAGGGTGTCTTTTTCAAGGTCTACCTCCTTTGGGACCTAACTCCATCAATTTTCTCCCTGCTCTACAAGTTCCTTTCATTCTAATTATAATCACGCTCAAATCTCTCAACTATCATGACCTTTCTTTTTACCACTTTATCTTCTTTTTGTTTCTGCCCTCCATCTTCCCTTTCCGTCTCATTCAAAGGTTTTTGAAAAAGCGGCATTCTCTTGAAGCCTCTATGTCCTCACCTCCCACTCACTGCTCACCTCATTTCCCTGGCTTCACTTCCCACTACTCTGCGGAAACCAATTCTGCTACATTTATGAAGGACTTCCTAACTGCAGGATCCAATAAACACTAGTATTTGTGAGTTTATGACAGTTTTCACTAATGCTAATGTTTTCCCCCCACTGCACTCAGGAAGAGTCACTCTTTGGCCTGAAGTACAATATTGTAGTTGGGGTGAAAGGTAAGGTACAGAATAGACCCTGTTATCTTGGTTTTTAATTATAATACTTTAGCAAGACAGCGTGGCAATCTCTAATAATCAATACGTCTATAACATACAGCTCTTGGCCACATTACCACAGGCATCTTAGCCACTGGAGTGGTCTCTTTTGCAAAACACTGCATTTCACTTAAGGGATAAAGGATGGTAGTTTCCAATTCACAGAACTGGTAAATGATCTTATGACACTTGTCTTCACCATCTTAAAAATCCACTTCCCCATTGTAAAAGGAAATCCAAACACCAGCATAACAGGAGGTTATGGGGAAAAAAAGATAAGTTTGAAACATAAAGCAGTGTCATATATATCAAAAAGGGTAAACAAATACTGTGTAAAAATGCATAGTTTAGAAAATACCCATTTTTTAAAAATTTCAACAATTCTTTCTTCTAAGGCAGTTCTAAACAGCACAAGGCATTTAACTTCAGTAATAGCTCTTTAAGCAAATGTATGTGGTCCAGGAACATAGCGTAGTTTAGTTTGCCTTGAAACGAAAACCTGGGTTCAAGTTCCTGCTCTAACATCTAGTTTTGTGAACTTGAACACCCAGCTGATAATGCAAGAAGGAACACAGGGCAAGACGTACACGGGTCCTTTGACCCAGCTCTCTACTACTAGCTGGGCACATTTTAGCAGGTCATGTAACATACCTCCATCTGTAAAGGAAGGATAATAGTACCTACATATAAACACCTTGGAAATTACAAAGGGCAATAACGTTTTAGATATTATTTGAGCCTCTTTTCTTCCTGAAAAATTATGTTACACATCCTGGTAACCCTCCCTCCTACTTTTCTCATCACTCTTGATAAATCAGTAGAAGTACCCTTAACCTTCTGGGAGAGTATAGAAACCAAAGAAGCATTTGTTTCAATTGTTGACTTTTTCCCTACTTTCTGAGTGAGTTATAGTATTATCTTAGTATTAGTCTATTTTTGTCCACCCACTTTTTCAATGGGGAATTAAAAAATTGGTTTTTTTCCCTTAACTTTGTACAAAGTATCCCACATAGACCCAAAATCAACAGAAACACCTAATGTTAACATTTTGCCATATTTATCTCAAACATGTTTTTTAAGAAATAAAAACTAGATCCCCTATGTGGCTCTCCCTCCTTTTAAGAGAACCACTGTCCTGAACTCTGGACAGTGGTTCTGGACAGTTTATAATTCCCAAACCTATTTTTAAACTTTTACTTTATGTGAATATATCCATAAACCATACTTAGTCTTATCTCACTTAAAAAATTTACGTATAAGAAATATAATACAATGCCATTTAACTTGCTTTTTTTGATCACTACTGTTTTAGAGAGCAATCCTTGATTCACTTAATGCTAGCTTATTTATATTAACTGTATGGCATTTCATTAAATGAATATAGTACAATTTATTTGTTTATGTTACATTTTATTTCCAAATTTCATTATTATAAACAATACTGTGATGAACATTCTTGCACGTCTCTCTGGCAAATGTGTGGGAATGTTTACAGGGCATATATGTGTGTGTGTGTGTGTGTGTGTGTGTGTGTGTGTGTGTGTGTGTGTGTGTACATATACACAGACACACATATATGTATATATACACAGGTATATATAGATATATATAGATATCCTAGAGGAATTGCTGGTTTACACACGTTTGATTTTAGTAAATAAATATTGCCAATTGCCCTCATAATGATTATACCAATTTATACTCCCAAAGACAGTACACCTGAGAGTTCCTGTGCTGTTTTTCAACATCTCTGCCAGCACTGACATTCAGACTTCTAAAATGCTACCAACTAGATGGATGTGAATGATCACATCTTGATTTTGAACCTTTTGACCCCAATCCTTAAAAAAATTTTGACTCTTCAGCACTATTATCTTCTACTTCTCCTAGCTTTCTGACTACTACTTCTTGGTCTCTTTGGCTAGCTTCTCTTCCTCTACCCCCTTTTCTTTCAGTATTTGTAAGTCACCATCTTTTTAAATTTTTATTATTTTTTTAAAATTAATTAATTAATTTATTTATGGCTGTGTTGGGTCTTCGTTTCTGTGCGAGGGCTTTCTCTACTTGCGGCAAGTGGGGGCCACTCTTCATCGCGGTGTGCGGGCCTCTCATTATCGCGGCCTCTCTTGCTGCAGAGCACAGGCTCCAGACGCGCAGGCTCAGTAGTTGTGGTGCATGGGCTTAGTTGCTCCACGGCATGTGGGATCTTCCCAGACCAGGGCTTGAACCCATGTCCCCCACATTGGCAGGCGGATTCTCAACCACTGTGCCACCAGGGAAGCCCTCTTTTTTTATTTTTTAACATCTTTTTTTTTTTTTTTTTTAAATTGCCACAGGCCAAGCGCCATGGCTCTCAGGGGGCTTATCTTTTTTTTTTTTTTTTTTTTAATTTTATTTATTTATTTATTTATGGCTGTGTTTGGTCTTCGTTTCTGTGCGAGGGCTTTCTCTAGTTGTGGCAAGCGGGGGCCACTCTTCATCGCGGTGCGCGGGCCTCTCACTATCGCGGCCTCTCTTGTTGCGGAGCACAGGCTCCAGACGCGCAGGCTCAGTAGTTGTGGCTCACGGGCTTAGTTGCTCCGCGGCATGTGGGATCTTCCCAGACCAGGGCTCGAACCCGTGTCCCCTGCATTAGCAGGCAGATTCTCAACCCCTGCGCCACCAGGGAAGCCCTTAACATCTTTATTAGAGTATAATTGCTTTACAATGGTGTGTTAGTTTCTGCTTTACAACAAAGTGAATCAGCTATACATATACATATGTCCCCATATCTCTTCCCTCTTGCGTCTCCCTCCCTCCCACCCTCCCTATCCCACCCCTCTAGGTGGTCACAAAGCACCGAGCTGATCTCCCTGTGCTATGCAGCTGCTTCCCACTAGCTATCTGTTTTACATTTGGTAGTGTACATGTGTCCATGCCACTCTCTCACTTTGTCCCAGCTTAACCTTCCCCCTCACCGTACCCTCAAGTCCATTCTCTAGTAGGTCTGCATCTTTATTCCTGTCTTGCCCCTAGGTTCTTCTGACCATTTTGTTTTCTTTTTTTAGATTCCATATATATGTGTTAGCATATGGTATTTTTCTCTTTCTGACTTACTTCACTCTGTATGACAGTCTCTAGGTCCATCCACCTCACTATAAATAACTCAATTTCGTTTCTTTTTATGGCTGAGTAATATTCCATTGTATACATGTGCCACATCTTCTTTATCCATTCATCTGTCGATGGACACTTAGGTTGCTTCCATGTCCTGGTTATTGTAAATAGAGTTGCAATGAACATTGTGGTACATGACTCTCTTTGAATTATGGTTTTCTCAGGGTATATGCCCAGTAGTGGGATTGCTGGGTCGTATGGTTGTTCTATTGTTAGTTTTTTAAGGAACCTCCATACCGTTCTCCATAGTGGCTGTATCAATTTACATTCCCACCAACAGTGCAAGAGGGTTCTCTTTTCTCCACACCCTCTCCAGCATTTATTGTTTGTAGATTTTTTTGGTGATGGCCATTCTGACTGGTGTGAGGTGATACCTCACTGTAGTTCTGATTTGCATTTCTCTAATGATTACTGATGTTGAGCATTCTTTCATGTGTTTGTTGGCAATCTATATATCTCCTTTGGAGAAATGTCTGTTTAGGTCTCCTGCCCATTTTGAGATTGGGCTGTTTTTGTGATATTAAGTTGCATGAGCTGCTTGTAAATTTTGGAGTTTAATCCTCTGTCAATTGCTTCGTTTGCAGATATTTTCTCCCATTCTGAGGGTTGTCTTTTCGTCTTGTTTATGGTTTCCTTTGCTATGCAAAAGCTTTTAAGTTTCATTAGGTCCCATTTGTTTATTTTTGTTTTTATTTCCATTTCTCTAGGAGGTGGGTCAAAAAAAAAATCTTGCTGTGATTTATGTCATAGAGTGTTCTGCCTATGTTTTCCTCTAAGAGTTTTATAGTGTCTGGTCTTACATTTAGGTCTTTAATCCATTTTGAGTTTATTTCTGTGTATGGTGTTAGGGAGTGTTCTAATTTCATTCTTCTACATGTAGCTGTCCAGTTTTCCCAACACCACTTACTGAAGAGGCTGTCTTTTCTCCATTGTATATTCTTGCCTCCTTTATCAAAAATAAGGTGACCATGGGCTTCCCTGGTGGCGCAGTGGTTGAGAATCTGCCTGCCAATGCAGGGGACACGGGTTCGAGCCCTGGTCTGGGAAGATCCCACATGCCGCGGAGTGACTAGGCCCGTGAGCCACAATTGCTGAGCCTGCACGTCTGGAGCCTGTGCTCCACAACAAGAGAGGCCGCGATAGTGAGAGGCCCGCACACCGCAGTGAAGAGTGGCCCCCACTTGCCGCAACTAGAGAAAGCCCTCGCACAGAAACGAAGACCCAACACAGCCATAAATATAAATAAATAAATAAATAAATAAAATTTAAAAACTGCTAGGTCCACCAGAATCAACCTTTGAAAAAAATAAATAAATAAGGTGACCATATGTGCGTGGGTTTATCTCTGGGCTTTCTATCCTGTTCCACTGATCTATGTTTCTGTTTTTGTGCCAGTACCATACTGTCTTGATTACTGTAGCTCTGTAGTATAGTCTGAAGTCCAGGAGCCTGATTTCTCCAGCTCCGTTTTTCTTTCTCAAGATTGCTTTGGCTATTCGGGGTCTTTTGTGTTTCCATACAATTTGTGAAATTTTTTGTTCTAGTTCTGTGAAAAATGCCATTGGTAGTTTGATAGGGATAGCACTAAATCTGTAGATTGCTTTGGGTAGTATAGTCATTTTCACAATGTTGATTCTTCCAATCCAAGAACATGGTATATCTCTCCATCTGTTTGTATCATCTTTAATTTCTTTCATCAGTGTCTTATAGTTTTCTGCATACAGGTCTTTTGTCTCCTTAGGTAGGTTTAGTCCTACTTTTTTTTTTTTTTTTAACATCTTTACTGGAGAATAATTGCTTTAAAATGGTGTGTTAGTTTCTGCTTTATAACAAAGTGAATCAGCTATACATACACATATATTCCCATATCTCCTCCCTCTTGTGTCTCCCTCCCACCCTCCCTATCCCACCCCTCTAGGTGGTCACAAAGCACCGAGCTGATCTCCCTGTGCTATGTGACTGCTTCCCACTAGGTATCTATTTTACATTTGGTAGTGTATATATAAGTACATGACACTCTCTCACTTCTTCCCAGCTTACCCTTCCCCCTCCCCATGTCCTCAAGTCCATTCTCTATGTCTGTATCTTTATTCCTGTCCTGCCCCTAGGTTCTTCAGAACCGTTTTTTATTTTTAGATTCCATACATATGTGTTAGCATACGGTATTTGTTTTTCTCTTTCTGACTTAGCTCACTCTGTCACAGCTCACTCTTTTAAGTCACCTCCCTTCTGAGTTTCAGACCTATATACCTAGCTGCCTACTACACATCTTATGGGACACATGCCTAAAATTCATGTCTGAAAAGACCTCCTTTCCTCTCAATTTCTTCTTCCCAATTCTTGACTGTGTTTAATGATACTGTTAAAGACAGTGTTGCCTGCCAAAACCCTGGGCATCACTGCTAGCTTTTACTTCTCCATGCACCGCTCTCTTCCCTCCAACATAGCCAGCTGACTGAGGTCCTACCTTCTTCACATCTCTTGTATACTTGGCTGTCTTCATAATGAACTGTTGTTGTCCTTACCGCTTCTTACCAGATGTTATATTAATCAGAAGCAAGCACTCTGTTAGACATACCTGGGCTTGAACGAGGATTTTTATCACTTACAAGCTATGTGACCACAGGAAAATTATGATACTCAAGTTTTCTGTTATGTGGGAATGATACCCACCTCATCATGGTTTCTTCAAGGATTAAATGAGCTAATGGGTACAAAATGCTTACCACATTGCCTGGCACATAGTAAGAACTCAGTGAGTAACAGCTACTATTCACCAGCTCAGCTTGAGTCTTCTGATTAGCTGTTGTGCCTCCAATATTGCTCCCCATTCCCACCATCACAGTGCTAGCAGAATTCTCTCAAACACTTATCATCCTTCCCTAATTCTTCAATAACTGACCTTTGCTTACACAAAACCAAATCCAGTCTTTTAGTAAGTCATCTAAGTCTCTCTTCAATCTGAGCCCCAGCCTCATTTCCCAGATTCTGTGAGGATATTTTACATACAGTTCCTGAATACATTATCTTGTTTCATGTATCTGTACCTTTAGGCACATTCTATCTTTTGTCTGTATAGGAAATTCATCTTTATCTTTCCAAACTCAAGGAACATTCTCTGTTAAGCTTTTCCTAGTCCATACAAACAGAAATCAGTACTGACTCTGAGGGGTTTATATATTGCTGCTGCAATCATTTCTTGATTTGCTTGTCTCCTTCACTAGCCTATGAGAACTGTGAGAGCAAGGACTATGTCATATAGTCATATATGTCATATATCCCCAGTATGAAGCATAGTTCCTGGAGCTGGTAGGCATTCACTAACTACTGAATGGATGGAAGGAAGGACACTGGGACTGGCCTTATTTCATATCTTTTAAATAATTTTAAACAGCAGCATCAAGAAATCTGCTAAGTTCACTAAAGTTTTCATGAATGTCAAAATGATGGAGGTCATTTTCTCTACTGTGTGAAAAGGCAAAATATGTAAAGTGCTAGTACATGTAAAGTAAAACACTAGTGGGAAAAAAAAAAAGCAAAACTTGAGCTGTTAGTATCTAGGAAAAGATGATAAACTATTTCCTGAGTATGCTGGTCCAATGTACTACAAGAGACAAACAAAGATAATCAAGTAGAACACTGACAAGTAAACAAAAAACATTGTTTTGCAAATACTAATATTTATAATGAATGCTCACTATGTGTCAGGCTTTGTGGTAATCACTTTATATACAGTATGTTACTTAATCCCTCCAACAACTATATGAAGTAGAAATTCTTAGTATCTTGCCTAAGGTACCTGAGCCAGGATTGAAACTTAGTTCTGTCTGGGACTTCCCTGGTGGCACAGTGGTTAAGAATCCGCCTGCCAATGCAGGAGACACGGGTTCCAGCCCTGGTCCGGGAAGATCCCACATGCCGCGGAGCAACTAAACCTGTGTGCCACAACTACTGAGCCTGTGCTCTAGAGCCCGCGAGCCACAACTACTGAGCCCACCTGCCTAGAGCCTGTGCTCCGCAACAAGAGAAGCCACCACGATGAGAAGCCCGCGCACCGCAACGAAGAGTAGCCCCCGCTCGCTGCAACTAGAGAAAGCCCGCGCACAGCAACGAAGACCCAACACAGCCAAATATAAATAAATAAATTAATTAATTTTAAAAAAACACACTTAGTTCTGTCTGATCTAAAAGCTTGTTTTAACTACATCATACTATTGTTGGATCAAGCCACAAAGTGTTTATGCCAGAAATTTGACATTTAGTCACAAGGATCAGAGAAAAGTAACTAAAGCATAAAGTAAGCCTTCCATGTGAAGAGATTAAAACAATTTTGACCTTCCAGTTTGCAAAGGTGAAGGAAAATCATCCATGTCTATAAACTCAAAAATGGCAATGAACAGTATCAACCAGTTTCATTTATCAAAATCTTTAACCAGTCAAGAACAAACTAGATAGACTTGAGGGTTGGTCTATAAAACAATTCCTATTTTGTTAAAGAAAAATACTAGACTGGATAAATTTGGGAGATCTATCCAGAATGTCATCTCATAAACTAGGTTTTCATTTGATACATAATTCTGTAGCACGTAAATCTCCTTTCCAGGTTCTATACCAACAAGCCACATTTTGGTTTGAATTCCGTCTGTCCTGGAATCAGGGTTCCTTTCACATCTGAAATTTGTAATAGCAATTCACTCATTTATAGAAAATGCAGTCCTTTAGGGAGAAAAAAAACCATATGTATTTGATTTGAGATTAGGTATGTATATTAGGAGTATATGAATTTTCAGGGATTAATACCTACCACCTATCCTTATTTAAAAGCCTGCGGGAGCTTCCCTGGTGGTGCAGTGGTTAAGAATCCACCTGCCAATGCAGGGGACACGGGTTCGAGCCCTGCTCCGGGAAGACCCCACATGCCGCGGAGCAACTAAGCCCATGCGCCACAACTACTGAGCCTGCGCTCTAGAGTCCGCGAGCCACAACTACTGAGCCCATGTGCTACAACTACTGAAGCCCGCGTGCCTAGAGCCCATGCTCCGCAACAAGAGAAGCCACCGCAATGAGAGGCACACACACCCAAAGAGTAGCCCCTGCTCGCCACAACTAGAGAAAGCCCGCACACAGCAATGAAGACCCAATGCAGCCAAAAATAAATGATAATAAATAAGATTAAAAAAAAAAAAAAGCCTGCAGGCCCCGTGCTTTGCTTTGGTGCTCATGCATTCATCCATCGCAAAACTCAAGCGTCTAAGGCAATTATTGCTTCAGTGGAGACAAGTTACCATGACATCTAACAAAACTATGTAGAGGTGATTTCTTTCTTTGAATACAAGCATCTCATGTAGTACAGCAGCGGCATGAGGGATCTTTGTTCCCCATCCAGGGATCGAACCTGTGTCCCCTGCATTGGGAGCGTGGAGTCTTAACCACTGCACTGCCAGGGAAGTCCCAGCAGCATGATTTAAGCAGGAAAAGCATGGACTTTGAAAATAACCTGACAGACCTTTTGACAGAAAGTTCAAATACAAATTCTTCCCTTTAATGTAAGGCAGGGGAAAGTTAATCTTTTTGCACTTACACAGTTGCTTGCCCTTTGAGCTTTTTGAGGAAAAAACCAAATACTATAAAATATTTTAAACTTCTTCCTCAAAAAAGACAGTATACCTTAGAATCACTGGGGTAGTCTTGAAAGAAAGAGGTAAGGAAAGAAGAAAGGGAGAGAGGGAGAGAAGGAGGATGTGAGGAAGGGAGAAAGGAAGGGAAGGAAAAGACAAGATAAGACCAATGTCCAGGCCTGGCTCCAGATAATTTAAATCAGAACTTTGCAGGTGGGCCTGGGCACTGAGGTTTGTGGCTTTTAAATAGTCCTCCTGGGATTCTAATATACAACCAGGATTAAGTTTATGACTTAAAAAGATTCAACTGCCAATCCTAAGTAGAGAAGATCAATTGTGGACCACAGCTTTGTTGTGATGAACACTGGCTATATATAGGTCAAGTGTCTAGAAATAAGCAGTGCAGATCCCCACCTAGTGTCTCCTTACTTGTAACGATTAAAAGGCAAGATACTAGGCTGCAGAAAACAGAGCCTTACAGGTAAGTGGTTTGTGTGTTACCAGTCCCCTTATACTGTTTGAAAGATGAAAGAAAAACAACTACTGAGTGGCAATCTTTGCAGTAACTTAATTCCACTGGACATGACTGTTACCTGGGTGGTTGGTTGCTAAAGACATGAAGGATGAGTAGATTCACTGCCAACTAAGGCCACAATGAACAGGCAACTGAGAAAGTAGAGGATGGCGCTCCGGTCACCTGCTTCCTACAAGGCCAGTCACAACTGTTCCTCTGACAAACTACAGGAAAAAAACAAAAATTAGATGCGAGACATTCATTCAACATAAATAACGGATCTGTGGCATTTTGAAGAAATTCCTGAAGACCAACAGAGAGGGACAAGGGGAAGATAAACGGGAATACTCTAAACCAATAGATAAAAAATCTATGAGCCTTTGCAGGTGACCTGAAAGTTAATAGTACTTTATTGCTATTTTCTACAATCTATAGGGCAATATTAATATTCACAGCAAATTTAACAAGGATTTGAATATCTACTACGTACTGTCCTAATCACTGTACCTTTATACTAAAATGTACCCAGTGTAAATCCTTAAGATTTCATACATCACATTAGAAATGGATTTTCATGAGTCTGAACCAAAGCATTAATCATTTAACTTCACATTGCAATCAGATATTTCTCTAAAATTAAAGCATCCTAGCAGGTCAATGAACAATGCTATGAGATATGGAATGCATCAGCCAACAGTAAGACTACTCGAAGTCAAATAGTTTGAAAGATGAGAGGTGGTTAGCTTAGTTATTCACTATTAATTAAGAAACACCAGAGTTTTAGAACACTTTAGAAAACCCAGTATCTAGACCAGTTGTGATAAGGCATCAGGCACTAGACAATGGATTTGATAAACTTGCAGATCAAAGCAAACAAGTGGCAGGTTTATCAAAACTCAGTACTAGGAAACTATGGTAGACTGGAAAGATAGCCATAGAATGGTATGCAGACAGGCTTCGTGGTTGTTAGACAATGCACAGGCAACTAAATATAGAAGGCAAATTTAATTATTAGCTGAAAGCAAGCCATGGGATCCAGAATATATTCCAAAAATCTCTTCCCTCCTATGTTGTTTCTAAAAATTTATACTTATTGAGGCCCAGCTGAGCATTTAGCAACAGCAGAAATCTTTATATCACAGATAGGAAAATTTCCCATCATTTTTTCGTCACCATCAATTTTTTTTTTCAGTTAGGAAGAACTGTACCACTTGTATGAAATAATACAGACCCTTAAAATAGACACCAAAAAATGCATATTAAAAAATGTAAGAACTATATTACAGTCTTGTTAGATTGCCAAGTATCAACTTTACTTTTGCTACAAGAAGCCTTGAAACAAAATCTGTACTCTGCTTTTGGCACACAGAACCCTACAAAGAGCACTGAGGATTAAAATTCCAAGTTTATCTATAGTTGACAGTTCAGTAAATTCTAATTTAAATAGTACCAATTTTTCTTTCTCCTGGCTATAATCCCAGGATGGCATCGCTTCAGAGGCCAACTGGATAAACCAAGAGGCTGGAACCCTTAGACCCTCCCTCCTACAACACACAGCCTCCCTTCTCTTCTGCCCATGTTTACGTCACCCGAAGAGGGGCGTGTCCTGACGGAAGCGGCAGCGCCAAACAGGCCGCGTGGTTAACCTAGAGTGCGCAACAGGTAATCCTCTGGTTATCAGAGTGACGGCACTCTTCTCCAGAGCGACCTGCACACTGCCGACATCCGCCTCGCAAGATGCACTGAAAGCTGCAAGTGCAGCTCAACAGAGAGGAATAACCTTTTCCAGAAATGCTTTATTGCTACAAGTTGTGAGGTCGCCAACCATCAACATTGGAACAAAACTTAAGGTTTCAGCCCCCCCCACGGGGCAGCACAGCCACTCCATGGGGCTGTTTTTAATGTAAGTTTGGCAGTGGACCCAGCAAAGTTCAGATGACAGCAGAATGGTATCAAGAAACCTTGCCTGAAACCGAAAGAGGTGGAGCATGAGCTAGAAGAGGAAGACTACCTTCCATCTGAAAGATCAGTCTTCCTTTGAATTCTCTCGGTTAAGAGTAACGTCAAAATTTAAGGCTGGTAGTTACTACGACAAGGATATACGTGATCTGGTAAGAAAATCCAACACTTCACTTTTAAACTTTTTCCAAACAGATGCTACACATGGCAACTGAAATATTCCTAGAAATGGTGTAGAAGAGAGACTTCCCTGAATTTATCACAACCTACCTGAATCTAGACCACACTTCTCTGGCCTCTTCTTAAAATCACATCTTTCGTTTCACAGCTCTAACAGCAATATACCACGGAGTACAGACAACACTGTGAAAAACAAGGGCTTGATGAAACCCACAGAAAAGCTATGCACTAATATCGGGACTACTTTTAGTCATGCTATTAGATCACTTTATTCTTGTGCACAATAAATAGATACAGAAAAATGTTGAAAACGGTATGACTCAACTATCTAATTAAAGCTGAGAAAAACTAACCTAGTCAGATTTGAGTTTTTAAATGAGAAATGACAAGAGTAGTAAATATAAAGAAAAACAAAAAGAACTTTACTTCTCCTATGTTAATACAGGTCAAGGGACCCTTTCTTCTCAAAAGGGTTGATAACACCAGTTCTTAGCAATAGACATAAGGCACTTGTTTAGATTACAACATCACTGCATTTTCTTCCCACTTTTTTTTTTTCTAACCCTGTTTTCCCCACAGTATCATTTTGGAATAGAGTGAACGAGGCAGGTGTGTGATGATCCAGTTGGCACTACCCAGAGCAAGACAGTGCAGTACAATGGTTTGGGGGGGTGTCTGGACATAAAATGAACCCTTGTCAATGTCCTCTGACACCAGACAATGTATCCACTATCAAGTAAACCTGAAAGAAAATAAAATATTTATTCAACAGTTCCAGTAAAATTGGGTTGGAATACAATATACAGGTTAGGAATTTAGCTCCTCATGGGTGGCATCTGCATCAAGAGTTCTTAGTACTTATGAATATTCATTCTAAGACAATCTACATCATTTGAACATCGTCAGGACAAATATATGAATTTCATTTCCATATACAGTAGCGTTTCAACATAAGTCACACATGCGGCCCCTGCCACGTGGCTGGTGCCTCCTCCCAACACCTCGTCAGCGGCGGAGGGAGCCCTAGTGTTCCCTCCACCGACGACGGGAACTTCAGTTGCCGTTCACAGGAGAAGCCGGAAAAGGTTTTGTTTTGTTTTGCCATCTGTTAAGATGTTCCTGAGACAGGGCCAGTTAATAAAACATAACAAAGCACTGGAGTTCAGTCTGTACTTGTCTTTACATCACTAAATCGTTAGACTGGGATGTGGAATGCAGGTCATGTACTATGAAATGTTGAGTTTAGCACACCTGTTCAATCAGTAAAAGGATCAGGTCTCCTGAAAATTCCCTTTAGAATATACTTTCTATAAACTAAAAGTACCACAAAAGGTCAGTTATATATACAATCGATTCATTGTACTTAATCTCCTTATTTGCTGAGATCTTGCAAATGCAAGAGAGCGCTGAGCCTCTGGCCATAGTTCTCAGTGTACAGGTTTAACATTTCAAGGCTCATTTTCTCAATCAAAATAGCAGTTCTCAGTTTTCCTTTCAAATTACTAATTCTATTCATAGTACCTGCTGCCATCCTAGCCCTCAATGAAATCTTAATGCAGGAACAGCGCTACACTTGCATTATGTAATTTTTTTGACACCAACACTAAGCCCAATCTAAAAAGCTCCCCTCTGCACTAGCCTTACAGCACATTACACTGCCTCAGGCTTGCACCTCTGTTTCCACCTGTGTATTTTCACAGAAGCCCAACACATATTAGTTGAAATATTCACACAACTGTTTTTCAAAACAATTTATTGCATCATATTTGGTACCTTATGTTTGACAACAAAAAGGAAATTACATCTGTAACTGCAGGAAAAAGAAGCTGGTCTGTTATTGAAAAAAAAAAATCTTGGGCCCTTTAAAAATTACAAAGTCTTGGGCTTGCCTGAAACAACTGAGCAAGAAATATATTCTTAGAAATGTAGGGCTTCAAGTATTACAAACCTGTGACACTGTGGAAAAATTCCAGAGGTATCTAAACTGCAGCACTTTTTTTTCTGCATGTCGTGAACAAGGCCTGCTGAGGTTTTTAACTGTTAGTCTCTTGATCGGTCACAGAATGGTAGTCAGGAGTTCTGCTCTTTAACTCCAAGCCATGGTAGGTTGTCTTTTTTCACTCTTGGGTGAAAAAGTTCATGCTTGCTAATTAGTTGGTGCCACATCACAGTGCATTTGGTTCTTGCATTACAGTTTTAACAAGTTTGGCCAAAACAATGCTGAAAGGTTTGCATTGTTATTTTAGTTCTTCAAGTTTTAGTTAGAATTGAGATTGTTCCAACTGGTTCCTCCAGTTAAAAACTGTGGTACAAGAACACCAAACTGATCATGTACAGTGAATTTTGGAAACACAAGCGTATTGAACACCCTCTAGGTTTCTTATAATTCTGCTTGGTATCTCTATGTCCCAGCTTCTACAACATCAAGCATCTGTTGCAGGCTTCTCTGTAAATGGCGATTCACACTGCATACTTCCTATGGTCAGAATCAACCCTGTAACAAAATCAGTCAGACGCTAAAGCCCCAACACCTCTTTGTGCTCAGTGAAAGAATCCAGTGCTACAAAACAGCATCTCTGCTGTCTGAGATATAGTGAAATCTCACAAGACAGATTTAAAGTAATATTTCTGCCACACACCTGCTTTGTTAGCTGTAACAGCCTCCAGATTTTATATAAATTAGTTTAAAAACATGGGTGGGTAGGTAGGAATAGGATAAGGTATCTTTTTTTAACCCCTCAATTTTAGCAGCTTTTAATTTTTTAAGAAACTGAACCTATATCCTGTAATATGTTAGATATTTTATATATACTTTTCAGCAGGATAAAAAACGTAAAACACTATTTGAAGGCAAGAACATTTACTCTTCTCATTGTGTGTAAGTTAGAGCAATGCAGCAGGTGCGTGACAAAAATATTATACACTAGATATGGTCCAAAGTCATTCCATTTGCTTGTTTAATGATGTTCAAATTTCATTGGCCAGTTCTTCAGTTTCTGCAGAACTATCTCCGTTAACTGTGATCTTCATGTCCTCTTCATATCCAGGAGGCATGAAAGCCAAAGCGTAAGGGAAAAGCTTATGACAATTTGCTCTGTAAACTTCAGCAGCTTCTTTACAGTCTCCTAGGCTACCATCACACAAGGCTTCTAATACCTCCATACATGTCTAAAGAAAGAAAAAAGGTCATGTTATAACTTGTCAAAAAAAAAAAGAGAGAGAGAGAGATTTTACTGTGAATTTATGAGACATTTCATTATCAAAAGATTTCCAAAATAAGAGGTGAACGTACATATTTAAGATACACAAAAGCATTTACTCCCGCTCTGCCTTCCATTAGAATTAGTTTCTTCAGAACTGCAGGGTTCATACAAAAGGATGGATGTCTAAACAGGGCCAGGACTAAGGTGGGACAAGCAAGGTGTGTGGGGTGCTACATCTAAAGACACTCACTCTCAGCAAGTAACCGCTGGCAACCTTGCCTCAGCCTACCTGGCTCTGTATATAAATGTTGACATTTACATGCCATTGTCAATTACTTTAAACTTTTCAGAGGCTTGGAGCCAGTTGGCAAAATCAAACATTGTTTTTCAACCCTGTATTCAAATTAAAGAGAACCGTAAGGTATGTCCAATGACGAAGCAGGGAAGAGAGTCTCAGAAACACAAAGGGTATACATGCAAGAAAAATTTGTTCATGAAAACTGATAATTCTTTCAATCAAACCTTTACGTAGGTCTGCTTATATTTTTAAATGATTCATGTTAACTTGCATTTCTCAAGTTTTCTTCCTTTACCTTTTCACTTGGAAAATACTACACAGTTTCTGGATATATTATAGTACCCCACAAACTTTGACAGCCTAGAAAGGTTCTAATCTAAATGACGCGTTAATTAGCATCCGAGAAGTAAAAACTTTCTTTCTTAAACATATTTACTTCATTTGCTATTAAAGGAATATATTAAACTGTCTTTCAGCAAGTGCTTTTTTATCTGGCCAAATATCACACAAAGTAGCTGTTCTTTGTTTTCAGCCAAAAGTAGAATCTGTATTTTGCAACACATCCATATTATCTTTTACTCTACGTAATTACATGTATACTGCAAGCTGTAAAATGAGCATTTTAATTTAATCCCTGGTAAATAGATCTTAAATACATCAGAATCGTCACTAAAACCACTGCTTGCTCAGAAATGTATAGATATGAACTGAGATCCAAAATTAATTAACTAAGTTAGTGTGTATAACTTTACCAAAACAAAGTTCTTAAAAATATTATTCAAAATGATTATTCTTATTATTCAACTAGATGTGAAAATAGTTACTGTATGCCCAGTAGCCTGCTGTATGTGCGTGCACACATATACAATCTTAAATAAATTTAAGAGAAGCTCAGTTTCTGAGATGGATTCATAATAGTTTGGAGAACAGTATGCATAAATAACAAAAAAAATATTTGGTGAAAATTATTCTCTTGGTGAAAAGAGAAACAAAAAGTAGTCCGGGAAAAAAAAAAAAAAAGTAGTCCGGTACTCTTACAGAGAGATTATGAAAAGGTCTTTACCTGGAGGTTTCTGCTAGTGAGGGATTCATCAAGTGTCGTTGCCAGCTCTACAGCTCGCTTCTGACTAGAAGGATCTAAATAATAGACCATTTTGGCAGCTAAATGAGAAGGAAAAAGGAAACGTGTTTTATTTCAAGATAAAACCAGCATGTTATCTTCTATCCATTCAACTATAAAATGCAAGGTAGGGGTCCTGTAGTTAAGATTCTGCGCTTCCATTGCAGGGGGCGCGGGTTCAATCCCTGGTTGGGGAACTAAGATCCCACATGCCGTGTGGTGTGGCCAAAAAAAAAAAAAAAAAAAAACAAGGTACATGTGCACACAGAGTGTGGCACTTTATTAGAAAAATGGGAATAACCATTTGAAATATTGTTATTAAAAAAAAAATCCTGAGAGAGTAGACCAGAAACAGTCGAAGTGTCCAAACTAGGAGAATGATTAAGGTAAGAGAGACTATGAAGAAATACAAATATTCTAATAATAGTTGTCTTTGTGTGGTGGGACCATGGATAGTTTTCTTCTTTCTAAAATGAGCATAATTTGGGGTTGAGGAGAATACTTCAGTGTGTGTGTGTGTGTGTGTGTGTGTGTGTGTGTCTGTGTGTGTGTCTGTGTGTTTGAGGGGTCGGGGTGTGGGAGATACCCAACCTTGATGGCACGAGCCAAAAAAACTGAATTCAGAATTCCACAAAGGCATATACAAAGCTGCTGGGCTTCTTAGCCAGGTATTTTCAAAGCACACTACTAAAGCACTACCCACGCAGTCCCATCAAGTCCAGACTCTGGCTCATTAGCACAGACCCTTGCCAAATGATCCTTGCTCGTGAGATGGTTTCAGGTGTGTAGCACTGTCAAGTTTGGTATCTTATATAGCATCAGAAATGAAAGGTGATGGGTTGTATCCAAGTGAATTTTTTTTTTTTTTTTTTTTTTTTTTTTTTTTTTTTTTTTCAAGTGAATTTTAAGAGCATGTTGATGAGAGAAAGAAAATAAATGGAAAGCTCCTCCCTGACTGTATGTAACAGATAGCTAAATTCAGTTTATACTTGCTTCTTTGTAATGCCGATGCAGAACCAGGAGAAACTACTGGTCTTGATTCATAGTAAAAATTTTATCTAAGAAATTTAAAAATTTATGAGGCATATTTAAGCTGCCTGTTTTCATGGGAATAAAATGTGACATGTACGCATTTGCCTCTTCCATGCAAAAAATGTGTAACCTTGTCATTGATCCATCATAATAAAAACTGAAGTTGTTTTAGAGTCTAAGATAAGGACAAAATAAAGTGATTACCTGATAATCTGTGTGGCAATGAATCAGAATTCCTTTTCAGAAAAGTTTCGTTAAAATTCTTTGGATTCGTTGCTCCAAAAAGACGATTCATTTCTTGTTTTAATACTGTTCTAACTGTACCAGGTAAATCTTTACTTTCACACACTGCTGAACAAATTTAAAACAAACTCTATTAGCAGTTAGATACTGATAAAGTTAGTAGGAATTAAAAAATTATCTACCTGATGAGGCCAATGAAACAAAGCAATTATATACAAAGACTAGATAAACCTACTGATAAGTCAACATTTAAAGAGCTAATCTATATAAATTTAAAGAATGTGTATCAGCAGAATAGTCTAATGATTTTCTAAAGGCTATCAAAGACATTTCATTGACAGATGATTCATTTCCAGAAAAGAATTCTATATTGAAAACAATATAGATGCTGAAAGACGAAGTACCACAGCCTTCTAAGCCCCTACCAGCTGCCCCCCTCAACTTTAAAGGGAGTTTATAAAGTAGGGGCTTGATGGCACCTACCTGGTAAGTAGTGTCACAGCAAATATGTAGTGTAGAGGACAACAGAATTTTCCTCACCCTCTCCATCTTCTTCTATACCCAAGTAAGCCATTACAAATTTATCAATTAAAAAAAGTGGTCATTGACCTTTATTTTCAGTGATTATGTGAATTGAGCTATCATTGTATAATAAATTCCGAAGGACCACCGAAGTATTTTCCTGTAATGAATACACTGTATTCATCATACTCCCAGGCTTTGGCATTCAGAGATGGAAAAACTGGCCCCCAACCTCTCTGGGTTGAATCCTAGTTTAGCTTTGTTTCATTATTATTTTGGTATAGAGAGACAGTCTGGAGCTTTGAGCCAGACAGACCTGGGTATGAATCTAGGCTTGGACAAATCATAACCTCTCTGAACCTCTTTCTTGATCGGTGAAACTGAGGTGATATCTAACCCAGAAGGATCACAGTAAGGAAAAGCTACGAACAAAATAGCTAATGATGTAATAGGTATTCCATAAACTGTAGGTACTATTTTTGTCATAGACTGAAGAAAAGATAAATAGATTTTCCCTTATGATTAGGAACTACTGTTGTGGCTTTCAAACTCTGACTACAACTAAGTATCTGTACTCTGGTGAACATGTATCCTATATACATACCTTATTATGGGAAATGAAAGTTTCACAGAACACTGACCCTTAATTTGTGCAACACGTGCTTGGATCTTCCACTCTATTTCTATTTTAGGTTTTCAAGTGCTGAAAATGACCCACTAAACTTCTTTCGTTGTCTCACTAATGGATCATTACCCTAAGTTTAAAAAACACTGAACTCTTGAATAGCGAACATCCAAGTGAAATATTCTACACATAATTAGTAACTGAATAATTGATTGATATATGCCCTTTGTTGGTTGAACAGCATTTCTTCTATCATTCTACAGAACTGGGTAGTTCAAATAAGTGAGCTACTAATTAAATAATTTAGTTTAACCTCCATTATGGCTGTATTTGCAACTTGGATTTGGCAATTTATCAATATCCGTCTTTCGGAGAGGAACTGGCACAGGAGTACAGAGAGAACCAGCAGAAAAATTGTTAAAATAGGTTATAGCCAATTACAATGAACGTTATGTCAACAAACAGGGGTCATCTATAAAATATGTTATTTCCATGGGCCTTATTGGTTTGCTTGAAATGCTTTCAGGATACTTTATATGCAGATAGGGAAGTAATTGTATAGTTTACATTATAGTTGGAAACTACACTTTTCATGTTTTTCATTACTTTCATTAACTTGTTTTCCTCAGATTAAACAATCTCCCCAGAAAAATCAAAACTGCTTTAAAAATTAAAAAAAAAAACTCATACAATTTAAAAAAATACATAAATATGTATCTCTTGGGATGTATCAAAGAGGAAATATTTAATAACTCCCAACATCAACTAATAGCTGTTTCCTTTTTGGGGGGTATTAATAGTTTGTATTAATAAAGCAATTCTTTGTTTAACAGATAAAAAGAATGTTTCCAAAAACATTTCCTTACTAGTTCACAAATCGTTTCTGGCCAACTCAATTTTCTCCCCTAAATCATGTAGATTGGAACTGTAATTTCCAGAAAGATATTAATTACAATCAATCAACCAACCAACCAACCAATCAATCAATTCTACTGTAGCAAAAAAAAAATTTTTTTTAACATTATACACCAATGAGGTGAGGAATTTATTTATTTATTTATTTATTTATTTAGCTAGCTAGCTAGCTAGGCTAGCTGGCTGCGTTGGGTCTTAGTTGCGGCACGCGGAATCCTTTCGTTGCCGTGTGTGGGATCTTTTAGTCGCAGCATGCAGGATCTAGTTCCCTGACCAGGGACTGAACCCAGGCCCCCTGCACTGGGAGCTCAGCGTCTTAACCACTGGACCACCAGAGAAGTCCCTGTAGTAAAATTCAGAATGTCCTATGGAATTCTATATAAGGAAGTTCCACCTGTACCTTTAAGAAAAGGGGCAGCCTCAAATGCCGAAGATTTATTAGGTAAGCTTTTATGGCTGAAGACTAATGAAGGGCGGGGAGTCAATCTAAAAATCCTTTGAAATTGATAAAAACTAACCAAAAAATACTGAGGTCTCAAGAAAGTAAAAAATCTTAGACTACCTAATTATCTTCCACGATACAATAATAAGTCCTGTGAATGAATCAAGAAAAAGAAATAACTGTGGGTAGGGGAATAAAACCTTTTCTAAGAGGCTTATGATTTGAGTCCTCAGATATCCTAAAATTAAAATCATGTTTGGTTCATGCTATTAGCTTATTAGCAGATTAAATAAACCTAGTAATCACCAACAGTTAAAAGTCACACTGAAGAAGGGGCTGATTCTTAGCAAAAGGAGTTTCCCTGGGTTCCCAGGCTAGCCAGCATTTTTTGCTAATTGGGTAGAATATGGTCATATTTTGTGTGAGATAATGACTACTCACTACTAGGTTATAGCACAACCTACTAAGTAATTTACTACTCAAAATGACAAAATAAATAAATGAGAGTATTAATTAAGCAAGGTGGTTTTTTTTGGGTGGGGGGAATACATTAGTATGGAAGAAAAATAATCTGCAGGGAAAAGGAAGAAATGAGTTTGTACAAATGAGAGAGGAAAATGATGTAAGATTCACGGTAGATCAAAGTGATCAAATAATACTAATTTTAAAAGCATTTAAGGGAATATAAACATATAAGGCAATATTAAAACAACTGAATACCTAAGCTCCTATCTTTTACTTAGAACTGACCAGAAATATAATTAAAATTGCTTTAAATTCTACAACTTAAAAAAAAAAAGTGAAAAACTTCAAAGTGGTAATATCATCCTCCTAATTAAAAACGGGGGAGGGAATACCCTATACAGTAAGTGACTTCGTGTAGCAGTTATTATCTACATTGGTAGTATAACAACATTCTGGAGATCTGGAAGCTGCCCATGACCATGCTGAAATGAACCTTCACTTAGAGAAGTCTCTACAACTGATAAAATAAGTGCGGAGGCATTGTTTTCACCTCCCCCCCCTCTGGAAAGGTGTTACTTGTGAGGATTTCTTTGTAAAGAAGTTACTACAATATAACTTAACATGACAAATGTGTTCCTGAAAAGTTACTTCAAAATCAAATCTTCTTCTCAAGAACCAAATATATTAGTTAAAGGAACCCTGTGAGTTACAGTAACAAAGATGCCGAAATCTAGTGAAAATAAGGAAATCTCTTCCTGACAATGATGTCAGCTGAACCCCTGGAGCAATGGGCACAGCTAACATTAACTCCACTCAGTCATTCTAACTTTGAATGCCAGGACCATTCTGCCTTCGTTCCTCTGAAGTCCATAAGCATTTTAATTTTCTGAAACAACTGTTGCAAGAAAATGGTCATATGTTCATCAATCCACACACTCATTACAAGCAAATACATCTAAATATGCCACTTTTAATTTGTATTTCAAAGGAAAGTCTCTAACTCCATAAAATTTATATGTATTATTTTATTACCTTTCAGGAAAGAATTGACTATATAAAAACAAAGTATGTATACATTGAAAATAGTTTAAACGCACTCCATTCTAACTGAGAATGAATTAAATAAGACTTGTTTCTAGCCTTAAAAGTTATTTTTAATACAAAAAAAAGAGACTAAAAAGAAACTCCCTTATTTTCTCTAAATACAGCAATTATTTCTTCTATTTTCTATAATGTGGTTACATTACTTATTACTTCAGAATTTTTAAAAATTGAGGAAAATTTTTCTATGATTCAGTTTCTGTAACAGGAATCATTTTTTTGACAAGCATAAATATGATTTAAATAAGGCTTTACTTTTTCTTAGAAGTCAAAACAATGTTCTTAATTGGGACAATTTAGCATTTTTCAAAAGAATGACCGGGATGCTTGGTTTAATCTCTTTATTTTTATATGATGGATGGGTTCACATGGGGTTAAGTATTCAGCAATGAGATAGCTAATTTAATAGTATTTCCAAATTCTGCAAACTGTTCTATTAAAGATTTAATTTCTCCTTATCCAGTCACTTAAAAAGAAAAACAAAAACAACACTACTTGACTACAGGAGTACTTTATTCTAAACTTAAAGCTCTTGTAGTAGAAAGAACAATATGAAGACCTGGGCTCTCATCCCTGCTTCATTACTAATTATTGATGTTATCTTAAATAAGTAATTTAGTCTTTTAGGGTCCCAGATTTCTCAACTATAAAAGGAGAGATAATTAGCATAAAATTCCACCTTTCGTGCTCTAAAATTCTGTAGCTTTACTTCGCGTTAAAACTAATGTACGGATCTTACTGTCTAAACCTTTGAAAAGTACAACAACTGTTTTATAGTTCTTTTTAACCTGTATTTAGTGACAAAGATTTTATGACTCAAATAACTGTGCTAAAGACATAGATAAACGAGATAACTGGTCAATTTCAAAGAGCTACTTTAATTTTAGAACAATTTACTAAGAAGTTTTACATAATGAAATATGATTCAAAAATTCAACTTGTTAACTTTTTAGAAACAGAAATAAAGGTGATTCTCAAATATCTGGACTGAATGATTCTATGTCAAAATCAGGTAACATTTCTAGCCTGAAAATAAAGACCTTTATCACAAAGAAAAGAACCCTTTTTTTTCCCCCTCAGCTGATTTAATACACAGCAGCCTTAAAATGATTGAGTTTATGATAAACTTGTACAAATCACTTATACAGTCACTATCAACTACTGCAGTCAAATACTTAAGTAATGGAAAACAAAAACATACCAGTACTAAAGAGTCGAATCATACATTCATGAAGCCAGGGATGACTAGAATCAATGGCAAATGCCCTCTTTACTGATTGTAGCATCAAAAGAAACTTTTCTATAAAAAGAAAAAGATATATTTTGATCATTTGATAAAAAGAGATGCCCTCCTTTGGAGGGCTAATTTATTACAAATAGAAAAACTCATTTAGAGTCCATCACATCTGAACTGCAACATATGACTAACGCAAATGATTTCCTCAGATTAGCAACATTAGCTAATATTTTCCACGCAACACTCTTTAAGAAAAAAAGGTTTTATTAAGTATAAAAAATTTAGATAGCATTCAACATTACTTGAACTAATGCCATATAAACAAGAAAATTTTGAAGCCATTTCATGCCCTGACCTCTTTTTTATAGTCAAATAAACGAATTTTTCCCATTACTTAGAAAACGTCATTGTTTACGCTTGAAACTAATACTGTTTATGCCTTTCTTGTGTTTTGTGACACGTGAAATGGTTTCCCTTCTACCTGACTGTTCCTCCCCTGTCACTCCCTGGCTTCTCTTCCCCCTCAAAAGGTATAGTATTCAACAAGGTTATGTCCTCAGTCATTTTCCGAGGACAGCGAGTCTCTCTCAGCACTGCCTCCTCCCACCCCGTCCCCCATGTTTTCCAAGCTTCAGGAGTGTTTCCACCTGATGCATGGAAAATTGCACCCGAATACTCACCACACTTCCAAGTCTCATCCATAACCACCTCTTTGTTAAGACTTCCCTAGTTTGGTATCATTCTCCAAATATCAAAATTCAAAACCCTGAATTCTGACAATTCCTTTTCCCTTACCCCCTACACTCAGAAAGCTAAAAATACTGCTATGTCCTTTGTCATTGCCCATTTCACACTGTTGCAACGCTGGAGAGTGATTCAGAGGTTAGTACACAGCAAAGAAGCCAACTGAATGGAATTTAGATTGCCTTTCACCACTTAAAGCAGAACAGCTTTTGTATTTTATACTCTGGGGCTCCATGCAAGAATATTTGTTTAAAAGAGAGTTGTGTTAACTGTTAAAAGTTTTAAAATTACTTGACTATTTATTAAACTAATTTTCCAGATTATAACAAAATCATTGTGGAAAATAGAAAATATAAAAAAATATTTTAATCACTCAAATTCCATCAAGAGACAATCTCTTATCTTTTGATCTATTTTCTTCCCAGCTACTTTTCTATTTTACATACTCATATAAATATCTTAATAAAGATTAAAATCAAACTATACCTAGTTCTGAATCTTATTTTGAAACGTTATATAGCAACCTTTTCCTGGCATTTGATAAACATGATTTTTAAAATTTATTTTATTTATTTTTTAATATTTATTTATTTTGGCTGCATTGGGTCTTAGTTACAGCACACCGGACCTTCACTGCAGCGTGTGGACTTCTTGGTTGTGGCATGCATGTGGGATCTAGTTCCCTGATCAGGGATGGAACCCAGGCCCCCTGCACTGGGAGCGCGGAGTCTTACCCACTAGACCACCAGGGAAGTCCCAGCATGGGTACTCTACAGAGGTACCATTTTATTCTGAGGTGCCATTTTATTCTATCTCGTTTAGCAGGACAGTTACACTGTTTGAAGCAGTAACTTTTTGTCACATGTTACTAACCAGTTTCCCTTTCCTTCAGTATGTATCACCTCAGTGATAAACTTTTTTCAATGAACCACTTGGATTACATCAATTCAATACCGTAAAATCTTCTTAGTATCTACTACGTATAGCTTATAAGAATTCTAAATCTGGCAACCAAGATCCTCCATTTATCCTTTACGTGGCTCAGGCAATATAGATAACCTCAACATTACTTACACACACTTGTGTTTTCTTCATGGATACTCTTCCCTTCTGTGCATCTTTTCTTTTAGAAGTATGGTACATTCTTCAAGATACACCTCAAACATCACATCTTCTATTTAAAACAATGGCTAATAGCTGACATTTATTTAATGCTTACTGTGTATCAGACACTATTCTAAGATCTATATGTATTTACTAAATGTTATCCACATATGAACATGATAATGCCTATATTTCACCTTAATCCTGGTTATATATTGTACATCTGTTTTTGATGCTAATGTTCCAGAAGAGATAATCACATCATCGTACTTCCCCACAGCATGTTGTCAACAGGAGGCATCTCTGTGAGGAAGCCGCACTGGCATTTGCCAGAACACCCTACAGTGCTGAGGCTGTCAGAACTGGGCGGCTGTAGCTGAGAAATTCCATGATCAGTCTGATCAGGGCCACTGTACCCTAATTGCCTACCTTTCCTAAAGTAAATCTCAAAGGCAAAAAGATGAGTTTCTATCTTGTTCTTCACCAAGTTCTTCAACGGAGTTAAAAATTTAATAGCTTCTTCCAATGGAGTTTCAACCTAACAAAAATAAAAGATATTATACAAATGGAAGCAAGATTTTGGGGGGATGTGAATTTACTCTTTCTATCAAAAACACTTTTTTGCTAAAAATCACTTACCAGTCACCCAGAAATACACTGTCATATTTCACCCACCCATAATCTAAAGGAAGAGGATTTTGAACTCCTCACTGGTTTTTAACTGTTGAGATTATACATTATCTCTGGATAGAAACTATCCAACAAGTAAAGAAGAAGATTAAATAGAACCAAAATGAGGAAAAGAAAGTATGAGAAACAGGTAAGATAGCCAAGGGAAAAAAAAAAAAAGACAGAGAAGGGATGTGAAATAGGATGAAAAGGGCTAAAAACTGTAGAGAACATTAAAGAATGAGTGAATGCTGAGTATAATCAAGCTATCAAAAAATAGTACAATATCCACTCTGTGTTGCTTTGTTCCACTACAAATTCTACAGAAATCTACATTTATTCAAATGCCATACTATTGGTGAGATGTCATTGGAAAAGATTTATATTTACAGAACTCTGTCTCTACCACCCTTCATTAATTATATAAATGTACTAATTACATATCTGTGATATTACCGGGCAAGTATAATGCTTACTAGATAATTGTGCTACTCTACTCCTAGACTGAGTATTGAGACAAGACTATTCTCTGTAGACTGGGGTGGAGGTAGGGAACAACACTATATTTATCAGAAGGGCACTGAACATCTGGGTCCTATATTCACCTTCTCTCATCACAGAGGCAATAACAATTTACCCTCAATGGAATTCGGATATGCCATATCTGTCCAACATGCTTCTGCCAGTACAGTAAATTGTGGTTTCACCAACACATTTTCTGGCCAAGGAAATTATTTAATAGCATTAAAAACAAAACAAAACAAAACAAACAAACAAACAAAACCAAGTCAAGCCATAAACGGTGTCTATAGGATTTACCTTGTACTAGTATGTAAAGCACTGGCCATTATTCTTAAGGACACATGCCAGAAATCAATATATGACAGCATCACGCTAAGAGCTCTAGATATCAAGAGACAGAGGAGAAAACAAGGGCCCTCATAAGTATGCCTTTCTCACATTTGTAAATATTCTGCTTCTTATTCCCATGACTCTATGCTCTACTGAGTTAGAATCTGTGGTATACAGGGGAGAAATGGTTACCAGGGAAAGGTAGAGGACTGGAAACTGAAACTGCCACCCAGGTACATCAAGCTTTTCATTCCTCAAGAGGTACAGACTGAAATGAGGATCACTGTATTGACCAGGATAATTTACCCCAGGCAGATATGGCTGTTATTATTATAAAATAGAAACAAAAAAGGATATTGGGAAGTGGAATCAAGCATCTGACAAGCATTACACTGACTGAAATCAAGTATCTGATTTGGAAAGAAAAAAGAGAGGAATGAATTCTGTCTGCAGTTCTCATAAATGAAAACATACGCCCCCAAAGGAGATGTGGGTCTCTTGTCCCCGCATGCTCCTGTGTGCCTCGCACAGGGAAGATTTTGTCAAGCTAAATCTAAACGATAAAATATAGGTACATAACCAAAATAAAGCTAACTGCATTTCTACATTTACATATATACAGTGCAGTAGAGGGGGATATAAACAAAAGCATGTAAATAGGGATGATGTTCTACAATCAGTGCTTCAAGATTTAAAAAAAAAGTCAAAACTACCCTTGAAAATCCCTGAAGTTGTTGAGACAGACACAGAGATATAGATATGAATATATAATATCACTAGTTCGCATTATATGTATGAAAACCACACATTTAAGTACCAAAATCGCAATCACTGTAGCAAGATAGTCACACTCTGAGAGGCACAAGAACTGAGACGGCAGTCATACCTCCCCCACCTCAAACTCAGGTGGGGTCCTATGTCCACTGAGAGAAGTACTGAATGGAATTGCCAGCATCATGCACACTCTTTTCTGTCTCTGTCTTGAAAAAAAATTACATCCAGTCAAGATCTGAATTTACCTAAGTTAAATAGATATAGAAAGGGACTGCACTGTGTTGACGGGCCATTTGCAAGGGCATTTTTTTAACATGCAATTTTAAAATTTATAAACTGGCCTGAACTCTAATCCAAGTGTTAAAATATGTTGTATAGGAGTGTATCTCCCTATACTCCCAGCACAGCGACACAAAGTCTAACACCGTACACTAGCTTAAGACTGAAGTTTAAAAATAAACACTATACAGACAGAGTGCTAAAGACTTATTACCCTTATAAGGAACATGTGTGTGCATAGAAGGAAAAAAATCCAGTTGAGATGAACACCGGCCAAAGGCACGGAGGAACATAGGATGGATGGTACACGAGAAAACTCATAAATACCAACTACCAACTACTGCCTCATGATAACCTGGATAAACAAGCAATAGAGATTCCACCAAGCTTTCAGATTTATACTCAGTTAATTCAATATTAAACTCACTAACTAAACCTCTTCCTATTTTCCTTCTCTCCTTCTTCACTGGAATAACTGCTAATTTGACAATGCTTTTAATTTATTTAAATTATCCTGAACTGGTGAACTGAATTTATCATTTACTACCTGGGAGAATGATGAAATGTAACCCCCCTCCCCAAAAAAGGCAACTACAGATTATAGACCCAGAATTGGCAGGCAGTTTTTTAAATAGCCTACAGCGTCCCTCCTGATTATGAGGGTTTGGTGTAATCTGGCCTTGCCACCTCACTGCAATATGGGTGAGTGTGGATGCTATCAGATGGGGGCAGCTTGGAGGCAGTTATCCTGGGAAGAGAAAGGTGTTATGTGCCTAACAGGTAAGAACAGCATATACTGAAGAGCAGTCCATGAAGCCGGGTGCCTTCCACTAGGCTCCTTTCCAATAAAGCAGTCAGAAGCACTTTCTGTAGGCATTATTTTGTTGTGAGACTACAACCCTCTAGCTACAAATGATTAGACTACAACTTGACATCTGGCCCCAAAGCAGCCATTATAGGTGAAATACAAAGAAAATGGAATAGTGTATAAGGAGACCTGGTACAAGAATTCTGCTCTGTGGGGTACTCCTTATTAGACACTGACTAAATCCAAACAGATCCCCTCTTTAAGAACTATAATGCGAGACGTAAAGAGCTACAAGAAAAAAGTCATTAAGTAAAGTTGTGGGACAGAGAGAAAGCAAGTGGAAAGAAGGACAGTGGCAGGCAATCAGTGATGGTGGTAAAAGTGGTAGCAAGAAAAGAAGCTGAGGCATAAAGATGAAAAGCCCCTAAAGTTGGTATTATCCCCGAGTAACTCTGTAGTTTTCCATGGGGCCTAAAAGGTCAATTTTCGGTGCTTCTTCACATCCCTGTATATTCTTCCCAACAACAATAAAAAGGCAGTATCTTTGTTCTTAGAAAGCACACAATTATTTGTAAATACAGCTTTGTGAAATCCAAGCTACGTTTATCTATGCTTCTTAAATAGTAATATTGCCACGAGATATTACTGTCCATCTGCTCTGATAGAATTCTAAAAATATTTTCCAACTCTATTCGGTAGGTATTATAATTTTCCTTAGTTATAAAGCAATCAATGATTTTGAATTTTTAGTTACTAGTAAGGCTAAACTGAACTCTAGGGCAATATGCTTACTATATTGCTTTAACATAGTAAATCATGCAATTATCTGCACGTGGAGTAGGAGGGTGTCAAGGGCCAGAAGAAAAGTGCGTATGTATGTTACTGATGAAAATGATTCACAGGACAATGAATGCCTTGGTTTCAGCTTAATAGTTAAAAATGGCAGATAAGATTTTGGCTTGGGGAAAATATTTGAGGACTTTTAAGATATTAGGTACAAATAGTAAATATAATAAAGAAATACTGTAAACTGACAACATGAGTGAGAGAGAGACATACAGAATTCACTTTTTAACGAGCTCAATTTAGGCTAGATATAAAAAGTTCAATGTTACCACTTACAACAGACACTACATTCTTTACACATATATTTTCTCTAGTCCTAACATTTCTGCCTAGTAGGGATTTTTCCAAGTCCCATTTTATATTTGAGAAAACCATCAGAGAGGTTAGACAAAATGTCCAAGATACACAATGAAGTGTAAGAGCTAATATGTGGTCCCAGATCAGAATGACTCAAAAGCCAAAACTTTCCAATATACCATACTAGATTACTCTGGATCAGAATCATTATTTCAAGTTTTAAATGTGAGATACAATCAGAAAAAAAGAGAGAGAGAAGAAAAGGAAGGAAGGAAGGAAGGAAGGGAAAGCAAGCTAAAAATTAAAGTGATTTTTTTACTCTAAAATCTATAATCAAATTGGCTGAATAAGACCGTATAAAATGACAATAGGTGGTCATGAAACTTCACTCAATGGTGCCAAACACTATTCTTAAGTACCTTGGCCAGCTTCTCGGGAATAAGTTCTTCTTTTGGACCTCCAATTTCCTCATCATCGTCGTCCTTCTTCTTTTTCTGATTTCTCTGCTGCTTTTCTTTTTCTGCATTTTTTTTCTCTTCCTCTATCTGGGCTTTCTTTTGAGCTCTTCTTTGTTTATTACGTAGCTTCTTTAGCTCTTTGTCAGACATGTTTGCTGTAAGCAGCAAGTGTTAATAAAATTATCAGTGTGTTAATCAGATTAGAAGTGATCAATTACTATGTAATATCCCATATAAACGCCCACTACAAATCTTCCCTGTTACACACGTTCATGTGCCTATGCGTACCTTTTAGTAGCGCCACCCTTGTTAAAGAACACTGACCTCCTCAAAAAACTTGTGAGACCCGGTGAAGCCCTACTGTGGCGACCACAGCAAAGCTCAAAAGCACATGAGCTCCTCCAGCAACAGTAAAGCGCCTGCAATTCTAGGAATGTGACCAGCTGCTCCATAACTCTATGGCACTGCCCCATGCCTTCTTAGTTATGCCTTCTCTAATCCTGTCAAACGGTGCTGCCACTGTGCCTCACATATTCTGCTTGTCAGAATACTTTGTTTATACATCTATTTCTCTTTTAGACCGTGAGTTCCTTGGTGGAAGAGACCTTGCTTTACTCGTAATCTTTGTATTGTCAGGGCCTAGCAGCACACCAAAACACAGAGAAAACACTCAAATATTTGTTGAAGGAATAATGAATAACTACACAGTAAATTTAAAATTTGACATTAAAAATTAACAATATCCCTTGAGGTACAACTATAGAATGTTTCAAAGAAAGACTGGAGATCACTGATAAACAAGCCATAATAAAGTGGAAAATCTGTACTGTTTAGACTTAAAGCAATAAATCTGAAAGCTACATGTACAATCAGTATTTATTTGGAAAATACTTGTCAATAATGAGAAATGAAAAAACTCATTCTAAAATATACCACCACTGTGGTGATTTTTAAATATGCCCACAAATTCTTCCCTTCAAAAAGTGGAGCCTATTTCCCTTTCCCTTAAATGTGGGCTATACTTAGTGACTCACTTCTCACTAATAGAATGTACTAGAAATGAAAGTGTATGACATCCAAGATTAGGACATAAAAGCACTGTGGATTCCTCCTTGCTTTCCCTTGGAGCACTCAGAGGAAGCCAGCTGTCATGTTGTGAAGAAACTCAAACCACCTTATGTAAAGACCCATGTGGCCAAGAGCAGTCCTCTGGCCATGCCATCTTGGAAGCAGATTCTCCAATCCTTCAGGTGCCTTGGCTGACATCTCAACTTCAACCTCCTGAGAGACCCTAAGTCTTTCCAATCATACAGCTAAGTGACTTTTGAATTCCTGGCCCCCAGTACCTCTGGGAAATAAATGTTTGTTGTTTAAATCTGCTAAGCAATTTGTTATGTAGCGATAGACAACCAACATATTTTGGTCCCTGGAAGTGCGATGCTGCTGCAATAAAACCCTACAATGTGGGGAGTGGCTCTGGGACCAGAGAGCGGCCAAAGGTGAGAAGACTTGGAAAAGAGAATTAACGGAAGCTTAAGAGCCTTAGACTATTAATAGATATCTAGATTTTGAAGAGGCTGCAAGTGAGGGCTAAAGTGAAGTGAGGAACACTTATAATCACATAGAGGCAGACAGCTTAGCAACACTTATAAAATGCATCAAGTGAACTGGATGATCCCGTTAGGTGGATTTCTAGGCCCCAAAACATGGGGGGGTGGGGGGGGGGTGGAGAAGAGGTTTGAAGATGGCACCTGATTCTTCTTGCTGCTTCTAGCAAAAATGCAAGAGAAAGAAACTAAAGGAAGGAGCAGGGACTTGAGGGTTTTGAAAATTCTCAACCTCTCCAGAAATGGCTGCTGAGCACAGATCAAACGCAGGGCACTGACAGGAAAACATGTCAAAAGGGAGAGCAGAGAATTTGGCTTTAAAATCTTTTGTTAAGACTCAGAATTCAGAAAAATGGTGCCTTAGTTACCAGTCAAACAAAGGCTCTCTTAAAAATTTTAAGGGTGTGATCCACAGATCCTCTCAATCACACAACAGACCTTCTAAGAAACTTAGAAGTTCTGTCCTCTCAGCAAAATCTCAAAGTAGACAAAGATACTTGTGCATGTGGATTTCAATGAGATTCACAAAAGATCCATGAAGTTTAAAAGAGAATTATAACGGTAGAAACACAGAAACTTGGACTGAAAGGAACATAGTATAAAATGAAAAGAGGTCTTCAGACAACCCACCCCCAAATTTTGGAAGCAGATTAAGACACTACTTAGCTGCAGACAAATGCTAACTTTCAAGAAAAAAGAAGGATTCAGAAGGTAGAACCAGGAACCCAGAGGGCAGAGCCAAGATCCATAAAGAATTATTCCTAGGTCTCGAGTCCTCATCAAAGAACTGCTAACCTGGACCCAACTGGACTTGAGAATTGACATGAACCAGTAACTCCAATGTGCCTCCCGTTCCCCACTCACCACCCCTTTGTGTCTACAGTGTGTGCCTAACCTCTCTCTCACCACTTTATACTGGTTCACAGGATTTCCTATCAAGAACTCTGCTTGAAGAGCTACACTAAAGAACCATATTCAAAAAACCTCATTCACAAGATAACAATCTGGACTTTGAGCTAATGCTGTAATGGGATGAGACTTATGGAGGCCTTGAGAGGGGCAAGTATATTTTGCATGTAAGAATGTAAATAATTTGTGTCCAGAATGCAGAACATGGCAGTTAAAAATATGTCCACAAATTCTTTGATTTCTCCTTCCCACTCAAGTATAGGTTGTACCTGGTGACCCACTCGACCAATTAAAATGTAAAGGAAGTGGCAGGGTGTTATGTCAAGAGACGAGAACAGTAAAGGTGTTATGGCTTCCTCCTGGCTCTCTAGCGTGGCCATGTCTTGAGGAACTCAAGACACCCTCTGGAGAGACCAAGGAATTAAGGCCTCCTGCCAAGAGCCATGCGAGTAAGCCATCCGGGAAATGGATCCTCCAGCCCCAGCCAAGCCTTCAGATGACTACAGCTCCAGCCAATATCTTAGCTACAACTTCCTAAGAGACCCTGATCCTGAACCACCTAGATGCTTCTGAATTCCTGACCTATGGAAATGGTTGGTTCCAGATGCTAAATTTGGGGGTAATTTATTATGCAGCAAGAGATAAAAACAAATATATACCTGTTTCTCTTTTTCCTGGTAAAGAATTCCTTACTACTAGAAAAGAAAATTTCAAACAAGAACTAAAAATTACATCCTACATTACAACACAAGACTGCGTGAGTGGCCACATAAATTCTGGCCTTTTAATGATGTGTGAAATAATTGCTACCACTTGCATCCTTACTGCAAGACTAGATACAATACACACATTATTTTATTTAACAATCTCACAACCTCATAATATTATTTTATGTATCAGAAAACTGAGTTTTCAGAAGAAAAATAATGACTCAGAGTGATAGTAAAAGGCAGAGCAAGGATGTAAATCCACTTCACTTTGCCTCCAAAATCTAAGCTCTCTCTTTCCACTATGCTACACCAGGGGTCAGCAAACTTTTTCTTCAACAGGCGAGATACTAAATATTTTTCGCTTTGCAAGCCACAGGTCTCTGTTGCAACTAAACTCAGCTGTCATAGCACAAAAACAGCAACAGACAGTATGTAAATGAATGGGCTTGGCTAGGTCCCAATAAAACTTCATGTACCAAAAGAAACTGCAGTATGGATTTGGCCCATAGGCTAGTTTGTGACCCTATTCTGTAATACCTGTCACTGCCTTAAGAGGACTCAACTCAGTTCACAATAATTGCCATACCAAGATAGAGAAAGGAATCCACATAGGAAATTAATATAGACATTAAGAGTCCTAATCCTGTTTCACATAATTTAGCACTAATTATCTGGACAGGCACTGTCTCAAGTTTACATAAATTAGCTAGTACTTGTGTGAACTTAATAGAGACTCAAAATTTTAGCTTAGGAGGAGCCAAAGGAAAATTCTACTACACTAGAATATTGCATTATCTTTTTTTTTTTTAAACTGAAGAGAGGGGTTGTTTATTTATTTATTTATTTATGACTGTGTTGGGTCTTCATTTCTGTGCGAGGGCTTTCTCTAGTTGCGGCAAGCGGGGGCCACTCTTCATCGCGGTGCGCGGGCCTCTCACTATCGTGGCCTCTCTTGTTGAGGAGCACAGGCTCCAGATGCGCAGGCTCAGTAATTGTGGCTCACGGGCCCAGCTGCTCCGCGGCATGTGGGATCTTCCCAGACCAGGGCTCGAACCCGTGTCCCCTGCATTGGCAGGCGGATTCTCAACCACTGCGCCACCAGGGAAGCCCGCATTATCTTTTTTAAAAAAATTTGGGTTTGGGTATATGTGAACATATGCAGGTATATGTGTATACACAGAAAATAACATCTGAATCTAGACTACTCTACCCAGCCAAACTAACGTACACATAAGAAGGCAAAATAAAAGAAATCTGGCCATATGAAGACTCTTAAGTTTACTGAAAGGGTAAAAACATGAGAAGCAAAAGATAACTTCTCAAGCAAATAAAGGGTACCTACAAGATCTTTGCTATAAATATCAAGCTTTTTGGTGAACCATTAGAAGCACTGTGTCTAAAAAAAAAGGCAGCAAGCAAACTACTGTTCCTGTTAATCAGCACTATTTCAGCAACCCTAACCAATGCAATAAGGCATGGGGGAAAAAAAGAGGTATAAATACTTAAACTGCTTACAGATTAATATAACGGCCTACATAGAAAAATTTTTTAAATCAACTGAAAAATCTACTAAACCTAATATCAACGTTCAATAAGGATACCAACATACAAAAGCTGTAACAATATTCATTTGGAATACTGTAATGGGAAAGGGGGACATGTAAGGAAAATGCAAAGAGTAAATCTGCTAAAGTTATAACACAACAATTACACTAAAAAGTAAATAGGAGATACATGCATTCTAGTATGCGAAGACTCAATGTTGTTTAAGATTTCCTGATCCCCAAACAGTAATTTATATGTTAAATGCAATTCAAATTAAAACTCCAAAAGAAACTTTCTGGAAGATCAATTAACTCTACAGTTCTTACATAAGCAAAAATTAACATAAACCAAGAAAAATCAAAAGACATAGTGTTAGATTAAGAAGAGAAAAACGGATAAGAAGAGAAACCCGTATACTGATGTCAATACAACATAGTTTTACTGTGTCTTTATAGTAAGTTTTAATATATGTGAGAACAAGACACCATGCCCACAACCCACCAAAGTATTTTTTCAGAGCTTACTTCAGGATAAAAGTGGCATTTTAAAAGAGTGGGGAATATGGACAACCTATTTAATAAGTACTATTTAGGAGTCAGCAGTCTTTTATGTGGGGATAAAAAAAAGCTACCCTCCACCTCACATCACATATAAAAATTATCTCCAGATGATTAAACAGCCAAATGTAAAAATAACAAAGCCAGTATTATAAGAAAACATAGAAGATATTTATAAATATATTTTACATTTTGAAGGAGAAAAGCCTTTCTAAGCAAGACCCAGAAGCCATAAAAGACTAAAAAACTTTGATTTCAGAAAAATTAAAGCTTTTACATAAAGAAAGACACCCACTGTAAATAAAGGTTAAGACCTAAGTGACAGGAAGAAAATATTTGCAACACATAAATAAGGATTACAGTCCTGAGTATGTACAGAACTCCTACGAACCAAGAAGTTTCAAAATAAAACGGGCAAAAGATATGAACAGGCAATTCACATAAGAAACCTAAAGGCCACATGAAAACGTACGCAGGTGTTCCACTCTTAAAAATCTAGGAATTATAAATTAGATGTTCTCCCCAAAGTAACAAAAATGTAAAGGATGGACAATTTTCAGTGTTAGCAATAAAATAAAATATCAGTACACTGTTGGTGGCAATAAAAACCTTTTATGGAAGGCAATTTTATACATTTCTCATACTCTCTGACCTAGCAATTTCCACTTCTAACAATCCATAATAAAATATGTGCATAATGATGACCTACAGGACATTTACTGTAACACTGTAAGGGGTTGGGGGGGACCCACATGGATTCCCACATAGCCATTAAAATGACTGATGATGATATTAGCTGTGCCCAGACATGGAACAATACTATAAAAAGAAGGGGAAAAAGTATAAATTTCAGAACACTATGAATCATATCATCCCATTTATGGGCTACAAAAATAAAACGAACAAAACCACCACAAGAACTACCCTGAAAGGTGTGTGTAGAGCATGTGTGCACATAAAGCTCTGAAGATGGTAATTGTGCACAAAGGAAATTGAACATTTCATAGGGATAGCCCTTTGAAAGAAGATAGCCTGTGGGTAGGAGAAAAGGGAAAGGGGATTTTCACGTTTGCTAGTTATTTTTCTAAGTTGTTTCAACTTTGTATGTTAAGAGTTAATTGTGCATTATTTGCATAATTTGAAGAAGAGGTGGAAGGCAGGAAGAGTGAACAGGAAGGTAAACAGGGACTTCCCTGGGGGCGTAGTGGTTAAGAATCCGCCTGCCAACGCAGGAGACACGGGTTCGAGCCCTGATCCGGGAAGATCCCACGTGCCGCGGAGAAACTAGGCCCAAGCGCCACAACTACTGAGCCTGCGCTCTGGAGCCTGCAAGCCACAACTATTGAGCCCGCATGCCACCACTACTGAAGCTCATGTGCCTAGCGCCCGTGCTCCACAACAAGAGAAGCCACCACAATGAGGAGCCCATGCACCGCACGGAAGAGTAGCCCCCGCTCACCGCAACGAGAGAAAGCCAGTGCGCAGCAACCAAGACCCAACGCAGCCATAAATAAATAAATAAATAAGTTTATTTATTTATTTTAAAAAAGGAAGGTAAACAAAAGAAGCCAGAGGATCACTGCTCTCAGCTTCAATTATAAATTGTCCTGTAGATTCTCATTGGCATCTTCTTGCCAGTTGAAGAAGCGAAGACAGATAGATTCAAGTGAAATCTGTCTAAGGGTTTCTATATGTGACCTTAGAAAGTTCTAAATTGTTCTTAGGCAACAGGAAATATAATTTAACAACAAATTAACAGAAAGATCCAAAGGTCTTTAGCAGGAGGAAGTATCGAAAGTAACCAACATAACCTCAGGAGAGGCATAAGCTCAGGACTGAAGAAAAAAAATCTGACACGGTTTTTATGTCCCAACTCCTGTAACATTTTTGCCATGAAAATGTCACAAAATATTTGGATGAACAATTAATTTTTTATCTTTCTACATTCCTAGGTCACTTTTATGCTGAGATCCTTTCCCAAATAATTAACTAAGGAAGACTTCTCCCTACACATCCTGACATCTTGCTATAAAAATGGCATGTTAAAACTGGTCAAATGGTAAATCATTGAGCAATTTTACTGGCTTAATTCTAAGCTGGGTTTTAATGTTCAAGCAGTATTTACCTTTTAGTAGGTTAATTATTCATTATTACTAAAAGGAGAAATAACTAGATATACTGACGGCCAACACTAATGTGGAGTTCCAACACTAATATAAAATTAGTATAGTATTGCACTTAACAATTTATAGTATTGGGTAAACCAGATATTAAATGTAAAGTTCATGAAATTCAACTCCTTAAAAGCTAATGATCAGTTACAAATTAAATTCTTGCTTAACTTTTGAAAGACTAAAGTAAACGGTATTTTTCTTTTGCTGCTTAGAAAAATTCACAAAACAGTCATCACCATTTTTTAAAGCATGTATAACATCGTCCCACAAGGTGCTTAATAAAAAGCTCAGGAAATGGACTTCCCTAGTGGCTAAGTGCTTAAGAATCCGCCTGCCAATGCAGGGGACACGGGTTCGAGCCCTGGTCCAGGAAGATCCCACATGCCGCGGAGCAACTAAGATCCCACATGTGCGCCACAACTACTGAGCCTGCGCTCTAGAGCCCGTGAGCCACAACTATGAAGCCCACGCGCCTAGAGCCCATGCTCCACAACAAGAGAAGCCACCGCTATGAGAAGCCTGCGCACCTCAACGAAGAGTAGCCCCCGCTCGCTGCAACTAGAGAAAGCCTGAGTGCAACAAAGACCCAACGCAGCCAAAAAAAAAAGAAGCTCAGGAAAAATCTACATTACACAAAAACATAAGTACACACATACATACCACAGAAACAATAAGAACTCTTTATTATACCTGTATCAGCTTCACGTTCTTTATTCTCATCTGTAAGGGGGTTGTCGTGAAGCTTCAAATAGATCTCTATAGCAATTCTTGCTGCCTTGAAGTAAAATGGATGCTGTCGAAGTACATCTTCTAGTTTTAATAAGTCCACATATGATCTAAGGGTAATCTTCCTCATACAGTATGTATGAAAGTCAAACTGGTCATCAGTGATTTCTATAAAATGCTAACAAAATTATCTTTTTTATTACAGTGAAGTATAGCAATAGCAAAGAAACTACAAAAATGAAAGCCTTGGAATTACTTGTTTCCTAGGCATGAAAAAAATCAGTAAAATTTTAGAATATTAAAAATGACAATAATTCAATTTAAATACTTTGCATATCAAATAAGCAAATATAATTGGCCATCACCTAGCATAGTATAATGGCATATATAAGGCACTGAATTACTTGTTGAATGAAAGGAAACACAATGCTTTAAAATATATATATTTATTCCTTCCTTAATCATACTTAAGTAAAGCTATCAGGACAAATCCAACAGAATTTATTAGCATACATAATAGTGCAGTACAGTAGATTTACATGTTAAACATTCAGTCTTTATATTTAGAACAATTTGCAAAGGATTTTAATACTGCAGTATATGGTAATTTTTCTGAGAATACAAATCTGAATTCTATGCAATGAAATGCTGGTATGTGGGAGAGAAATCAATCAGTGAGTAAGTCAAGCAACCAGAAGCTAACACATTTCAACTAAGCTCTGGGGTTCTCGACTTAATAACAGAACAAGCATGAAATTATATAAATTATTTTTATATATGAAAATCACAAAAAATGAAAGCCAACTACTAGTGATAGAAATGACTCAGAAGTGAAAAGGACTAAGAAAAGAATAAATTTATCATAACATGAGGAATTACATAGGTTACAGAAATACTGTGAAAAGGCTTCAAAGCTTATAAATAATATTTATCAGGGCATAAGGCACCACCAATCAACAGCTTTCTGGGATAGCTTAATGAGCTTTGTATGTATTAATGAAGAAGCAGAAACATTCAGAAATCAATGAAAACACAGCCAAGATACAAACTTTCCCTTAAGTTTCTTACAAGAATTCCGGCAGGAAGAGTAGACAATGGGGAAGTCTGCTTAATATAGTCTATATTATTTCCATTATAAAATTTGAAAAATATGAACACTGGTTTTTAGAAATCACTTACTATACATTATAAGGTGAGAGAAAAGAAAAAACTATAGGATTACCTCAAAACTTTCAATGTGTAACAAAATGAAATGAGAAACTTTTATGTATGTGGTACTTACTCTCTCAATCTCATGACATTTCTTAAGTGCTTCACCAAATTTATTCATTGCCTTATAAGCTTGGGCACATTCTGTCTGGAACCACATGCACTGCATTTCATTTAAATTCTCAACCGCTGATGTTCCTTCCTATATGAAAAGCACACATACTCAAAGACAATTTCTTATCAAATACATTATTCCACCATAGGATTTAAGAAGGAAAGATGGTCAACTGATTTGAATTCTTTCAAAATAATTTTCTAATTTTTTAAACCATTCTCAGGGTAAGAGGGAATAGTTAATATGTGAAAGAAATTAGAATTGTATTTCTAACCACTAAAAAAAATATACATATATAGCCTTGTAAATGATTAATCAGAAGGTCTACATAATTGGGGATGGAAAGTAACATAAGAAACAGAACAGTAACACACGGCAGATGTTCAATTAATATTAGTTCCCTTCGCCCTTAAAAATTTCAATTGAACATACATCAATATAAATCAGAGTTTAAAAACCCACTGCACAACCATATTAAAAAAATGTTGTTTTATACTAATATTGATTTCAGTTTTTTCTGATAAGGCAACTTAATTAAAATCCTGTCTTGATATTAAAAATATCAGATGTAAACTCTGAAAACTAAACAAGGTATACAAGTATGAACTATTTATTCACAAGCAAGAAAACTAGCTGTACAAACCCTTGTAAACTTCGAGCACATTTCTTCAGCCTCTTTTATCAGATTGGCTTTTAGCATGTATTTTGCACACTTGGAGTTGATAAATCTGTCTGCTGTGTCCAAGGCCTGGGCCTCATCCATCCACCTCGCAGCTTCTTTAATATTCCCAGCATGCTAATAATAACAGGGTACAAAAGCAAAATAAACCAGTCAGAGTATGCTAATTTTACTATGCAAGTAATTAGTTTCCTGTTCATAAATAACTAAAACACAAATGGAAGAAACAGTAATCTTCTGTCTCTTACGACCCTAATCAATGTAGATGCATACATTCTACAGAATGCATACATTCTAACTTATCAGAAATATAAGTTCTGATACCTTTCTGGCGATGTAGAATATAAGCTCTCTGATAGTAAAGATTTGTTTTAAAAATTTTGTCTACTGTTATAACCTCATTGACTACACACTACAACAGTGCCTGGCACATAGTGAATGCTCAAAAATAATTGTTGAATCAAAGAATAAATAATAATCAAAATCTTTAAGCCAGAACAACATAATTTAATGTAAAGGTCATAAAAGGCAAAAGGATGGTCAAATCTCTACTCCACAAGAACCATGGAAACATTACATTAGGACCACTGGTGGACAATGAGCCTCATTCTACTTCGTCTAACTAGTCCATTCGGCAAGGTCACAAAACTAATGAGCCTTACTTGGCTTTAAAAAAGTGCTTTTAAAACATTACTTGGGGGACTTCCTGGTGGTGCAGTGGTTAAGAATCCAACTGCCCATGCAGGGGACACGGGTTCGAGCCCTGGTCTGGGAAGATCCCACATGCTGCGGAGCAACTAAGCCTGTGTGCCACAACTACCGAGCCTGCGCTCTAGAGCCCACGAGCCACAACTACTGAGCCCGCGCGCCTAGAGCCCGTGCTCCGCAGCAAGAGAAGCCACCGCAATGAGAAGCCTGCGCACCGCAATGAAGAGTAGCCCCCACTCGCCGCAGCTAGAGAAAGCCTGCGCACAGCAACGAAGACCCAACGCAGCCAAAAATAAATAAAAAAATTAATTTCAAAAAAATTACTTAATTTCATAACTTTTTGGTAAATGAATTATTGGTTTACAATCTCTTCCCCAAGAGCTTTTATTACTAAATTGTATTTGTATTAAGATAGTAAAGCAGTAACTTTATTTTAAGATGATTTTTCTCAAGCAAGACTCAGAAGTTGAAGAGGCAAAGAGGTAATATGTAGAATTCATAGTAGACATCTTCAGTTTCATTTTAAGATTACCAGATACTGATATATATGAGCTTACTGAAATGTTAATAGAAACAAACATTTCGCAGCAAATGTAATTATTTTTTATTATCTATAGCCTTGCTACTTAAAACCAAGAAAATAACCAGATACGTGTATGAACAACCATATATATGAATGACCATATGTATATATGTATACTTGTGTTTGTACATAAACTGATACAGATGGGTGAGCAAATGAGCATGACCACGACAAGTCTCAAAGTAATCAGACTGAGAAATGTACTATATCTGTTGCTCCATGTTTTGCGAGCTATCAAATACGCCATTTCTCTTACCGCATTCAGACTCTATAGCATGTGTTTTCTTAATTTGTGTCTCACTGCGTCGTTAAGAAAAGAGGAGAAAAGATTTTTACCTTATAGATTTTAGCTTTCACAAGAAAGAGTTCTATCAACGTGGGTGTACTTTCAATAGCGGTATTTATGTACCCCAGAGCAACAGACGGCTGCCCAGTCCTGTCGTAGTGCTGTGCCAAGTAGTACTGGACCCAAAGTAACGTGGTCGGCGGTTCTTCCTTCCCATCGTCTTTGAAAAGTGGGGGGGCGGGGGAGGAAAGAAAGCAAGCTTAGTCATTAGAGATATTAGTAACAGACTAGCCACCTCAAAGTGGCTCTATCTTTATTAACAAGGGAAGCAGCTCAAACCATGTGATTTATGCATCTGGTTATGCAACTAGCTCTAACCCTACAAAATCTTTGGAAGGGACCACGCTTTCTGCTCTGTATCATTATAGCTCCTAGCACAATGTCCTGCATAGTAATAACTTCATATAGTAAACATGGCAGATGAATGAGATCAAAGCTATAACAAATTGCCTAAAAAGAAAACTGAGGGGAGCGAGGGGGAGGGGAGGGTTTGGGGTGGAGGGAGAAGACATGACAAGCTGTACTAGAACTATGAGTATACTGGTCAGGATGTTATGTATGAGGGTAAAAAATAAATAAATAAAGAGAAAATTTCCATTAATGTGATGGTAAAAAAAGAAAAAGAAAAAAGAAAGGCATGACTGCTTAATTGGGTTTCTAGCTAATGTACCAAACTATACATAAATATACTTGTGATGTGGTTATTTTGAATTTTGGTGATTATAAGATTCTTAATATATTTTAATATTATTCTGAATATGCAACAATGCATAATTTAGGTTAAATAAAAATTATACCCAGAAAATGAGATGAGTAAAAATACTTATTCTGTATTTTAGTTCATAATTTTATTTTTTATATACTCACAAGAAAGTGTGTAAGTTAAATATACAACCCACACATTAAAAAATGATTTTTTAATACAAATTTCTAAAATCTAAGAACTGTTATTTGCTTTCAAAGAAAGCAACAGAGTGCTTATTTTTATCCTAGTAGAAGTAGGATGGCTCAGTGGACAAACAATAGGAGTGGAACTCACCAACTCCCGTTCTGATAGATCTGCAACTAAAGTGCTGCATATTCTTGGGCATGTCATTGAACCTCTTCCACATTTGTAAAATATGTAGGAAAATGCTGATAATCAAAGGAACATCATGATGATTAACCAATGAAACCATGGTAACGCCTTCTAAAAAGTACTATTTAAATTCATCTGAGACCTAGAAACAGTGATCAACTCAATAGCAATAAGCACCCCAGGTCCCATACTGGGCTTTCCCACTGTAGGAAACACGGCTCCTTGGGAAAAACAACTGATTACATGTCTGCTGTGGGCAGTATACAAGATGAGCTAGAATATTTTGTCATACCAAACTGCAAGGAAGCTATCAATTACTATCCTAGTATGTGAAGGCTTGAACCATTTGAAACTGCAAATATGTTTAAAGTCATGAATTCATAATAATACCTTTAAAACATGTATTGGCCATCTTTGAAGAATGCTACTAAACCAATTCATTATTTTGAAAACTGGTAAAGAACAAAAAAGTAGGCTAGGCAGGGGAGAAAAAGCAGCATTTATCTTGCTTTTTCTATACAAACTGAAATACTGCATAAGCAGATAACAGATAGTGTCTCTTTTTAAGATAATAAAAAATGAATGGTAGAATATCACTAGCTTATAATTCTTAACAGTTCTTAACATATGAAACAAATACTTCATGCCTCCTGATCAAAGAACACACCACCATCTTGAAATAATCTTGCTCATCCCTTTGTCTTTAAAACAAAAAGGAAAAAAAAAAATCAAATCAAATCTTATCAAACCTGCAGTCAGACCTTTCCATTAGAAGTTTCTGTAATGATGGAAATGTTCTGGATCTGCCCTGTCTAATAGGGTAGGCATTAGATTTGCATTAGCTATTGAGCAGCACTTGAAATGTGGCTAGTGTAACTAATTAAATTTTTTACTTAACTAAAAAAATTTTAATAGCCCCATGTGGCTAATGGCTACCATACTAGACAGCACAACTCTGCATCCAACTACCAATTTATAACAAATCCAGAGGACAGAGAAATAACATGTTAAGCAACACCATATGGGTATATTCAGCAAAATCTATACTATAGAAAAACTCAAGGAAAAAAAACTAACTTCTTTAATAAATAAATTGCAGGAAGAAGAGAAGATAGAGGGAAAACCTACAGATTTATAAAAAAGGGTTAAGAGACATATCAAACAAACTCAAAGTGTAGATTTCACCTGTATCTTCATTCAAACAAACTTCAAAAACAAAGAGAAAAAATGCTATTTCCAAGATACCTGGAAATGTAAGCATGGACTTTTTTCTTTGATATTAAGAAAGTATTAATGTTCAAGTATGGTGATGCTATTATGGTTATAATCTTTAGAATACTGAAATATTCATGGATGAAATGATGTGATGTTTGGGATCTGTCTTAGAATAACATGGGAGTAAGGGAAGTAGGTAAGAATATAGATGAAATAAGTTTGGCCATGAGGTAAAAACTACTGAAGTTGAGTGGCGGGTAAATGGAGTGTCATCATACTATTACATCTAGTTTTGCAGGTGTTTTAAATTTTACATAAAATTTTCTTCAATAAGCTACTGTTATTATCTTCTTACCAATGTACATTTCACATAATGTGTACATTAATGCACCTTCATCTTAAAGGGAAAAAAAGTTTAAATATACTAAGCTTACTGACTAAATAATGAAAAATACTGACCTTCTGGTCAAGAATTTCGCAACATATTAAGTTTTTCAAGATTTTTTTAAAACATAAAACTTGAGCACTTACCACTGGGGTTAAATAACCGGCAGCTTTTTAGAGATGTTTCATAACCTACTACTAATTCTTCTATGATTGCCACCTAGAGTACAAACACACAAGCACACTTTAATAAAAAAAAATAAATATATAGTTACTATGCTTGTGCAAAATGTGTTATTTACTACTAGAGGGCTAAATAAACATTCCGATTCCCCCCTCCACCTATCTCTCTCTCTCTCTCTCTCCCCCTCTCATACACACACACAAACCTTTTTATAAATCTCTTAACCTATGGATAAAAATTTAAAACCATACATTTATGAAGGTGTGTTTTAAGGCAAAACTTTCCAAAAAACTTACTGGCAACTCCTTTCCCTGCTATAAAATAAAGCATCAAGCTGAACTAGAAATCGGGAAAAGGTTGGACAGAAAGAGGTAATGTTAGGGATGATTTTTATCTTGGTTCATTTTTACCTCAATTCACATAAATAACACTCACAGTTAACATTTGCACTTCAGGAATCAAGAATTAAATACTGTGTAAAAAGAAAATTCCGCAAGCATACGACAGCATCCACTCTCAATTTCATCACCAAGGGGAAAGCATCAGTAGAACAGAAGCAGGGCGCCAAGGGTGGGTTTCTGAGATCCAGGAGAGTGAGTGGCCATCCCAGTTCTGGTCTCTCCTGAGTCATGACTGTACTACTTACTCCTGGCTTCGTAAGAGATCTGTGAATACTTTTAATTTATTAATTCCCTTCTTTGCTTAATCCATCTATAATGAATTTGTTACTACAGAAGCTCTCTTAAATGACCTCAACTTAACTGACTCAACAGGTTAACACCAGCTCTCTCCATCACCTCAGAAAATTGTGAGGACTGAATGGCCACAGCTAGGTTATTCTGGTGCACCCATGTTCTTCTCCCACAAGGTGAGCTACATGCCTACTAAGAGGTTTATTTTCCCAAACCTGTTTGAATTAGTTGCATTCATTATCATCACTGCAGAATTTAATTCAATATTATGTAAACTTAAGAAATGAGAACAAAAAGAAAGAACTGCTTCTATTAAGTCGAATACCATGGAAAGACTCAAAGATAAATTAGACATTTTTTACCAATTTAGGTTTAAAAAGACAACCATAAAGGGAAAAGTCATAACAATATATATGATTCTACAATCGAGATTGCTTCACAAGCATCACGTTCTCACTGTACCAAAACTAGAAGTAAAATACCATATTCTATCAATGTGATTTAATCAAGGGGGAAGAAAGGTGAAACAGTCATCAATAAAGCCCACCATATCTTGGACCTCTCAACAAAAGACTGGCAGATAAGCGCCCTTTATATGCTTTAGGTTTAAATGTTTATTTAGCACGTTTAATCTGTCCCACCTTTAAGGTGTTTTTTTTTTAAACCCAGCCAACATGTCTGATGCCACTGTACTTATAAACAAAATAATCTAAATTAAGATTAAAACACCCTTGGGACTTCCCTGGTGGTCCAGTGGTTAAGAATCCACGCTTCCACTGCAGGGGGCACGGGTTCGATCCCTGGTTGGGGAACCAAGATATCGCATGCCATGCAGTTCGGCCAAAGAAAAAAAGATTAAACACCCTTTAACGAGCGTTTTGAATATTGTAATACACAGCTGAAAGAGTAAGCTAACTTACTGGGACAGCAAACAAACTCCTCTGACAGAATATTTTTTCTACCAAATAGAAAGGAGAAAGATTACTAAGCTTCAACCTAGTTCAAAAAAAAAAAAAAAAAAAATCACTTCTGGCTTTCACCATGAGCAAGAATTAGAGAAAATATTGAAGAAATCACTACCTTACCAAATTTTCATCCCTGTACCGACTCATTAAAAAGTACACATCAGAAACAAAAGACAGAACAAATAAGCAGTAATTTATTCAGCTAAAGAGAGCAGAGGATGAGAAGGAAATAAGAGGCACAGAAGCATTTAAACTGCAAGCTAGGAAGACTGTTAGCAGATTCACAATGTGTATACTATGTGCACAGGTAGCCAAGATCAATTATTCCAAATACTGAGCAAAGAAATGATAGTCAAAACACAAAACCAAACCAAACCATTGTATTTTGCTTTACCTTTTCTTTATCTTTGTATAGAGACCTCAAAGTATTGAAGACTGGTGGACAACCCTTGCTGAAGTTCATCCTTAGGAACTTATCCAAACATTCTTTAAATTTCTCACCTTGGAAGAAAAAACTCCTGTTGACTTACATGTACCCAGACAACTCTAAAAATGCATACATTAAAATCTTAACATGCATACTCATATATTTAAAACCAAGGAAAGATACTGTATATCATAACACCATTTTCATTCCTTCACAGTTATTCTCACTTACCAGATAAGAAGTTTAATGGCAGTCTTCTTGGCACCAATCCCCTGGGATACTTAGTCCAGGCCTCCTCATAAATTTTTAGTCGTTCTAACATATTAGCTGCAAACCAAAAAAAATTTTTTTTTCATATGTAATTAAAACATATTTTTCTAGAAAATTACAAATTTCTGAAAATATATAAAAATTACCATATTAAACAGAAAATTTGAACATGGGAAAAATTATTCATAATCTAACCACCTAAATATATCAACAATCATTTTAGAATACTTCTAATATTTTCATATTTTAACCTATAATCATATAAAATACATAATTTTCCTTATCCTGCTCTGCTTTAGGTGGCCTTTCAAAATCTGCCTGCTCTACTGTAGTTCCAAGAAAGGCTCGGTTATTATGTTTCCACCTATGGCTTCTCTAGTATTCTCTTCAGCCTCTCCTCTAACTCCTCTCCTTTGATTTATCTTGGAGCTTCTGGATTTATCCTCTATCTTCCATTTCTCCATATTTCTTTTATATTTTCTTTTACTCTCAGGTAAGAACTTTCCTTGTTCAATCTTTCACTTCACTAATTTTCCTCAGCTGTGGCCCCTCTTATATTTAATCTATTAAGATTTTCATGTCACATCAAGAAGTAGGTTTTTCATTTCCCAGATTCCTAACAGGCACTTTCTCTTAACTATGCATATTTCATTGCCTCTCTTCATCTTAGGCTTCTCTATGATCTCTACTCTCCCTTTGGCTGGCACTGACGATTACCTTTCCAATGCTGGTGTTACTACAGAGGATGACATTCTTTGTACAAGGTTTCTCTCACATTTATACCAGGAATAGTACCAGGAATAGTTCACTATCAGTCTTGTGGGAAACTTCGCTTCAAATTAGATCATCCTGGCTAAAGACTCTGCCTTTTTGTAGATGACACATTTCTGGGCTTGTCCTCACAAGTAGGTCCTATTCATGGGAGAGAATGGTTGGGGAGAAGAGTGTCTCTGGACCAGGTTTACCTGAGTCCTTCTTTCCACATAGGAAACAGTGCTTCCCTTTCAGCTTGGCAACATTCACTTGCCCCTGGCAGGCCACTCTGCTATAGCCACAGGTTATCACAGAAGTGTCTCTTTTGGGGAGACATCTCCATTTCTACATTTCCCTTTCATGTTTCTGATGCTGCTATGCATTTGCAAATTTTTCAAACTTGTTTCTAAAATTCTTTTCACAACTCTTTCTTTGAATTTGTAGTAGAAGAGAGGTTTCAGAAAATGCTTAGTCTACCATATTAAATGGAAGTTCACAAATGTACTTCTATACTCAGATTTTGAACCAATTCTTTTTTTTAATTAGTTTTTCTCCTGGTAACCTTTCTCTTTTTAAAATATTTATTTATTTATTTAGGCTGTGCCAGGTCTTAGTTGAGGCACATGGGATCTTCGTTGAGGCATGTTTAGTTGTGGCATGCGGACTTCTTAGTTGTGGCATGCATGTAGCATCTAGTTCCCCGAACAGGGATTGAACCTGGGCCCCCTGCATTGGGAGCGCAGAGTCTTACCCACTGGACCAGCAAGGAAGTCCCTGAACCAATTCTTAACCAGTTCTTCTAGTTATGATTTTCACTGAGTTAACACAATATATATTAACAAAAGAAGCAATTAAAACTTAGAGAGTAAGTTTTAACCAATGCTACCTGGCTTGAGTGCCTTTTCCAAGCCTTTGTAATAGGCCCAGTTTTCAGGATTTCTCTCTTGTAATCCTCTGTAAACATCAGCTGCATCTCCCAAACGACATAATTGCAACAGAAGTTCCCCTGATAAAAAACAAATTAAATTAAGTTATCTTCTGGTTGTAACTTTAAGTTTTCCTCAAACTTTCTCTTAAAACCTCTTCAATTTTGGGAAGTGGGTAGATTTGGTATCCTCCTGAGTTCTCAATTCCCTTCAACAAGACTATTTACCATGTTACTTTATTGTCCCTCCTTTTTGCAAGTTCATGTGTAGAAATGTCATCCTCTTCACATCCTCAATTTATTCAGGTATTTTTCTAACTCCAGGCTACTCTCTCAAGGTCACTGAACACAGTCACCAAGCCATCATCTACTACTCAAGTATTCCTGACAACATATGGACAATTTCAAAATCCAAATTAATGCCCCAATCCAATACCCTAACCTTATGATGCCCTAATCAACTAGGAAACGATTGTGCTCTAGCAGCCCATAAGCATGGCCACATTGTCTCTCTTCCCACTACTGTTTTTTCTCTTTTCCAACTACCAAATATGCATCTTGCTTTAAGCTTAACTATCTTGACTTTCTTCTTCTTGGCTCACTAATCCTACCCTCCAACCCTAGAGGAAAACCGTTCCCTTTTCTTCATGCCTTTCAGCAACCTGTAGGCTCACTGCTTATCTTCTCTGGGTTGCATGACCAATCCCATCCCTGAATGACATTAGCAGCCCCAAATATGAAAACTAATCTCAAAACCTAGGCTCCCTCATTTACCAATTTTAAGGCCTGGGTCATCCCGATTGCTTGCTTGCTGTACACCTTCTCATAAAAGAAGTCAGCAGATGAATGGACTGAGGCACTGGTTTCACTAGACATATATGAGCTCCAAACTCACACAGGCCTCAAACACTGCTCAGGAATCCTTTTCCCTACCTTAATGGGCTCCCATTCACCAAAGGTATTATTTTCAAACCAGGACTTCACCCTTGCACCCTTTCTATTATCAGATAATAAAAATGAACACTTACTGAAAGTGAAAGTGACTTTCAAATGTTTCACTTGCATTACTTAATTCAATTCTCAAAGCTCTATGAGATAGGTTACTATTATTTGTGTCATTTTAAAGCAGAGAACATAAGTAAACTTGTCAAGGGTCTTTCAGATAGTTAACTGTTAAGAGTCAGGATTTGAACCCAAGCAATTTGGCTAAATGAGCCCATATTCTTAATGTTTATACCCTCAGTGGTTCTCAACCAGGTGCATTTTTGCCATCCATGAGACATTTAGCAATATCTGGAGACATTTTTGGTGTCACAGTAAGGGGAGCAGGTGCTATGGTATCTGATAGGTAGAAGCTACCAATGCTGCTAAACATTACACAACATACAGGAGACTTCCACCTCCAGCACCTCGGTCCCAAAATGTCAACAGCACCAAAGTTAACGGTCAGCTCTACACTAACCAAAAGCCTCCTTCACCAAAAACATAAATAATATTTTGCAACTTTTCTCCCCTACGCTACACCCATCCACATTTCCTTCCCTTAATCTTCATCCACCTTTCCCTTGTAGAAGAAACTGATGGTATAAGAATTAACAATGAAACTTTCTGCCTAACTATGCCCACTCACCCACGCCAGGAAATTCCTAAATTATCCTGACTACCCACCACTAACATCAATGCCTTTTATTACTGGAATATCCAACGATTGATGATTCTACTCTTAGTTCTCTTCTATTCTCTTTATATACCCTGTCCCCAATACCTGATTCACTGGAGATATCAAAACATATTTTGTGGAACGAACTGATGGCTCTGTTTCCTATTTCACTGAGAAAATGGAAGCAACGAGAAGAGAACTCCCAAATACCCACTACATCGACACACCTACTTGCCCATACACTCTACCATCTCTCATTACTGTGGATGAACTATTCATTTTGCTATCTAAGCCCAACCTTTCAACTTTTCCACTAGATCACATACCCTCTACTGTACTGCATATTCTGTCTCATTATCCAGTGAGCATAAGCAAATGCTGTAAAAATCTTCTTTTGATCCTATAACCCATTCCATACACCACTACCCTATAGGTGTTTCCTATACAGCAAATCTACTTGTATGCATCATTTATGCATGCTATCTTCAATTCCTCTACTTAAATCTCATTTAAATCTACTTGATTTGTTTGGGCTTTTACTACCCTCCTTCCAAATGTTCAGAACGTTTTTCTGTTAAGGTCATCAGTAACTTCCAAATTGCTAAATCCGTGGGTCAATTCTGAGTCCTCAGCTTGAGCTGTCATTCTTCCTCACTAATAAAGTTATAAAAATAATAAAACAAAACAATGTACTTAAGAGTATTTTGAACAATGTCACATATTTCCATAAAGAAACTGAGGCTCAAGTCTTGCCCCTCATCATTTAGCTGGTTAGTAGCCAATGAAGGAACTCAAACTAGTTTTTTCAACCTCATGATCTTTTCAAGAAGTCAGAAACCTCCTCCTTTATAACTAACAGACTGCTAAGGGATGATCAACTCAAGTGCGAGAGGGCTGTCTTGGACCTACAGCTCACAAATGAGCTCCAGGCGCCTGAGACTTCCATTCTTTTCTTGCCAGCAGCACTATCCTCTGCTGAAAAGTTCATCAAGCAAATGGTGGCTATACCAACTCTGCACACAGATACCACACTTTCTAGTATTCAACTTCAAGGGAAGCCAAAGAAATCTGAAACCAACAAACTTCAGTCGCCTGGTCTCACAAAGGTAAAGGAATATTTCAGATGGCAATTCTTAGAAAATACTCATATTCTCAATTACTTGTTATTTTTCTTTCAGTTTCCATAATCAGTTCCTCAACTTTTAAAACTACAAAGACTCCTTCTTCTCAACCCTCTAATAAACGGCAGAACTGGAGATCTTTATTTAAGGATCTACCCATCCTCCTACCCTAATCCACACATATAAACCCGAATCTCTGGTTTCAATTCAAGTTCTGTGTTCAGAGAGACATTCAGATAAACCATAAAGAACCCTAGGAATGTCCCAGAAGCACTTTAGTAAAGACTGATTTATCAATATATATTACTGACAATAAAGAAATGTGTTGTACACATTCAGTTTCGCCAATAAGCAGTTTCTAAGAAAATCCTCTGTCTTATAAAATGGAGCAATTGCCTCCAGTGTCTTAATCAACTCTAAGTATCTTTGATCTGAAAATACTGTAAAGAGAAAATATTGTACTGAGTCACTTCATTCAATGATTTATTGTTCACAATTTTTTTTCCTATAACAATAACCATTGTTTGAATGTGTATTTTCCCACATTACAAATTATTCAAAGTGCATGAGTAAGAAATAGATTTTGACATCAAATCAAGAAGTTGTGTTCTATGCAACTATCAGTAGCAACTAGATTTTTCAGTTTTGCTCTTTGTCATAATTAAATACCGGAATAAATTACACTCTTTAAAAAAAATACCTTTGGTTTCTTCTACAGCAAGTTTATCACAAATCTGCTTTTCATAGGTACAAAGATGTTCCAGAGCTTCTCTATAGAGACCTGCTTCCCGAAGAACTTGATTCTGATATAAAAGGAGTTCACTATATTCATAATCCACTTTATCAGGGGATGTCTATATATGGATATAAGGAATACTAACAGTAAGAATTTTGTTTTCATATTAGAAAATTGCTCACACACTCAAATACATACAAGAAGTCAAAGGATAATATATAATGGACAAAATTCATTTTTTTAAAATTCCTAAATATCTTTCTAGGGAGCAACTAAGTAAATAATGTCAATATTAACTTATAACCCACTGAATAAAATAATCCATTAAGTCCTTACATATAATAAATAAATAGGGGAGAAAGGAAAGCCCTTACTTAAGAATAGAATGTCAAATAAATCTAGAAGGAACAAGACAGAAAAATCACCCTTTTGAAACTATCATAGGAACAGTAGATTCAGGCAATAATCATAATCAATGAATGCTAAAACTAGTGGTGAAAAGTTTGATGAAGAACAGACTATTCATAAAGTCTCAAATTGTTTATTAAATACAAAGAGAAAAAAATAACAAGTTTATAGTGAAGAAACCTGGCAGACACCACCTTAACCAAGTAATCAAATGGAACACACACCACGTGACTCAATGTGGTGAACTAAGAAGGGCTTGAAATCACTTCTGTAGTTTCCTGCCAAAAATGCATAACAATGTCTAATAATGAGAAAACATCAAATAAATCCAAATTGATGGACATTCTACGAAAGTACTGCCATGACTCTTCAAAACTACCAATGTCATGAAATACAAAGAAAGTCTTTGAAACTTCCAGATTAAAAGAGACTGAAGAGAAATGACAACTAAATGTAAGTTATGATTCTAAACTGGATCCTGAAATGGAAAAAAAAAGTCCTAGAAAGGATATAAACAGGCTGATTAGTAAATTTTGAATATGCGTTGTGGATTAGATAATAACAGTCTATCAATGTTAAATTTCCTAATTTTTTGATAATCTATACAGCAGTATCTATAGATTTGACAACTATAAAGTTATTTTTAGGAAATACCACACCGAAGCACTTAGGAGTAAAAGAGCATGGTATCTACAATTACTCTCAAATGTTTCAGGAAAAAAATTAAATAGCTAAGTAAATATAGAGACTGTAAGTAAATGTATCAAATATTAACAATTAGTTAATGTGAGTGAACTTCTATATGGAGTTCTTTGTACTCTTCTTGCAACTTTTCTGTAAGTTTGAAACTATTTCAATTAAAAAGTAAGGCTATATACACTTCTCTCTTTGAGTTATATTAAGAATAAGACCTAGTTTACTAGGTATGACTTCTGGTTGTTACCTGTTGTGTTTTCCTAAATTCTTCTAAAATCTTTGCTGCCATTTCATAATCTTCTAATAAATGGTAAGCAATAGCATAACCAATCCACGATGCTCTCTGTGCAGGTCGAAGCTGAAGTAATTGATATCTCGTTTCCTTTAAGAGGGGAAAAAAACACTTCTTAGTTTTACAATGAAAGTAAATGCGTCTTAAAAAGATCATGTTCATTTACCCCACAACACTGAGCAATCTGTAACACAAGGATGAAAATCATAACAGAAAATAGTTTCAAACATCCACATTGTGTAGCTTTACAGAAGCAAAAACGTATTTCTTAAGAAGCACAATGAAGCTTCCAAGATAATCTTGTAATTTTTTAAAAGGTTAAGACATGGTACCCTTTATTACTTACTGATCTACTTACTCTAAGAAAAGAGGACATGGGGAGGGGGAAGGGTAAGCTGGGACGAAGTGAGAGAGTGGCATGGACATATATACACTACCAAATGTAAAATAGATAGCTAGCGGGAAGCAGCTGCATAGCACAGGGAGATCAGCTCGGTGCTTTGTGACCACCTAGAGGGGTGGGATAGGGAGGGTGGGAGGGAGACTCAAGAGGGAGGAGATATGGGGATACATGTATATGTATAGCTGATTCACTCTGTCATACAGCAGAAGCTAACACACCACTGTGAAGCAATTACATTCCAATAAAGATGTTAAAAAAAACCCCAAAACTATGGGATGCAGCAAAAGCAGTTCTAAGAGGGAATTTTATAGCAATACAAGCCTACCTCAAGAAACAAGAAAAATCTCAAATAAACAATCTAACCTTACACCTAAAGGAACTAGAGAAAGAAGAACAAACAAAACCCAAAGTTAGCAGAAGGAAAGAAATGATAAAGATCAGAGCAGAAATAAATGAAATAGAAACAAAGAAAACAATAGCAAAGATCAATACAACTAAAAGCTGGTTCTTTGAGAAGATAAACAAAATTGATAAACCATTAGCCAGACTCATCAAGAAGAAGAGGGAGAGGACTCAAATCAATAAAATTAGAAATGAAAAAGGAGAAGTTACAACAGACACCGCAGAAATACAAAGCATCCTAAGAGACTACTACAAGCAACTCTATGCCAACAAAATGGACAACCTGGAAGAAATGGACAAATTCATAGAAAAGTATAACCTTCCAAGATGGAACCAGGAAGAAATAGAAAATATGAAGAGACCAATCACAAGTAATGAAATTGAAACTGTGATTTAAAATCTTCCAACAAACAAAAGTCCAGGACCAGATGGCTTCACAGGTGAATTCTATCAAACATTTAGAGAAGAGCTAACACCCATCCTTCTCAAACTCTTCCAAAAAATTGCAGAGGAAGGAACACTCCCAAACTCATTCTATGAGGCCACCATCACCCTGATACCAAAACCAGACAAAGATACTACAAAAAAAGAAAATTACAGACCAATATCACTGATGAATATTGATGCAAAAATCCTCAACAAAATACTAGCAAACAGAAACCCACAACACATTAAAGGGATCATACACCATGATCAAGTGGGATTTATCCCAGGGATGCAAGGATTCTTCAATATACGCAAATCAATCAATGTGATACACCATATTAACAAATTGAAGAATAAAAACCATATGATCATCTCAACAGATGCAGAAAAAGCTTCTGACAAGATTCAACACCCATTTATGATAAAAACTCTCCAGAAAGTGGGCACAGAGGGAACCTACCTCAACATAATAAAGGCCATATATGACAAACCCACAGCAAACATCATTCTCAATGGTGAAAAACAGAAAGCATTTCCTCTAAGATCAGGAACAAGACAAGGATGTCCACTCTCACCACTCTTATTCAACATAGTTTTGGAAGTCCTAGCCACGGCAATCAGAGAAGAAAAAGAAATAAAAGGAATACAAGTTGGAAAAGAAGAAGTAAAACTGTCACTGTTTGCAGATGAGATGATACTATACATAGAGAATCCTAAAGATGCCACCAGAAAACTAACAGAGCTAATCAATGAATTTGGTAAAGTTACAGGATACAAAATTAATGCACAGAAATCTCTTGCATTCCTATACACTAATGATGATAAATCTGAAAGAGAAATTAAGGAAACACTCCCATTTACCATTGCAACAAAAAGAATAAAATACCTAGGAATAAACCTACCTAGGGAGACAAAAGACCTGTATGCAGAAAACTATAAGACACTGATGAAAGAAATTAAAGATGATACCAACAGATGAAGAGATAAACTATGTTCTTGGATTGGAAGAATCAATATTGTGAAAATGACTATACTACCCAAAGCAATCTACAGATTCAATGCAATCCCTATCAAATTACCAATGGCATTTTTTACGGAACTAGAACAAAAAATCTTAAAGTTTATATGGAGATACAAATGACCCTGAATAGCCAAAGCAGTCTTGAGGGAAAAAAACAGAGCTGGAGGAATCAGACTCCATGACTTCAGACTATATCACAAAGCTACAGTAATCAAGACAATATGGTACTGGCACAAAAACAGAAATATAGATCAATGGAACAAGATAGAAAACCCAGAGATAAACCCACACACCTATGGTCAACTAATCTATGACAAAGGAGGCAAGGATATACAATGGAGAAAAGACAGTCTCTTCAATAAATGGTGCTGGGAAAACTGGACAGCTACATGTAAAAGAATGAAATTAGAACACTCCCTAACACCATACACAAAAATAAACTCAAAATGGACTCAAGACCTAAATGTAAGACTGGACACTATAAAGCTCTTAGAGGAAAACATAGGAAGAAGACCCTTTGACATAAATCACAGCAAGATCTTTTTTGATCCACCTCCTAGAGTAATGGATATAAAAACAAAAATAAACAAATGGGACCTAATGAAACTTAAAAGCTTTTGCACAGCAAAGGAAACCATAAACAAGACAAAAGACAACCCTCAGAATGGGAGAAAATATTTGCAAACGAATCAACGGACAAAGGATTAATCTCCAAAATATATAAACAGCTCATGCAGTTCAATATTAAAGGAACAAACAACCCAATGAAAAAATGGGCAGAATGCCTAAATAGACATTTCTCCAGAGAAGACATACAGATGGCCAAGAAGCACATGAAAAGCTGCTCAACTTGACTAATTATTAGAGAAATGCAAATCAAAACTACAATGAGGTATCGCCTCACATCAGTTAGAATGGGCATCATCAGAAAATCTACAAACAACAAATGCTGGAGAGGGTGTGGAGAAAAGGGAACCCTCTTGCACTGTTGGTGGGAATGTAAACTGGTACAGCCACTATGGAGAACAGTATGGAGGTTCCTTAGAAAACTAAAAATAGAATTACCACATGATCCAGCAATCCCACTACTGGGCATATACCCAGAGAAAACCATAATTCAAAAAGACACATGCACCCCAATGTTCACTGCAGCACTATTTACAATAGCCAGGTCATGGAAACAACCTAAATGCCCATCGACAGACGAATGGATAAAGAAGTTGTGGTACATATATACAATGGAATATTACTCAGCCATAAAAAGGAACGAAATTGAGTCATTTGTTGAGACGTGGATGGATCTAGAGACTGTCATACAGAGAGAAGTAAGTCGAAAGAGAAAAACAAATATCGTATAATAACGCATGTATGTGGAACCTAGAAAAATGGTACAGATGAACCGGTTTGCAGGGCAGAGGTTGAGACACAGATGTAGAGAACAAATGTATGGACACCAAGGGGGGAAAGCCGCGGGGGGGGTGGGGGGGTGGGGATGGTGGTGTGCTGAATTGCACGATTGGGATTGACATGTAGACACTGATGTGTATAAAATTGATGACTAATAAGAACCTGCTGTATAAAAAAATAAATTAAATTAAATTTAAAAATTAAAAAAAAAGATAGTACAAAGGAATAAAACCACTTTTTTAAAATACAGTGCCCAACTACTGAGCTAAGATCTATAGAAAACAACTCAACAGGTACTACATGGAAAAATAAAAAGAGGGACTAAATAAATCTGATTTAATAGACTGATTTAAGGGTTAAAATATAGCTACAGTGGTGATCATTTTGTAATGCAGAAAAATACAGAACACTATGTTGTGCACCAGGAACTAATATAGCATCATAGGGCAATTAAACTTCAAAAACTCCAACCCACCAACCAAACTCAGAGAAAAAGAAATCAGATTTGTGGTTACCAGAGGTGGGAATGGGAGTGCCGTGGGGAGAACGGGGTATTAAATGAATGTGGTCAAAGGTACACACATCCAATTGTAAGATAAATTAAGTACTAGGGGTGTAATGTACAATATGATTAATATAATTAACATTTCTGTATGTTATATGTGGAAACTGTTACAAGAGTAAACCCTAAGAGTTCTCAGCACCAGGAACAAATATAATTTTTCCTTTTTCTATTACCTTGTATCTATATAAGATGATGAATGCTTACTAAACTTACTGTGGTAACATTTCATCATGTAAACAAAATCATTATGCTGTACACCTTAAACTTATACAGTGCTGTATGTCAATTATATTTGAATAAAACTGGAAGGAAATCCCCCCCCCCCGCACACACAATGTAGCTACTAAGACAGAATATTAATCTCTATGAAGGTAAAAGGAATAAACAAACAAAAAATATATATATAAAAATGTTAACTTTTCACTGAATTGATTAACTCAATCTTATACAGTAATCCAACTCTGCCTCACAGTAAAATAATTTTTAAATCTGATTAGTCCAGTCATAAACACAATCACTACTGGGGGAAGAGAGCAAGATTCAATTAAATTTTTTTTTAATGGAAAACTTGTTATCAGAAAGTACTCAAAAAAAGTTTTAAATATTTAAACAATATTTCCTCCTTAGAATAAAAAAATTCTCTACTTACCCTGTAACCCTCAAGATCTCGCATTTGAATCTGTAGTAAAGAAAGGTCCCTTAAGATTTGAAGATTGTCTTTATCCCATTTTAGCGCATTTCTGTAACACTTAATGGCTTCATCATATTTCTTGTCTGACCTCTGGAGAAGGCCATAAACATGCCAACCTAAAGGATTTAGTTAAGGATACAACCTCCAGGTCAAGAAATAAAGTTCCAATAATATTCTCTATGAAACTCAGAAAACTACATCTATTTATAAAATTACAAGCTTAAAAAACAGAGAGAATATAAAGACAGGAAGGTAGTCTGATACAGTGGGGGGAAAAAGCACAGCTCTTCGAGCCAGAGAAAACAGGTCTAGCCTGCCTTATTAGCTCTGTGACCTTAAACAAGTTAATTTAATCTTATGTTTCCTCAATTATAAAATATAAATAAATAGAAAGCCTATACAGCAAAGCACAGCAGTTTGGTGACAAAATGGAATAACATATAAAGTGCTCACTGGCTTGCACAAAAATAAATGCTCAATAAATATTAAGAATTATCTTTACTTTTAAAAGGAAAAAGAGGGAATGGGTATCCATGACATGTAATTGTTTTAAATCAAGTGTATTTTCTTTTCCTTAGCTAACAAGGTCCTTGGGACAGACCCTTAGTGCAGTATAAAGTTCCTAAAAATCAACCACTTAAATTTAGGGTGCAGGTGGCCAAAATGGACAGTCTCCTATTCAAAGAACTTAAAGTCTAGTAAGGGATACAGATAAGTAAGCAAAATTACAGTAGGCTGTAAAACTGTGCTACAAAGGGGGGAAAATATGTAAATAATCCCACTCCCCTAATACAGGTCTTTTTCACTTTAGATCTTGACTACTGCAAGTCACCCATCCCCCTGCCTTCAGTCTCTCTGCTTTTACTCTCACCTGCCAGAGTAACCTTTCTAAAACACACACAATCAAAAGAAGAAAGTCTACTTCCCTTTCCAGAAATGAGTAATGTTTCTCTCTCAGATCAGATTCCAACTTTTCAATCTAACAACTTCTACACTCCTTAACAGAGTCAGTAAATACAGAATTTCTAGGGTGACATGTATAACTGAAAATACATATATAATGTTATAAATTTTATTCGAAAAATAATCTTCATTTTCATTATGCAAATGACAAAGTAAAGGTTAACAAATCTTCTCAGTTGGTTGAAACATGGTTTTAAAAAGCCTGAGATACACTACCCTTCATAATATGGCACCCATTACCTACCTTCCTATTCCCCGCACCCCCATTTCAGGACTTGATCAACTCTCTTGAGCACTGCAACACCTTTTAACTGCCTTGAATCTTCTTCTTCTAAAAATCTATCCTCAAGGAGTTTAACACTGCCAAAAATTTAAAGAAATTTATGTTCATCAAGAGGAACCCAGTTAAATAAAGCATGGCAAGTACATATAGAACACTGCACCAACATTAAAATGATGAAAAGATAGCTACAAAATCTTATTACTTAATCCTTTGCTTACCTTTTCAGTTTCTGGTTACTCTCAACTCACTCACTTCTGCTTTACTGGATTAGTGATAATTGTTGAACAAATTATAACATTTTATGTAATACTCAGAAGTGTTAAGCTTCTACCAAGTATCTTCCTTCACTAGACTATAAGATCCTTGACAGCAAAATCCATATCTTTTCTTAGTCTGTATTATTCCAGACTAACACTTGAAAATTTGCTAAGTGTTTCAGCACTTCATTGTGTTAGCCAACAAAATAGGTAAAGAAATATGTTAAAAACTATTTAAAAAACAGTAACCCACAATTTTTTCTCTATCTTCCCTCAGACATTTGTACTTGATCCTACTCTCACACTTCCCTTAATAAAATAAAATTCACCTCACACAGTACAGCATTATCAGGGACTATGTTAAGCATCATTAAATCTTTACACCACCCCAGTGAAGTGGGTATGAGTATTCTCATTTAACACATAAGGAAACTAAGCCCTAAGATCACAGTTAGAAAGAAGCTGAGCTGAGATTCAAACCAAAGTGAAGCCTACTCCAAACCCTGGGCTCTCAATCAGTATACTCTACTGCCTTCTCATACTCCTTATCGTATATCCTTCTCTAAATTCATGCTATGATGGAATCGGCAGGGTACCTCTTTTTTTAAGTGTGGGAAGAGCTTTCATAGATATTTTAAAAGGGAAGTCCCATTTATCTGTGACTAGATACAATGGTAGAACATGGTAGGTATACAAAAATGTTTCCTGAATGAATGCAGTTGCTATTATTCAACTGAAGAAAGAACCATCTCCTCTGGAGTTACACAGTAAGAGAGATCTAAAGCTTCTGACTCCCAAATTGCTGCCTTAGCTCAAGACACCACAATCCAACCCTTAAATATACAAAAAGGATACACACATGACTCTTCAAGTCATTTCTCAAACCTCTACGAACCAATTCATAAGCTTCTTCCTTTTTTCCCAAACAGTTCAATGTTAATCCTTTCATAGCCAGGGTTTCTATTTTTAAAAAAAAGAAAAAGAAGAAAAGGAAGAAAAAAGAAAAGGAATTTAAAGATAACTAACAACAACAAAAACGGTAACCATAATCTCAAATACAAATGTTACATTATCCTACATATTTAAAACTTCAAGGAGATTCCTGGGAAAATGTCCAGGTTTTTAAAGAATTAAAATATTTGTTAAATTGACAAATGAAGTAACTACACATTTCTATACTGTAGGCCTCCCTAGATTTTTTTTTTTTTTTAGATAAAAAGATACAAAAATGCATGAATATCTGGTAATCCATATGCTAACAAGATAAAATGATTTTCCTACTGTTCAGGGGAATCCCATGACCTTATTAAATCACTACTTTAAAGTATGAAAAACTTTATCTTGAAACAGACTATCTCTGTGAACCCAAGTTACATAAAGGTTAAATTCACTGTTCAACTATTTAAATATACACATAAATTACATTTCTGGTTTTCATAAATTTATTTTAAAATGATTTTTTGGGATTACTATTAAATATACAAGTAAAAGAAGATGTCAAACACCTGTCGTTCACAATCCACAGATTAAAAAAGAGTTGAGGAAAATATTTTCAGAAAGTGAAAAACAATATTTCTAATTTCATAATGTATATTCTATGAAACACAAATGAATATAAAATATTCATTATGATTAATTTGCCTTTTAGGACTACAATTTAAAATTTATAGAAAAATTAATTAGGAATAAAAGATAAGGATTAAACATATTATCCTGAGGAAAAGTCAACATTTATAGTAAAACACAGATAAAGAAACGGAAGCAAAAAAAAAAAAAGAAGGAAAAAAATGTGTACAAAATCATCAAAAATAATGCATAAATTTAAAGGAAAAGGAAGCAAACAAACAAAATATATTTGGCAAGTAGCCAAATTAGCAAGGTACTGTAGAAAGTAATACTTTGTTGTTAAACAGGTAAAATCTATTCTTGCAAGAAACAACTTCAAGTGTCTTAATTAATGAAAACCCAGGTTGTCAGTAAGTATAGAACAAATCATAACTTATGTACTGTTAAAAAGTATTTTCGGGCTTCCCTGGTGGCGCAGTGGTTGAGAGTCTGCCTGTCAATGCAGGGCACACGGGTTCGAGCCCTGGTCTGGGAAGATCCCACGTGCCGCGGAGCAGCTGAGCCCGTGAGCCACAACTACTGAGCCTGCGCGTCTGGAGCCTGTGCTCCACAGCGGGAGAGGCCGCGATAGTGAGAGGCCCGCGCACCGCGATGAAGAGTGGCCCCCGCTTGCCGCAACTAGAGAAAGCCCTGGCACAGAGATGAAGACCCAACACAGCCAAAAATAAATAAATAAATAAAGTAAACAATGCGTTTAAAAAAAAATACATTAAAAAAAAAAAAGTATTTTCAATTAAATTATGATACTTCATATGCAACCTGATTTCAGATATGTTAAAATATGAAGGGAAATTGCATTTTAGACACAATGAAAGTTGGTACTCTGCTGTACTGAAACTCTATGGTGACTATACGACTAAAAGTTATATTACCATTATGCATACTTTTGGAATGAATATAAAACAACCTAATATCCAATCGGCTAGCAAAACTATTTTTTAACAAGGAAATGGAGAGAGAAAATTTTAGATACTTTATTCCCACTGCTTTCCATCTTTAAACAATTTTATTACTATAGTGAAAGTACGCGAGAGTAAAGATAGCTAACAGGGAACTATTGCTCTTTCCCTCTTCAATACTAAGAGAACATTATCAAATTAATTAACAAAGAGCCATGTTTCCTAACTACAAATCAGACCTGTGAAAGCTTATTTTTCCTTTGCTTCTTTACAAGTTTATCCTACAAACATCTCACTGTCCAATTTTGTACCCTCACACAGGCAAAAGCTATGTAAACTTTCAAAATCATGTCTTAAACATGACTGTCTTGAAAAACTAATTAAGATACAATGCTAAATAAGAAGGTGCTGGTTCATGAGCAAAGACCCAAATGGATACTTTCTGAATAAGCTTATTGTAAGGAATAAAATTTCTCTAGCTCAACCAAAGTTCTCAAGCAAAATTTTCTTGTAACATTTTAAATAAACTTATTTATTAAACTTAAATTAGCATATTTGTCTTACTAGGTTCTTTTGCCTTTCCTATGGTGCTAATATTCAAAATAGGAATAAATCAGAACTCAAGTAGATTGTGTTATCATTTTCTCGACAATAAATTCAAAGTATTAGTACTAAACATCTCACAGGAGTCAAGGATAAGAAGGTCCACTCTCTCTGGAAAACAGTCTAGGCAGCTGGGATTAACAGAACCCAAATAAGTGAAACCAGACAAGTAAGCAAAGCCTTACCTACTTACGCTTACAAGCAAGTGTACAGTATTTACACTTACCTCCATGCTCAGCAAATTTGGGGTTAGAGAGGATTTGTTTACAGAATTTCAATCCATTTCTGTACTGTTTATGTTCATAACATCTCTGTCAAAACAAAAGAGAAAACTTTAAGTTTAGCAAGAAATGCAAACAATTTTAAATTCGGTGCTAAATTTTTGATTCTGTTAAATACAACAAAATGATCACGTTATTTCCATATTCTCCTAAATCCCACTAAAACGCAGTTTAAAAAAAAAAATACAGGGAGTTCTCTGGTGGCTTAGTGGTTAGGATTCGACACTTTCACTGCAGTGACCGGGGTTCAATCCCTGCTCAGGGAACTGGATATCGCAAGCCACACTGTGCAGCCAAAATTTAAAAAAAAAAAAAAGGAAGGTTCAAATACAGAAAGTAAAAGCAAGACAAAGGGACAAAATATACATTAGAAAAAATAAGAAAATCATTAGCTTACTCCAAAAGGTCCAACAAGTGTTAATAATATGAAAACTGGAAAAAAAAAGAAAGGTGTAGAAATTATATTTTAAAATAACATTTTCTTTTTGCTGAAGGAAACAAGTCTCTGAAGCCACAAGGGACAAACAAGTGCATGCAAATTAACAAAGGGGAAAAAAGACCCACACTATGGCACACCATAATGAAAATTCAAAGCCTGGAAATAATGGTCCTTAAAAACTTCCAGAGGGGCTTCCCTGGTGGCGCAGTGGTTGAGACTCTGCCTGCCAATGCAGGGGACACGGGTTCGAGCCCTGGTCTGGGAAGATCCCACATGCCGTGGAGCGACTAAGCCCGTGAGCCACAATTGCTGAGCCTGCGCGTCTGGAGCCTGTGCTCCGCAACGGGAGAGGCCACGATAGTGAGAGGCCCGCGCACCGCGATGAAGAGTGGTCCCCACTTGCTGCAACTAGAGAAAGCCCTGGCACAGAGACGAAGACCCAACACAGCCATAAATAAATAAATAAATAAATAAATAAAATTTAAAAAAAAAAAAACAAACAAAAACTTCCAGAGACAGGGGTTTCCCTGGCGGCGCAGTGGTTAAGAATCCGCCTGCCAATGCAGGGGACAAGGGTTCGAGCCCTGGCCCAGGAAGATCCCACATGCCGCAGAGCAACTAAAAGCCCGTGTGCCACAACTACTGAGCCTGAGCTCTAGAGCCTGCGAGCCACAACTACTGAGCCCACGTGCCACAACTACTGAAGCCTGCACGCCTAGAGCCCGTGCTCCGCAACAAGAGAAGCCACCACAATGAGAAGTCTGCGCAATGCAAAGAAGAGTAGCCCCCGCTCACCACAACTAGAGAAAGCCCATGCGCAGCAACGAAGACCCAACACAGCCAAAAAAAAAAAAAAAAAAAACTTCCAGAGAGAAAAAAACAAGTCACATAAAAAAGATCTGTTATCAGAATAGCACTGAACTTTTACTCCAAAGTAACAATGGAATATTGCTAAAAGCTATAAAACTACACACAGCCTTCAAAATTCAGAATTCCTTACCTAGTTAAACTGTCAACCAAGTATATATAAGTAAAATGACAGTTTAAAGCTTCTCAGAAAGTTAAAATTTTCTCTCTCTGCACTCTTCCTTAGGAAGCTATTAAAAGGAATCAAAACAAAAAAGATAACATGGGACTTAGTAAATAAGTAATCTAATGCAGAAAAAAGAACTAGAGAACAACCACTCCAAAATAAAACAGGACGCCAATGGCCACCATGGAATAGGTTTCTATCAAGGACAAAAATGGAAAATTTTATTTATAAACACCTGACAGAAATACAGGCACATTTGGGGAAAATGAGCAATGGGTCTATAGAAAACCAGGCAACTGAATAAGTAAGATAGGTATTAGCTCCAGGAGAAATAAAGGCTTATATAAGAGAGTGTGGTGGTCTTAGTGGTCTTAGTGTAATATTTGGCTCAACAATAAAAAAATACATGTATAGTTATAAAAATGTAAATATTTAATACTGGTTTATCAAAATATTGTGATATAAGTATAAAGAGAGAAAGACAAGAGAGCAAATGTGTGAATGATGAAGTTCCAAGCCCTCATTTTCCATAAACAGAAGTCAATAAATGTCTAAAAGTCATGAGAAATAATGTTATAGGGACTTCCCTGGTGGTTCAGTGGCTAAGACTCCATGCTCCCAATGCAGGGGGCCCGAGTTTGATCCCTGGTCAGGGAACTAGATCCCACATGCCACAACTAAGAATTCTCATGCCGCTACTAAAGATCCTGCGTGCTGCAACGAAAATTCTGCGTGCCACAACCTAAGACCTGGTGCAGTCAAATAAATAAATAAATATTTTAAAAAAGAAGAAAGAAATAATGTTATATTACTAAGCAACAGAAAAGCAAATACCAGAGAAAATAGCTAGAAGGACTGAGGGTGCTTGATTCTGGTGTGGGAAGGTATGGAGGGGATGGGGAGGGAGGGTGAGTTGACAAATTCTTTTTCATCATAAACCTTTCAGTGCTATCTGACTTTTAAGTATCACCATGTGCTTTCATAACAATAATTATTTTTAAAGCACTGTATTCATTACAGAAAACATCTTAAAGATATGGTACTCTATGCCAGATTTCACTGTCATTAAGTTTAAACAAATTTTACTCACAATTTTTAAAACAATACATTCAAAATCTGGGAGGGGTAGTTAATGCAAATGATAATAAAATCATAGAAAAATGTGGAGAAACAAAAATGTAAAATTTTACATTCAGCACCATGAAATCAACTGCTTAAAGCTCAATGATGGAGCCAACTACAGAGCTGTCTTATAATCAACTAGGTACTCACCATCTCTATTTTGTTGTTCACATCTCAAACCTAATACACTATCCAAAACACAACTGATTTTCCCCCCAGAATCTATTCACCAAGTCTTCACTGTCTCAAGAGATGCCCTTCCCTCAACTCACCCTCACTCAGATGATGAAGCAAAAAACCTAATTATCCTCTGTGCTTTCCTTCCCTGACACTTCCATTCTCTAGTAGATCCATCAGTCCTAGTTTCTCTGCAATAGCTTCCTAACTCTCAGCCCTTCCCACAATCAACAGGCAAAGTGATCTGGGGGATACGAGGGAGGGGAGAGCAGAAGCAGTAACGTAACCATATGCAGCCAAAGAAACATACGACTAAGCAACTAAATTTAGTGTTCCTATTTACTTAGCAGAAAGCCTAAAAATAATTTTTCTTATAATAATTAAAATATTAGTAAAAACCATTAAAGGAAGCTATGACATAAAGACTAGGCTAATTAAAAGTGACACTCCTAACTTGTCACTGTTTTCCAGGAACTACATACATAGAAAGAATAGTTTAAGCACACTATTCTTTTTTTTTTTTAATACATCTTTATTGGAGTATAATTGCTTCACCATACTGTGTTAGTTTCTGTTGTACAACAAAGGGAATCAGCCATATGCATACATATATCCCCATATCCCCTCCCTTTCGAGCCTCCCTCCCTCCCACCCTCCCTATCCCACCTCTCCAGGTCATCGCAAAGCACTGAGCTGATCTCCCTGTGCTATGCTGCTGCTTCCCACTAGCTAACTATTTTACATTCGGTAGTGTATATATGTCCATGCTACGCTCACTTCACCCCAGCTTCCCCCTCCCACCCCATGTCATCAAGTCCATTCTCTATGTCTACCTCTTTATTCCTGCCCTGCAGCTAGCTAGGTTCATCAGTACCTTTTTTTTTTTTTTTTTTTTTAGATTCCATATATATGTGTTAGCATACGGTATTTGTTTTTCTCTTTGTGGCTTACTTCACTCTGTATGACAGACTCTAGGTCCATCCACCTCACTACAAATAACTCAATTTCGTTCTTTTTATGGCTGAGTAATATTCCATTGTATACATGTGCCACATCTTTATCCATTCATCTGTCAATGGACATTTAGGTTGGTTCCATGTCCTGGCTACTGTAAATAGTGCTGCAATGAACACTGTGGTACATGTCTCTTTCTGAATTACGGTTTTCTCAGGGTATATGCCCAGTAGTAGGATTGCTGGGTCATATGGTAGTTCTATTTTTAGTTTTTTAAGGAACCTCCATACTGTTCTCCATAGTGGTTCTATCAATTTACATTCCCACCAACAATGCAGGAGGGTTCCCTTTTCACCACACCCTTTCCAGCATTTATTGTTTCTAGATTTTTTGATAATGGCCATTCTGACTGGTGTGAGGTGATACCTCATTGTAGTTTTGATTTGCATTTCTCTAATAATTAGTGATTTTGAACATCTTTTCATGTGCCTCTTGGCCATCTGTATGTCTTTGCCATCTGTATGTCTTCTTTGGTGAAATGTCTACTTAGGTCTTCTGCCCATTTTTTAATTGAATTGTTGTTTTTTTGATATTGAGCTCCATGAGCTGTTTTTATATTTTGGAGTTTAATCATTTGTCTGTTGTTTCATTTGCAAATACTTTCTCCCATTCTGAGGGTTGCTTTTTGTCTTGTTTATGGTTTCCTTTGCTGTGCAAAAGCTTTTAAGTTTAATTAGGTCCCATTTGTTTATTTTTGTTTTTATTTCCATTACTCTAGGAGGTGGGTCACAAAAGATCTTGCTGTGGTTTATGCCAAAGAGTGTTTTTCCTGTTTTTCCTATGTTTTCCTCTAAGAGTTTTATAGTGTCTGGTCTTACATTTAGCTCTTTAATCCATTTGGAGTTTATTTTTGTGTGTGGTGTTAGGGAGTGTTCTAATTTCATTCTTTTACATGTAGCTGTCCAGTTTTCCCAGCACCACTTATTGAAGAGGCTGTCTTTTCTCCATTGTATGTTTTTGCCTCCTCTGTCATAAACTAGGTGACCATACGTGCATGGGTTTATCTCTGGGCTTTCTATCCTGTACCACTGATCTATATTTCTGTTTTTGTGCCAGTACCACACTGTCTTGATTACTGTAGCTGTGTAGTATAGTTTGAAGTCGGGGAGCCTGATTCCTCCAGTTCCATTTTTCTTTCTCAAGATCGCTTTGGCTATTCGGGATCTTTTGTGTTTCCATACGAATTGTAAAATGTTTTGTTCTAATTCTGTGAAGGATGCCAGTGGTAGTTTCATAGGGGTTGCACTGAATCTGTAGGTTGCTTTGGTTGGTATAGTCATTTTCACAATACTGATTCTTCCAATTCAAGAACATGGTATATTTCTCCATCTGTTTATGTCATCTTTTTTTTTTTTTTTTTAATAATGAGAGCCTCTGGGAACTACAGTTTTGCCTTTTATTTTATTTAATTTATTTATTTATTATTTATGGCTGTGTTGGGTCTTCGTTTCTGTGTGAGGGCTTTCTCTAGTTGTGGCAAGTGGGGGCCACTCTTCATCGCGGTGCGCGGGCCTCTCATTATCGTGGCCTCTCTTGTTGCGGAGCACAGGCTCCAGACGCGCAGGCTCAGTAATTGTGGCTCACGGGCCTAGCCGCTCCACGGCATGTGGGATCTTCCCAGACCAGGGCTCGAACCCGTGCCCCTGCATTGGCAGGCAGATTCTCAACCACTGCGCCACCAGGGAAGCCCTGTTTATGTCATCTTTGACTTCTTTCATCAGTGTTGTATAGTTTTGTAAGTATAAGTCTTTCACCTCCTTAGGTAGGTTTATTCCTAGGTATTTTATTCTTTCTGTTGCTATGGTAAATGGGAGTGTTTCCTTGATTTCTCTTTCTGATTTTTCATTGTTAGTGTATAGAAATGCCAGAGATTTCTGTGCATTAATTTTGTATCCTGCAACTCTACCAAATTCATTGGTTGGTTTTAGGAGTTTTCTGGTGGCATCTTTAGGATTTTCTATGTATAGTATCATGGCATCTGCAAACAGTGACAGTTTTACTTCTTCTTTTCCAATTTGTATTCCTTTTATTTCTTTTTCTTCTCTGGCTGCTGTGGCTAGGATTTCCAAAACTATGTTGAATAAGAGTGGTGAGAGTGGACATCCTTGTCTTGTTCCTGATCTTAGTGGAAATGTTTTCAGTTTTTCACCATTGAGTATGATGTTTGCCATGAGTTTGTCATATATGGCCTTCATTATGTTGAGGTAGGTTCCCTCTGTGCCCATTTTCTGGAGAGTTTTTATCATAAATGGGTGTTGAATTTTGTCAAAAGCTTTTTCTGAATCTATTGAGATGATCATATGGTTTTTATTCCTTAATTTGTTAATATGATGTAAAGACTAGGCTAATTAAAAGTGACACTCCTAACTTGTCACAGTTTTCCAGGAACTACATACATACAAAGAACAGTTTAAGTACATTATTCTTTCTTTTTAAAATAAATTTATTTATTTATTATTTTTGGCTGCATTGGGTCTTCATTGCTGTACATGGGCTTTCTCCAGTTGTGGTGAGCAGAGGCTACTCTTTGTTGCGGTGTGCGGGCTTCTCATTGCAGTGGCTTCTCTTGTTGCAGAGCACGGGCTCTAGGCACGCAGGCTTCAGTAGTTGTGGCATGCAGGCTTCAGCAGTTGTGGCTCGCGGGCTCTAGAGCGCAGGCTCAGTAGTTGTGGGGCACAGGCTTAGTTGCTCTGCGGCATGTGGGATCTTCCCAGACCAGGGCTCGAACCCGTGTCCCCTGCATTGGCAGGCAGATTCTTAACAACTGCGCCACCAGGGAAGCCCCCTAAGTACACTATTCTTAAAACCCTCAATTTGCTCTCTAAAAATTTATTTCTGTAAAAACGTAGTAAGGGAACTTCCACTTTTAGCCATGATGGAGTGAGGCTGAACTTGTCCTTCTAACGTAAACAACAAAACCAGACAAAATATATAAAATAACTGTTGCCAGACACTGGACAACAGGCAGTGCAGGATTGTGAACCACGGGTTGGGGGGACATGATACACTTGGTAATGTCACTGTTTTACAGATCATAGCACAGGGAGAAGGAGCCGAAGCAGAGCACAACAGTCCACAGAGTTGAAGAAACAAAGATTGAAGTTCACGGAGGCTGAGGTATTCTGCAAGGCAGAGTACTGAAAGTGATGGAACTATTCAGAGAAAGACATCCAAAAATCTGCATGGGGTCCTCGTGCATCTGTTGCCAGAGATTACAAACCTAGTTAGTGGCAAAATTCCTAGTTAGTGTTGGCGGGCCTAACAGTCTAGGTCCTCTGAGTCCCAGTTAAGAGCTCTTTCCACCACATACAGAAATTTTATTACATTTTATTAACATAAATATTATTAAAGCCGAGTTTTCATCTTTTAACAGATCTTCTGGTCAACAAATTCAACTTTTATCTCACCTTTTGTTCCTTTGCTTACTCAGTACTATAATCAAATAGGCAATAAAAATGCCAAAAATAAGGTGACAAAAATGAACACACACAGATTAACCAATTTGATAAATCTCCCAAATAACTGAGTTTACCAAATGAAAATGAAAAACCGAACTCCACTTTCTTTGAATGAGATAATAATACTATACACTTAGTTTTTTATTTTATCAAACTTCACAAAAGTAATTAAGTTTCAGTTCCTAATGATTATGCTCCCAATTCATGAAATTTGGCGGCTGCTCATATTGAAATTATATTCAATGCCACTAACCCAATTATCTTCTGTCAAGGTGACCCATAAAAATAATTGAGAATGGCATACCATTCAGTGTGCATTTAAGGAAACAGACCTCAATCTCTTTTTTTCCTAAAAGCACTACTCTTACAACAGGTCACTCATAACAAATGAGAGTAGTATTCTCACAGTTTAATGGAAAAAGTAACAGCAAACATTCAATTTACTTTACCCCAAAAAATGTCCTTGAAACTTCTGCTCTTGCCCAAAGATAAACTCTAGTAGCATACAGGGTTTACAAGAAAAATAGGAAGTAGTATATCATATTCAACAATTTCTTTCCTCCAAACATATAAGGCCAGATCTATGTATAATTCAGCTTTAACACAGGTTTCTGTCTAATCAAAATGGAATCTTATAAAAGCAGTCTTAAAGTATAACAGAAGATATAATCATAAGAAGTCCTTTTTTGAACTATTCAAAAGGCGTAAATGTACAAAATGAAAAAAATAATTTGCTTGTTTTTAAAAATCCCATGTAACACTATCACCAAAGTTAATTCTACAGAATCATGGGAATAAAGCTACCATGATAAGATTCTTTTTTTTTTTTTAAACCATAAGATACTTAATGCTGCTTTAATCAAACCTGTAGACTTAAAGTAAATCTTTAGAGAATTTACTTTTATTTAGGTTAAGAGAGATGCAAATACTACATACAGTATACTTTGACCAAAGGTTTCACATCAATTCATTTAAAACAGGCTTTGTAAAACGACATTGTGGGCAGACATGTTAAGTTCTCCATAGTAGAATCATCAAATTAAATAAAAATACATGTCTACAATCCCATCTCTGAAATTTTTGTGTTTGGGGAGTTCTTGAAATTTCAGAATTATAAATAAGGGGTTCCCTTGGTATGGAATGAATGCCATAGTATTCTGTTTGTCACCTTGCCTGTAACATGAACATATGTTAATTCAAAATTAAACATAATAGTTTCAAAAATATTAGAATATTGTAGACGGTTAGCTTTCATTAGCAGCTAAATTTTAAAATATTAACACTGTGCTACAGAAACAGTAAAGCAAAACAGGATATAATTCAAACAGAATGAACTGTTCAAATCCTGTGTGCTAAATGCTGGCACCATACACTGAGACTCCTGCTTCTAAAACGTCTAGGAATAACTGATACCAGCTCATGCTCCTGCCAAGCATAAAACTGGTTAAGTAAATATGAAATAATTATTTTCAGCCATTGGACAATAGCCAACACAGGACTGTGCTCTTAGAAGGGAAACAAGGTAAATCCCAAGAAAATCTTTTTTTTTTTTTTTGTCTATAGGCATTTTCCAGACTGCAGAATAGAGAGGAGGAACACAAGTAGAACATGGCAGTCTTACTGACCTAAGCAGATATCTGAGATAGAAAACGCCTGAAGAGCTGAAACTTATGGAGCAGGGTATCAGAAAGAACTGTACAGAGATGAAATTTCAGAAATCTGTACAAGAGTTTTGGTCAAATATTAAATTGATCAGGCACACTGCAGAATTCTACTCAAGTTGGCCAAGAACAACTACCAAGTAGCATGAGCTGAACAACTATTGATGCTTATACATGGCTGGGAGACATCTGAGTTCCAAACATCCAGTTAGAGACTTCATTAAACGCTCCAGGATTCATCAGAGACCCAGAAATGCCACACCTTGGGAATAAGGATAATCTAGACCCACTTTTATTAAAGCTTAAAAACAAGAACAAGCTGATGCACAAGCAAATTAACCATCTGCCAAAACAAAACTCTATTACAAAGGACAACAAGATCCAGATACTCAATATCCTAGTGTCTATAATACACATTACAGAAAAACAAAAATTATTAGAAATGTGAAGAAACAGGAAATTGTGACCCATGACCTACAGAAAAAAATTAATCAACAAAAACAGATTCAGAAATAATGATAGAAATAGCAGACAGACATTAAAACAGTAACTATTAAGTAATATTAAAAGATTGAAAGGAAAACATGAAATAATCAGAAAACAAATAGGAAATCTCAATAGAGAAATGGAAACTATTAAACCCACAGAACCGAGAATCTCAACAAACTTCAAGCAGGATCAACTAAAAAAAAGAAAACAACAAAACAAAAAGCAAACAAAAAAAGAGGCACACCACAATCCAAATGCTAAGAAGTAAGGACAAAAGAGAAAATTATAAAAGTAGTCAGAAAAAAGCCTGTATTCTAAAAGGTCTCCAATTATCATATCAGCTTCCACCTTAAGAAAGTAGAAAAATAAGAGCAAATTAAACTCAACATAAGCAGAAGAAACAAAAGAAAAAAGAACAGAAACAATGAAATAGAAAAGAGAAAAATAAAGGAAATCAGTGAAACCAAAAGCCGGTTCTTTGAGAAGATCAATAAAATTGATAAACCTCTAACCAAATATGGGCATGATCACAAAAGTACACAGCACAGCGAAATAACTAGAACCCCAGCTTTCTAGACAGAGGATGAGAAGAGGAGCCCCAGGGAAACAAAATATCAGGAAGATCACAGAGGAGGCGGAACTGGGGAAAGCAACCCCATAAAGTTGTTTATGAATTCCAGGGTTCATAAACATGCAATCTTATTCACAGCACACCAGACTTTGAGAACTGAACTAACAGATACATCATCCAGGCCCCAGGCCAGCTACTGGATGGCACATTAGCAGGACAGATCCAACCAGTACTACAAAGATTTTAAAAACAGAACTGACAGTAGAACTGTGACATGGCAAATAAAGAAACCAGGCTATTTACATCAATAGAAGATAGTGATATATAAAATTTAAATATAATACATACAATTTATGGGGGGTGGGGTTGTTTTGTTTTGGCCACACCGGGTGACATGCAGGATATCAATTCCCTGACCAGGGATCGGACACGTGTCCCCTGCAGTGGAAACGGAGTCTTAACCGCTGGACCGCCAGGGAAGTCCCAATACATACAATTTAGATTTGGCATTAACATTACATAATTTTCTTTAGTATTAAATACACCTTTCTATTGTTTTCCTTCAGCTAATACAAAAAACATTTTATCCATCAAAACTGATTAAAAGGAATGCAGCCTCCAATCAAGCTAAATGATAAAAGCCAAACTTAGCTTTAAAAGTCAGCCATTTTGAAATGATGCCTGGGATTTGACAAAATAATCCAGGGGGTAGGAGTCATAGATGAAAAAGAATGCACTGAAAGTTGGTAATTGTCAAACCAAGGAGACAGGTTCATTATATTATTGTCTTTGTTTTCATATGTTTGAAATTTTCACAATTAAAAAGTTAAAAAGAAAATGAGCCTTAGCTATGCCACAATCAACTCAGGAAACATTTATTAACTTACTAGGAGCCTGGCTAGCACTTAGTAGTGCCAGTGTACTGGAACTACTTTTAGTAGTCCTACTTCTGTAGAGCAGACAGGTATGGAGAAAGGGCACCTACAGTCTTTAGACTCAGAGCTATAGCTATTTAACGTTTTAATTAGCTAATATTAAATAAAATTTAAATTTCTTCAGTAAACCTCCTCAGTCACACTACCCACATCTCAGGTGTTCAATAGCCACATGTGACTAATGGCTAACACAGGGAAATTCAAATGCAGAACATTTCCATCATCACAAGAAACTCTATTGGACAACGCTGCTCTAGAGTCTACAGTTCAAATCTTAGAAAACACTTAGACAGGTTTGCATCACTGGCTTAATTAAACTTATTAGAGCCTCAACTGTGTCACCTGCAAAATGTGGACATTAACAACCTTGCAGGGTTAAGGTGAGAATTAAATACAAATGTATAAAAAGAACCTGAGTAAGCACTCAATAAAATGTTTAAATAAAGCACTACGGTATCAGTTACGGCTTAAAATATTTAGACTCAACACAGTGTGACTGATTATAGAGAAATCTGAAAGCAGAAACTGAATTAAAATATACAATCAGGAGGAACAAGGTGTCTCTTCTGAGATGGTGTAAATGCTCTACATCTTGAAAGGGCCACAGGCTGCACTGGTTTGTGACTTGTCAAAATTAAAGAGCAGCATGCCCAAGACAGCTAATAGAACAGTACACTCAAAACCTGTGCACTTCACTGTAGGTAATGATACTTTAAATTTTTAAATGTTTTTTGAAAAGAAAACATAGGAACGCTGAAAAACTACCTTTATCCTTCCTTTCCTTTAATTCTTTTAGTTAGAGCTTCCATTTGCAGACAATATGTTAGCTTTTTATATCATACAATTTCTGGCAAACTATTACAACCATGAAAACAAATCTTATGAATGATTTTTCCCCCTCCTAGTTTTATACTATTTTTAAAAATACGTTTGTCTTAATTCTATAGTAAATGTCATCTGGTGCAAGTGGTCACACAGCTCTTGTTGGCGCCAGCTTGCTCTACTGAAATGTTTTTAGCTATATTGAGCCAAACTCTATCACCCTCTAATTTCTGTTGACTGATTCTAGCTCTTAAGACTTCAGTTTTCTCTTATTCAAGCTAAACATCTTTGTAATTTTAGCTGTTCCTTATACGAAAGTTTTAAGTCCTTTGACCTTTTGTGCCACCCTCTGAAGTCGATACAGTATTGTTCCTATACTTGTATATTTTATAAAACTAGTAAAATTTCAAAAAAATTAGACAGTTTAAATGGGGTTGGGGACTTCCCTGGTGGTGCAGTGGTTAAGAATCCGCCTGCCAAGGCAGGGGACACGGGTTCAATCCCTGGTCCGGGAAGATCCCACATGCCGCGGAGCAACTAAGCCTGTGCGCCACAACTACTGAGCCTGCACTCTAGAGCCCATGGGCCGCAACTACTGAGCCCGCACGCCTAGAGCCCGTGCTCCACAACAAGAGAAGCCACCGCAATGAGAAGTCCTCGCACCGCAACAAAGAGTAGCTCCCGCTTGCTGCAACTAGAGAAAGCCAGCACGCAGCAACAAAGACCCAACACAGCCAAAAAATAAATAAATAAATTTATTTTAAAAATGGGGTTGCTTAATTTTTATTTTTCTAAATAAACAATCTTTTAAAAATCTGTCAGTATTTCACAAAACAAAAGGCACTTCAAAAATCTAAAGTAACAAGTACATAGTCTCAGAACAAAAGACAAGAAAGGTCTGTGGGAATTTTACACCAATATTTTTGTGGTGTGTCAGCATTACGGAGTCGTTGGTCTTTATCTCTCGAAGTTTTGGGTCCAGAAGTTAAAATTACAGATGAGGTCTTACTAGCCACAGAATTGAATGTGACAATCACCATCTGCTTTCTGGATACTAAAATCCTGTTAATGCATTATAAAACGTGCCAGACTTCTCTTACCTTACTTTTTTTTTCCCCCCAGCATTAAATTATGTCACTTGAGAAAAGAAAATTGGAGGAAAATTTAGGATTCCTGCTTAATATGAGTAGAACTCTGCTATGAACTCTGATTGCTTAGGGATAGGACAAAATTAAATAAAACTCAAGGTATATACATATGATTGAAAGTCAGCTATTTAATAGAACCTCATAATTATTTCAATGATAAATAATCCCAAAGAGTTTAAAGAAAACAATGGAGTGGTCATGGGGACACAGCAACAAAAGTATAACCAATTACTCAATTATATAAAACCTGAACTGCAAATTATATTAAAGCAAGCACTACTATTTTCAAGCATAACACATAAAACCAGAAATGATTTACAGGATAATGGCTGCCCCCTAATTTCTAAACATTACACAAATCCTCATAACAACAGGTTGGGGCTTCCCTGGTGGCGCAGTGGTTAAGGATCCACCTGCCAATGCAGGGGACACGGGTTCGAGCCCTGGTCCGGGAAGATCCCACATGCCGCGGAGCAACTAAGCCTGTGCGCCACAACTACTGAGCCCGCGCGCCTAGAGCCTGTGCTCTGCAACGAGAAGCCACCACAATGAGAAGCCCGCGCACCGCAACGAAGAGAAGCCCCCGCTCGCCGCAACTAGAGAAAGCCCGCGTGCAGCAAGAAAGATCCAACTCAGCCAAAATAAATAAATAAATAAATAAATAAATAAGTTAATTAAAAAAAAAAAAAAAACCATACAGGCCAAGAAAGGAAGCAAATAAAATCACCCAGAGCATTACAAAGACAACTAAAAACTCTAATTTACATGTAATTGCATAAACACTGAAGACCAGAAGTCTCATGTTCCAATGGGAACTGTCCAAAAGAAAAATACAGCAGGGTCCTCGTGGTGACTGAATGGGTAATATTCAGGATTTACCCAAGTTCACCCAAGCCAGAGGTCAAAAGGAAGTACTGAGAGACATGGTGGATGAGAGCAATGGCTACTGGGGAGTCAAAATGTAGAGGCTCAGAAAGTCTGTAAGACCAAAGGTGGCAGTTTTAGTAAGGCATAGCTTTGGAGGAGAAAGAGACACCTTAGAAGGAGAAAGTGTCACTTGAAGGTTTGATGGAGAGGGCAGCACTGAAGATCAAGGCCTTATTAAACCAATACAGAACAATGTGGGAGAGGGGACTTATTTTAAAAACTGCATTTGACTGTAGCAACAAAGAGGGTACTCTTGAACTAAGAGACTGAAGAAACCACCCAGCCTCACCCAAAAATAAAACTGTCTATATTGCTGGTGCAGTAAAACCCATCACAAATAACCTGAACAGAAAAAAGAACCCAGCATTCATACCAAGTTACTTACATAGAGTTTTTAAAAGTGAAAAATTTGGGTAGATGAAAACACACCAAAAACCATAGCGATAACACATTGGAAAGATGTAACGCTCCATCACAAATTAGAAATAATTAAATAACAAGTGCAGACATAAAAGAACACCTCAAATCAAATATTCAAAATTTTAAAGAGCAAACAAGTTTTAAAATAGGAACAAACTGAACTTAAGAAACAGAAAAAAACAAAATCATCACAGAAATGAAGACTAAATTACAAGATGTATGATCTAAAAAGATAGAAAATAAGACTTCTCAAGCAAATGAATAACAGAGAAAAAAATTGAAGGAAACGTAATATAAAAGAGATGCAAAGATCCAATAAGCAAAGATCACTGAAGAATGAAACAACTGACCAGAACTAATATTCAAAACTATAATTCTTGACTCAAAAGAAAACATCAATCTACAATCTGAAACCACAAGGGAAAATTTATCCAGAATAGTCAACACAGAGACATACCTAAGTAAATCAATTCAATTTTACAGATAAGAAAAATTCAAGTCTTCGAAAAGAAAGACCAAGTCATCGACAAAGAAAAGGAAATCAGTTTGGCATCAGCAACATATAAGCAAGACAACAGGGGGTCAATTATTTTCAAGAAATGTAAGAAGATGTGAATCAAGGATTTTAAACCCAGCCAAGCTGTCCTTCAAACATCAAGACTGTAGGAAAACACTTTTAACATCTAAGACCTTAAGAGATTTCCACAAGCACTGTTGAGGAATCTATACTAGACAATAAGCTTCATCCAACCAAGAGATGACTGGGAAAACTTCTGAAAGAGGTCTGTTGTTTAATATTAACTATATTTAATTGTAGAATTAAATCTAAAACAAAGGTATTGATGAGGGTAGAATAGTACATAAAATGGCATGCTCTCACAAAGTAAAAATAACTTTAAAAAGTCAGAGGAAAAGAGACTAGAAAAAAAATTAAGTAGAATAAGCTCATTCACTGCCTCACACATAAGAAAATGGATTTACCGCCTGCCAATGCAGGGGACACGGGTTCAATCCCTGGTCCAGGAAGATCCCACATGCTGCAGACCAACTAAGCCCGTGAGTCACAACTACTGAGCCTGTGCTCTAGAGACTGTAACCCATAACTACTGAAGCCCGCGCGCCTAGAGCCCATGCTCCACAACAACAGAAGCCACCGCCATGAGAAGCCCGCACACTGCAACGAAGAGTAGCCCCCGCTCGCCACAACTAGAGAAAGCCCGCACACAGCAATGAAGACCCAACACAGCCAAAAAAAAAAAAAAAAGCTTCATGACATTGAATTTGGCAGTGATTTCCTAGATGTGACTCCAAAGGCACAGAAAACAAAAGAAAAAAGAGAAAAAGTAGACTTCATGAAAATTTAAAAATTTTGTGCATCAAAAGATGACACACAGGGACTTCCCTGGTGGTCCAGTGGTTAAGACTCCGTGCTCCCAATGCACGGGGCATGGGTTCGATCCCTGGTTGGGGAACCAGGATCCCGCATGCTGTGTGGTGCAATAAATAAATAAATAAACAAACGAACAAACAGGTCTGGGGGAAAAAAAAGACTACACACAGATGGAAGAAAATAGTTGCAAGTCATATATCTGATAAGGCATCGATAGCCAGTAAATAGAGAGAAATCTTACAACTCAACAACAAACAACCCAATTAAAAAATGGGCAAGGACTTAATTAGACATTTCTCCAAAGACAGCATACAGATGGCCAATAAATACATGAAAAGACACTCAACGTCACTAATCATTAGGAAAACGAAAATCAAAATTGCGATGAGATACTACTTCATGGTCACTAGGATGGCTATTATGAAACAAAAACAAAAACAGAAAACAGTAGTGTTGGCAAGAATGTAGAGAAACTGGAACCCTTGTGCATTGCTAGGAACCACTATGGAAAACGGTATGGTATGCCTCAAGAATTACCATATGACCCAGCAATCTGCTTCTTGGTATATACCCAAAGGCATTGAAAGCAGGGTCTTGAAGAGAGATTTGTACACCCATGTTCACAGCAGCATTATTCCCAATGGCTAAAATGTGGAGGTAACCCAAGTGTCCATTGACAGATGAATAGATAAACAAAAAGTGGTATATAAATACAACAGAACTTTATTCAGCCTTAAAAAAGAAGGAAATTCTGACACCTGCTATAACATGGATGAACCTTGAGGATACTGTGCTGAGTGAAATAAGCCCATCACATAAAGACACATACTGTATGATCCCACTCACATGCAGTTCCTAGAGAAGCCAAACCCATAGAGACAGAAAGCAGAATGGTGGGTGCCAGGGGCTGGGGGAGGAGTGGTGATGGGGGAGTTGTTTAATGGGTGCAGAGTTTCAGTTTGGGAAGATGAAAAAGTTCTGGAGATGGACGGGGTTGATGGTTGCACAATGATGTGAAAGTGCTTATTAACGCCACTGAACTGTACACTTAAAAAATGGCTAAGATGGTAAATTTTATATTATGCATATTTCACCATAATTTTTAAAAATGGGGGAAAAAAATGGATTTATTTTATAGGTGACAAATAAAATAATAGCATAAAATTCACAATCACAGCATAAAATTCCCTCCCCTCCACACCCTAAGTAAGAAAAAAAGAGGACTAAAGGAATTTTTTTTGGCCGCGCTGCGTGGCTTGAAGCATCTTAGTTCCCTGACCAGGGATCAAACCTGGGCCCACAGCAGTAAAAGCGCCAAATCCTAACCACTGGACCTCCGGGGAATTCCCAGGAATTTTTAAAGGTATAAGCATAAAACTGATTAAAACAAAAATATAAACCTTCTTAAATACCAAAAAATATACAAAAGCAAAATAAAAATATTAAACAGAATACAAAGCATAACATAAAACCAAGATGAGATCAATTCAATGAAAAAGCTAACGTCCTTAATAGACTACACCTATAACAGATGTTTACTAATACATATGCTTTACCATTTACCAAGGACTTTTATACATATCTCACTACCTGACCAGTGAGGTAGGTCAGAAAAGTACTGTTTCTCTCTTTACTCAAATTTACAAACTAAGGCTTAAAAAACATAAAAGATAAAGTAAAGCAAAGTCAGGATTAAAACCCATCATCTTTCTATTTTTCTTTCCACACCAGGCTTCCCCCATTGAGCATCAAAATTGTTTCAAAACACAAATTGAAGAAACGTATAATATTTTATTTCCTGCTTTAAAAGTGTTACTTAGCCACCCCACAAAAATCTTTAGAATGAATTAGCCTGAAACTTTTGATACTCTGGGTGCAAAGCTTCTTCTAACAAAGAAAATGTTGGAAGAAGTTTAAGTCTCCTTAATGGCAGTGGCAACTAAGTTGACAAAGAATGTGACACTATCTCAGATACTAGATGCAAGAATAGACACACTTCAGGGGACCTCCCTGGTGGCGCAGTGGGTAAGACTCCGCACTCCCAATGCAGGGGGCCCAGGTTGGATCCCTGGTCAGGGAACTAGATCCCACGTGCATGCCACAACTAAGGAGTCCACGTGCCACAGCTAAGGAGCCCTGGAGCTGCAACTAAGGAGCCCACCTGCTGTAACTAAGACCTGGTGCAACCAAAATTTTAAAAACTAATAGTAACAGACACACGACAGAGTGAGGGAAGGGTTACCCAGACCCAGGCTGTGTGACCTCTAAGTAAGTTCAGGTATGGCCAGTTCCCTACAATGCTAGTTTTGAAAACACATATTTGCTCCCACACGATTGATAATTTGACGTTTCGAGCAAACTAAATTTCAAATTTCAAGTTTGCTTCTGTGGGATTTGTCCCCCAGAAATACTAGATGAACACAGAAATCTGCGCCCCGCTGAAACGAGCTGCATAGGCACGCAGAGCACAGACACACGCCTCAAACATCTAAGCTCCCTCAGTTCACCTTGTGGGTTATGAGGTGTCACAACTTCCTCTCAGATTTAAGATAATTTTCCTTCCATCACTTCATAATAATTCACCAGCTGCAATCCTTCTGACACCTACTTCTACAAGCAAACTTCAGGTCTTTTCCAAGGTAAAAGGCAGTATTTACATTATAGTATTTCCATATTGGTTAGCCATTTTACATATGTAAAACTGTGCTATCATTTCTATTAGGTTCTTACCTTGGTTCCTAATTTGGCATCAATGAAGTTTTTAAGTGTTGTGCCGACTCCATTTTTCCCACAAGCCCTATGGGTTTTATTACCTGATTTTGCATAGCGCACTGACTTTTAGGAACCCGTATGTTCTGATATAGCACAACTGACTGTATATAAAGCAATCAGAAATATACTTTAGACAATGTAATCATAAGTATTGCCTATACTTATTACAATTTCCTCAAAGGAGTAATGCAAGGTTTATATCAGCTAATGTGGAAAAAAAGCCTGGCATAGAATCTGGCTCAAAATAGATGATCAATAAATGCCAATTTACTTCATTTCCCTCTTCTTAAAGATTTTGACTCAGTTCCCAAGCACCGATAACCAAAGGTGATCTTGTAATCTTCAATGAGATCTCTCTGAAAAAAAGGGTACCATATTAAGTGAAAGCCATTAACATAAGGGGAAAATTTTTTTTTCTTAAATCAGAACCACCACCATGTGTGGAAGTACACAACCAGCCCGGAGGGGTTTTTTTCCCCCTAGGTCTATTTTTTTTTTTTTAAACACATGGGCATACTTTTTTTTTTTTTAGCTGCGCTCAGGCTTTCTCTAGTTGTGGTGAGTGGGGGCCACTCTTCGTTGCGGTGCGCGGGCTTCTCATCGTGGTGGCTTCTCTTGTTGCGGAGCACGGGCCCTAGGAGCGTGGGCTTCAGTAGTTGTGGCACATGGGCTCAGTAGTTGTGGCTCACGGGCTCTAGAGCACAGGCTCAGTAGACGTGGCTCACGGGCTTAGTCGCTCCGCGGCATGTGGGATCTTCCCAGACCAGGGATCAAACCCGTGTCCCCTGCATGGGCAGGCGGACTCTTAACCATTGCGCCACCAGGGAAGTCCCTTAGGTCTACATTCTTAAAAGCAAACTTTCATCTCTCCTTTTATACACAATCAGATAAAACAACTCTTACAGATTACACAGAGAAATGCTCATATAATCTCCTCTATAATAAAAACAATCTTTAAGATTAAAATTATCACTGGCTTCAAATAAGATTATAATTTCCCCAGTAGGTTTTAGTAGAAATTTCAAATGATCTCAACTGAAAATGTGTTCCTATTATACTTACCAAAGAAAATCTCAGTGGAATAGAGCATATCAGGTAACAAAAACATTAACCTCTCCATCATTTATTTCTATATTGCAATTTATATTTCACTTTTAAATAGACAAAAGATTGCTTTTATTAAAGTAAAATTTTATGGAATTATTTTAGTTCCAAATTAAGTAGTGAAAATACAATTCATATCTTACCTAAAGGGGAAAAACCACATGCAACAAGTTAAACTTGTTTTTTTTTAAGTTACAACTTCAATACAAGTTTGTACAGTATGCATCATAAAACAGCTTAAATGTAAATGTACAGCTGACATTCCAGGGAAATTCCCAGAAGTCAAGAATACAGTCACAGGACTTCCCTGGTGACGCAGTGGTTAAGAATCCGCCTGCCAATGCAGGGGACACAGGTTCGAGCCCTGGTCCGGGAAGATCCCACATGCCACGGAGCAACTAAGCCCGTGGGCCACAACTACTGAGCCTGCGCTCTAGAGGCTGCAAGCCACAACTACTGAGCCCGCGTGCCACTACTACTGAAGCCTGCACACCTAGAGCCTGTGCTCCACAACAAGAGAAGCCCACGCACCGCAATGAAGAGTAGCCCCTGCTCGTCGCAACTAGAGAAAGCCCCCGCGCAGCAATGAAGACCCAATGCAGCCAAAAATAAATAAATAAAATAACTTAATTAAGGAAAAAAAAATACAGTCACAGCAAAAATTGCCTCCCCTCTACATCCTAATATATATACTAACAACCATCACTCTTTTAAATCTCTTCACTTGTTCTTCTTACCGTCAGCACTGGCAACTGACATTATTTCTAAAACCATTTTTCACTAAGAATCTTCAGTTTTTCTCTCTTCAATAGGGCTACTGCCTACAAATAGAGAGCAAAGTTGGATTTAGATGTGGATGCTGATGGTTGGCTAGGGTCACTGATCAGTTAAGTGGCTTGCTCTGCCACACCAGCTTCCCAGCATACCTTTCCCAAATTCCAAGAATTCAATTTGAGTTTTAAATTTTCTAAAAAACACTCACAAAGCGACTGTAAATTACAAATGTTCTCCCTTCTAACATTTTATATTCCTGTCTCGTAATATCATATACAGGGGTCCTCACCCCTGACTCTGTGTCAGAATCAGTTTTAGAGCTTTATGAAACTACAGATGGCTGAGTTTTACTACTTGATACAACAGGCTCATGACAAACATCCTCATTTAATCCAGATACCATTTCTCCTCCAGTGCTAACACAACCAAAAAAGAAACAATAAAAATTTCCTCTTATGCTTTTGTGATGGGAAAAAGGGCCATGTAAACAAACCTGATACCATGATTCATTCATAAATGAAACTTCCAAGGTCTCACCGGGTAATACAGGTTCTGCCTGATACCCTACAATTACCTCATATAACAATGTATTCTACAATGCCAAGGCCCAGCTTAACTCCCTTCTCCAAAAGTCTTTATGCAAGCACAAAATCCAAAGATTACGGTTTCGCTCTCCTGCCCTGTAGTCACTGTCTTAACACTGATTCTATGCAAAAATATTTCTTGAATACGTATTATGGTACGTTATTCTAACTAATGGGGGTATAGCAATTAACAGAACAAAATCCCTATCCTCATAAAACCTACATTTTAATTATGGTAGACATGTGATAAATGACTTGTATACATATGTCAGATGGTGATAAGTGATGAGAAAAATAAAGCAAGGAAGAAAATCAGAAGGTTGGGCTGAAGAGGACTTCTGGTCAAGGAAGACCTCAGTATGACATTTAGAGGACATCTGAGCAGAATTCTGAAAGGAATAAGAGAAGAAATGAACCATGCAGTTATCTGGGGGAGAAAATTCTGAACAAACAGTCCTCTGCATATGATCCCTTCTATAACCTAGCTTTTTATGTCCAAAAGCACTTTTTTGAACAAAGAAAATATATTTGAATCAATGCTAAGAAATGCATTATCAGAAGCAGAAATACTAAAGGAAATTAGAATGCACACTAAACAAAGAGATCCCTTCTGTTAAAGCTGGTTGGCCAGTAGCTCTCCTGTCCACCAATCATACAGGGCACCATGTCTGCCTCTGTGGAAACTGCTTTTAACCAGTCTTCAAAGTAATAGGTGGGATGGCAACTCTATACCATCAAATAACTTAGTTTGTGTAATCCCCAATAACGGCCAAGACGGCAAGGCTTTGAAATACTCGCATAATCAAACGTTAAATTCAGTTCCCTATTAGCTTTTGTCTGCTTCTCTGCACATATCATGTTGTCCACTACAAGTGAAAACTAAACTGTAGTCGTTCATTTTTTTTTACCAGAATACTCTATTCTAGAAATAATCTGCACAAACAAGTATTTTAATCTACTTTTAACCCAAAAGAATCATGTCTTGAACATTTCAGGTTTCTAACACAATAAAGCATTTTAAAATATATATCCTTTGTCAATTTACATAAAAACATATACTTCTGTGTTCATTCATACTATATCCATTCCAGAAAGGATTTAGGATAGAAATCTAAAAGAAAACAAACAAATCAGTGAATTTGCAACATTATCAGATTTTTCTTCTCATAAGATTCTTTACAGACTTTTAAAAGAAGTATTTTGGAAGTTTCATAAGAATGTAGTGTATTTACATTATAGCAAAATTGCATTTCGTTTTCTAATTCACTTTTTTTTTATTAAGATTTTTTTTGACGTGGACCTTTTTTTTTTTTTAAGTCTTTATTGAATGTGCTACAACACTGCCTCTGCTTTATGCCTTGGCTTCCTGGCCGCGAGGCCTGTGGGATCCTAGCACCCCTGACCAGGGATCGAACCCACACCCCCTGCACTGGAAGGCGAAGTCTCAACCACTGGACCGCCAGGGACGTCCCTCTAATTCACTTTTAAACAAATTTATTCTAGTTCAAACATTTGATTACCTACTGTATACAGAAGAAAGGGGACTTCAGAGCAGGTAAAACTTTGTTTCCATTTTTTATTTTTTCTTTGTTATATTCTAAACACATGCAGTACGGGTAAAAGTATATTAAGACCAATTTCAAGGTCACTGTCCTCACTCGGTTGCAAAACTATTATTGTCACATAGAAACTAAAGTCAGCGGACCTTCCTACGCACATATGGAAATCTACTTGTTAACAATTCCTAATTTTAATTTCATCTGCAACTAAGTCCAACCTAAGTATCATTAACTGTAGAAACAGCACTTTTTCCAAAAGCAATAAATAACATGTAATAATTTACCTACAATATTTGTAGGTACCTACAATATGTGTAGCCACCTAACAATTACTACAACTCCTTTTACCTAACAAAGAACTAGGCAGGTGTGGTGTAAGTGCCCTGAAAAAAAAAGTTTCAGGACTTCCCTGGTGGTTCAGTGGTTAAGAACCCGTCTGCCAATGCAGGGGACACAGGTTCGAGCCCTGGTCCGGGAAGATCCCACATGCCGCGGGGCAACTAAGTCCATGCGCCACAACTACTGAGCCTGCTCTCTACAGCCCGTGAGCCACAACTACTGAGCCCTCGTGCCACAACTACTTAAGCCCGCACGCCTAGAGCCCGTGCTCCGCTACAAGAGAAGCCACCGCAATGAAAAGCCCGCGCACCGCAACGAAGACCCAACGCAACCGAAAAAAAATTGCATTCCTGACCCTTACACTAGCTGTTAGCCTTAATCTCAGGGTGTTCCTTAATCTTGGGACATTTTGAGACTAAAGGAGGATTCTACAAGTGCACTGTCCAAAATGGTAACCATTTACCACATGTGGCTATGTGAAGTTAAATTAATTAAAATTAAGAATTCAATTCCTCAATCACACTAGCCATATTTCAAGTGTACAAGAGCCACATGTGGCTAATGGCTATCATAATGGAGAGAACAACAACTCCTTTAAAAGTTGTAAAAGTAAATAAATTGCTGTGGTAAAAAGGTGCTATAGTCCTACCTACACGCCAATTAGTCTTGAAACCAAAAAAAATGGCAATAAGGACTTCAAGGTGACTAAGAGTTAACACCGTATTGGATGCGACTTTCCTACACGTTTCCACACGAACTGACTAAATCTGTAGGCATATGGATATTTCTGTAAAATCAAAGTTAGTTCAACATGGGTTACTTTCCTTTCTCTAGAAAACCCGGATCCTCAGCGCTGTTATACTTTTCAAACAAATTAAATACATTTAAATTACAAGAGGAAAGAACTAACACTTTCGTACACACACTCCAAATTTGAAGTCTTAAGTCTGGCAAATGCAGTTAATCCTTTCATAAAGAAGTGTCTGCATGAAAGCGGCAACCCACACACTAGATGCCAAACAAAAAACGTGCTACAAAGTATTAATTATAGCACCAAAGCTACAAGGCAGATGTTCCAGTGTAAACAGTCCCTCCAAACATCATCGCATTTACGGTTATTTAAAAAAAAAAAAAATGCAAACGGCAAACATGTGAAATGCAGGAAATTATCGAGCCTGAGCTAGCGTCAAAAAGATCCATTTCATAAGTCCTTATATTCTCTTTTCTCTGCTGCTCATTTCTTGCGTCAGTGTTAATACACTTCGGTCTACAAGAAAATCTGTGTCCAGAACTTCTCCGCTGAAAGCTCTTAACTTTCCACTTCCTACTGGACCGCCCCCTCGCAATGGGCCCCACCTCCCAAGGAGGGTGATGTTTCCCGCTCGGAAGCTAAGGAATAAATGTCTCTCCCCTACTCCTGAAAGGAGGGAAGGAGGCCGAGAAGCTGCAGATGCCAGCATTCCTACTGACTCCATCGAGGCTGTCGTTTAGAAGCCTTCCTCTCCTCTTCTGAACTCCTTTCTTCCTTCCCTCCTCCCAGGTCATTCAGTGACCCCGAGCCGGGCGGGGACAGGTGACTCCCAAGAGGAGAGGAAGAGGGAGGGACGGACGATGGAGGGAGAGCCGCGCTTGGGCAATGAATGAGCTGTGCCGCATCCGCACCACCTGTTCCTTCCAAGGGTGCCACCCCGGCCTGCCGGCAGGGTTCCCAAACCACCCGGGCCGCCGCTCCTGCCCGTGTCGCCCGCTTCCCCGCTGAAGGCCAGGCCTCTGCCCCCTTCGCTCAGGGCGAATGAAAACCGGCCGCTTCGAAGCCAGGAGAACGGGGCCTACTCCGGAACCACGGCCTCCGGAGCGTGGGGACGGGAGGAGGAAGCCCGTGGCCCCTGGCGCGCGGGCCCAAGTGGGAACCCCGAGGAGGGGACGAGGCAGTGCATTCGGCCTGACTAGGAGCACGAAGGCGGGGTCCCGGGCGGCGGTGGCCCGGTGCCCCTGGACCGAGGTTAGGGGTGACAGGCCCGTGTACCGGCTAAATCCTCCTCACTGCTGGTCCGGAGCCTTCCACTTACCAAGATTCGCTTGAAGAGCGCGTTCTCCTTGGGCGGGAGGCTCACGGCCGGCATCGTTCCGGCTCCTCCCGCTGCTCCCGCCACCGCCCGGCTCGGTCAGTCTGTTTGTCCGACCGCCGCCGCCGCCGTCGTTCCCTGGCTGCTTCAGCCTTGATTGCCCCGATCCACCGCCGCCACCGGGCCTCGGGTGTCACCGCGTCGCCCAACCCAGACACCCCCTTCCCCTCGTAGTCTTTTTTCCCTTCTCACTTAGCACTGCCGCCGCCTCCTCCCCCCCCCACGGGTCTCCGTCGGCGGTTCACGTGGTAACTGAACAGACCGACAGAGGCAGCCAAAATGGCGGACGTGGAGAGCTTTCCCACCCGGGTCACACCGCCTAACACGCAGGCGCGATGACCTCCTTTCCCCACCTCCTCTGTCCTGGAGCTTGCTGGGAAACCTGGAGGCCCGCCCAGGTCCGCGCAGGCCGCGAGGGTCGCGGCAGGCCCCGCCCATCCTTTCGGTTTCTTGTCTCCGAGGCGCCGGGGAAGCGAGGGGAGAGTGGCCAACTGCGGTTCCGACCCCCTCCGCATCAAAAGGAGCGATTCCACTACTTCTTGCTAGATTGGCTTTTCATTCATTGGGTAGACTCTTCCAGTCTGTATAATCATAGTTTGAGCCTAAAGTGCTAAAATCTCGGTGTCCAAAAAAGCGCTGTGTTTGATCGTGGACCAAGTGCCTAATTAAGCAGCAGAGGCGGAGGGGAAATGAAGGTTTCACCCCAGTGGGGACTTGTAAATAGATCCAGAGAGGATGGGGCTTACTAGAGTCTGAAAAGCGTGAAAGAGTTAACCAATTAAATGGGCCTGGCTGGGGCATCAGTGATTTACTTTTATTACTTTAAGAGGACCCTGGAAAGGTAGTCAGCCAGATCCGAAGTACCATGTTTGCACTGCCAAAGAAACATCTGAAGGTTAAAGCGTCTGTTTTTATTTCATCGCTGAGTTCATGCAATGCAGTGTTGGGGACTGTATGAATCACCTTGGGTTGTGAAGAATTCAAGGTCACTGACTCCCCTGGAACTGGCTTCAAGCTGGTGCTTAGTACTGTGACTCCCCGTCACTAGAAATCCTTAAATCTTAGGAAGCCGAAGAGTATCTGGCAAGGATACTAGAGAACTGCTGCAGTAAGCAAGGTCAGACTGATACCGAATAGAGTCTCTTCAAGCCATTTCACTAAAACTCGACAGTAAAACTATTTTAAAAGTGGCATTCTGTTGATGACTACAAATTTTTACATCATATGAGCCATTTTTATCCTTGATTTTTTTTTTAATTAATTAATTATTTATTTATTTATTTTTGGCTGTGTTGGGTCTTCGTTTCTGTGCGAGGGCTTTCTCTAGTTGCAGCAAGCGGGGCCACTCTTCATCACGGTGCGCGGGCCTCTCACTATCGCGGCCTCTCTTGTTGCGGAGCACAGGCTCCAGACGCGCAGGCTCAGTAATTGTGGCTCACGGGCCCAGTTGCTCTGCGGCATGTGGGATCTTCCCAGACCAGGGCTCGAACCCGTGTCCCCTGCATTAGCAGGCAGATTCTCAGCCACTGCGCCACCAGGGAAGCCCCCCTTGATTGTTTTTGATTATCTCTCTCCAGATCCTGAATTCCATCAGTAGTAGCATTCTTTGCATCATGAATCATTATACAATATATGCAGTAGCTTTGATTTTTTAATCATAGTTACACAGATGTTTTACTGTTTTCGGCTTGCTCTTCAATCCTCCATGGAAGGTGTGAGTTGAGTAAGATGTTTCCCAGGGGAAATATCTGCGACTAATACTTGGGTTTTCTAGCTGCTATCTTGCATGCCCTCTCCTTTTGCCTGGGGCATAAGATTTTAGAAGTCAGATCCTGGAATTTCTTCAAATTCTGTGATGTCTCTTTAAAAGTTTCATTAAGAAAATTGTATGTACAAGAAACCATTTTTGAGTTTTGAAATATGGCCAGTTTTTTAACTTTAGCTTTAAAAAAATATATAAAACTAAGAACAAATTTAGAATTCATAAAAACGGCTGTTATTTAGTGGTAACCTTCAAACTTCACCGCCCCCAACAGGTCTTTCAACTATCTGAACTATTAAAAAGTAGAAAAATTGTCTAACTTAAGGTGATAATTTTAGCTTAGCTACTAACTTGGGTTTCCAAATCTCTAGCTTCATATCCAAAAGTCCTTCTGGCAATATTAGTTGCTATGTTTTTCTAAATTTCTCCTGTAAATAGTATTCTATTTTCACCTTGGGGGAAGAAAATTTCTGGTCTTTGAAACAAACTGTAGTTTTTACCAGAAGCTGAGTAACTGAATAGATGAGATAGCAATATAGTTTGGCAAATATATTCCTTTTGGCTAATGACAAATAAATGACAATCTTTAAGACTCAGTGAATACTAGTCTGATTCAACATTTATGTGAGTTCCATACATCCCAGTTAAAATGCACCTACAGATAGTTAGACCACACAGTCAGTGATTTGATAGCCTGAACTCAGTAAAATGCCTACTCTGATAGATCACCACTATTTGACAAATAGCGATCCCATTTAACGGCTTACGCTTTGAATGACAGCTATGCAGGGAGTTAACATATCCAAGGCTAGGTGTGATGATGATGATGGTGGTGGTGGTAGTTATTTCATTCATCTTACACCATGTGTCTGCATATCACTTTTGTGATAAATTCACCATAAATGAAGAAATAACTTTGCAAACTTTAATTCTACAAAAGGGATACATAGAGTGAAATTCCTCCATCTTCATATATGTAAGAGGTTCTCTATTGACACTTTTACATCTTTACATCTTTACATTTTCTAGAAACAAACATAAAAGAAATCTATGTATTTGCCACCCAGATTTACAAAACGTTAACGTTTTGTGATTGCTTCTTTTTTTTAAAAATAAAAACTTACAGATACAGGTATCCCTCTCCACATTCTGAATTTGATGTATAGTATTCTCATGCTTCATAAATCAGTAAACATGTAGGAAGCACTTTTACCTTTTATACTGTTTTCAACTCTGGCTTTAACTCTTCCCCGGGAGATGTGAGTTGAGTAAGATGTTTCCCAGTGGAAAAATCTGGGACTAAAAATTTGATTTTCCAGCAACATGGATGGACGTGGAGATTATCATACTAAGTGAAATAAGTCAGACAGAGAAAGACAAATATCGTATGATATGGCTTATATGCAGAATATTCTTAAAAAATGATACAAATGAACTTATTTACAAAACAGAAACAGACTCACAGATTTAGAGAACAAACTTAACTACAGTTACCAGGGAGGAAGGGTGGAGGGGAGGGATAGACTGGAAATTTGGGATTGACATGTACACACTGCTGTATTTAAAATAGATAACCAACAAGGACCTACTGTATAGCACAGGGAACTCATCTAAATATTCTGTAACAACCTAAATGGGAAAAGAATTTGAAAAAGAATAGATATGTGTATATGTAAAAATAAAATAAAAATTAAAAAATAAAAATTTGTAAAAAAATAAAATAAATAAATAAATAAATAAAAAATTGATTTTCTAGCTGCTAACTAGAAAGGGGGAACCCTTTGCCTGGGTCATAAGTAAGGTGTTAGCATTCAGTTTCTGGGGATGCTTAAATGAATGTCACATAGCAACTTCTACCAAAATATCACAGCTATTATCTCCTGGCTGAAATTTCTTCATCAGGATTCTTTTCAAGATGGAGTTTCACCTACAGCTGCCTACTCCAAGTGTAGGGTTCCATCAGCTCTAACATGCTGAGAGAAATGTGCTTATACTTCATCACTTTCCCAAAATATACACTGGTAAAAGGATACAGGGGGCAAAAGAACAAAACAGCCTTTTCCAATAGCAGTAGTGAAATTTGATAATTTGCCTAATGGTTTCGTATGCTCTGACTAAATGTGGCTTCTGTTCCAACTTGTTAGATTCTAGCAAAAGCTGTGTCAGGACAAGCTTCCAAGGGATGGGGTAGAAAGGATATACTACTGACAGGTTGCTGAGTGAACAAGATGCCAAGAAATTGAGAACCAACATCTGACTCAGCATGTTAGTTGGGTGGTTTGTTTACTTGAGCATGAGTCCAGGAGGCTCAAACTACGTTACAAACTATAAAGTGACTCACAGTTTAGCAATCTATGTAGCCATCAGTTGCATGTAAAAATGAGCCAGAAAACGTAGAACGATTATTTTACTTTTTTGGTTAAAATTTTTTTTTCAATAACATTGCTAAGGAAAGTATAGAAAGAAAAAGAGATTTGCTAACATTTATTTTGCTCTTAAAATGAACCCAAATGACATTAGGCTTAAAAGATTAAACCCAATTAAAATATGTAAAAATATACATATTTTTACATGGCCTTTAGACATCAGTTTGAATCGAGAATTAAATGCACAAAAAATCTGGTTCAAATGTGAAAGATAAAACCTATTGGTCAGTACAAGAGGTATCAAAGAGATAGGCAAAAGCAAGTTGTTTACAACTACCAGACACCCTCTAAGCTTCCCAACGACCCTATAGCGTAGGTGTTCTGTTCCAGATATCAAACTGAGGCATGGAGAGGTTAAGTAATTTGCCTAAAAATCATATAGCTAAAAAGAGGTGAGCAAGAATGGCGCTTTGAACTTGGCACTTTGAGCGTGCCCCGCAGCTTATGGCCTCAGGGGACTGTCTAAACCTGTTGGGTGGGCTAAGTCCGAGTCCCAACTTCCCCAGCTGTGTGGTCTTGAACTGGTCGGGGCACTTCTGAAATACTAGGATTCTCTTTTCCTCACAGGGTTGTGAGGCTTTACTATGCTAGTGCGTATAAACAGACTTTGGGAACTGTAAGAGGTCGTTTCAAATATGAGGTATATATAATACGTCACCTTGGAGGAAGAGCTTGTCTTTTGAGCTTCATCTATAAATTGAGAATAATAATCACGGCGTGTCCTGCGGCCGTTGTGAAGGTGAAATGAGATAGTGCATGTAAATCAAATGATGCATTAAGGCACAGTGCCTGAAACACCGAATTCGATCAAAATGCTACTATTCAACACCCTTCACTTGCAGTTTCCCGGCTTACGCAGGAAGATTTTGGTAACTCTCTCTGTAAGTGTCCCTGGGGTGGGAGTCTAAAATAAACTCTCCGAGGACAGAGACGCGGCTAAACTACCTTTTATTTCCCCCCTTGTAATCATCTCCTTCGTAATCCCACTGTGCAGATTGAGGGCTGAGACCAGAACAGCTAGAGTACCAGGCGGTAACTCCAATTCTTGGGGTGAGCGCCCGCACGCGGCGCCGCCGCAGAGCCCGCAGTTCCGCGCCTCCGCCCGCCAGGGGGCGCTCGGCCGGACGCCCACCCCCGGGAGCGGCGGGGCTGGAGGAGGCGGAGCCCAGCCCGGCAAGATGGCGCCGTCTGCCTTGCTGCGCCCTTTTTCCAAGCTGCTGGCCCCGGCCAGGCTCCCGAGCGGCTGTAAGTGTCCCTCCTCGAGCAGGCCGCCCCGACCTTCCAGCCTGCGGCTCCCAGGGAGAACCCAGCCCCGCGGGGGCAGGAGGCGGCTGCGCCCCGGGCTTTTCCTGCAGTGACCTTCGCCGGCCCGCCTCCCGGAGCCCACGCCTGCCTCCGCCCGCGACTCTCGGCTCTCCGTCAGCCGCCGCCCACCCTCCTCTCCCAGTGCCATCCGACCCCTCGGGGTGTCGGCGAATGGACTTTGAGTCCCTCCTCCTGCAGACGCGGGAGAGGGAGACCCTCCCGGGGGCGCTTCTATCCGCCCACCCCCGACACTTCGGAGGGGCCGCCAAAGCCCGTGTACGAGGCTTTGAAGGCGCCACCGCTCTGGCCCTGCTGGTGGCCCAGGGCGAGTTACTAGGCCTCTCTGAACCTTTCTGTGGCTGTTTAAATGAGGAAGTAGAAGGGGGAACTAAAAGCGACAATACGCATGTAAATGTCAGGTTTATTCCTACAGGGGGGTAAGTTATAGATTTAGAGACCCTTTCTGTCCCCTTTCAGCTTCAGCGCGGTCAAAGTTCTACATTCGGGAACCACCACATGGCAGACCTGACTGGCTGAAGGTTGGACTGACCTTGGGCACCTCCGTTTTCTTGTGGATGTGTGTAAGTATATACTCCCTTAAATCGTGGTACTCCAGCACGCTGGAGAGGACAAGTATCGGTGTGAGGTTGAATGTTGCGCTGCAAATCTCCCATACCATAGGTTATTTATGTAACTGCTAATAATCTATTTCTCCAGGAGGGAAATCCCAAGGACTAAAAAATATTAAGGTTTCAGAGGCATCGAGAAAGTATATAATGAGGCTGAAATTTCTGTCATTGTTCCTTCGCCTGGTTTTGTCGTGAAATGGCAGTTTTACTGCATATTAATTATCCTTTAGTTTATTTCTTAATGAAGATGGAGGCACGTTGGCGTTTTATGAAGGCACTTTTTTCAGATGCCATAGGGAGAGATCGTAAGTGAACAAGCTATACAAATTAAATCCCATTGGACTTACAAGATATAAGATTTTAACAATGTTTGTGTAAATACATTGTTGGAAATTGTACCTATGTGTAGCAGCCTTTTTCTTTCTTTCTTTTTTTTTTTTTTGGTCTTTGTTTACAGTATGCCAAATGCTTTACCTGTAAAAACTTGTTTAATTTTTTCAACAACACTATGCGGTAGTGCTATTATTGTTGACCTTTTACGGATGTAGGAAACACTTGGAGAAATTAATTTGTCAAAGCCAGTTCTCCCTGACTTAAGAGCTACACTGTAGACCACTGTGAAATACTGCCTCTCCATAGATAAATTTTTTTAAAGTATCTGTGCTACATTAGTATTTAAATTTTTTGTTTTGGAATTTCCTCCACTGCCGCCCACCTCTAACTCTCAGATCTCTTATTTGAGATTTTTTTCATTAAAGTGGTTCAGCTCTTTGACATGGAAAGGAGGAAGAGATGTTGAAAGTAACTTACAACTTAGTAACTAATCCTTTCAAAATAACGTTTGTTATAATGTAACTTTATACATTCTTAAAGTTTTCCTAAAAAGAAACTTGTTGCTGAGAGCTCTGATTGTTACTGGATCTTTGCAACACATGTCACCCTATATCAGCCATTGTTCTAGTTGCATATTCTGTCAGACAGTGGTTCTGAGAAAGTGGCTGTCCTCCATGACATCTAATTAATACATATATAGTTGGGGGATGTGGGTTGGTCATTCGCTCACAGTACCATACTTCTGAGGTTAGAAGTATAGTACACATCCACCAACCCCATCTAATAACCAGGTTCTGCTCTGTCCTGTTGCTTTAGCCCCTCTGTGGTAAGGCTCTACATTCCATTAATTACCCACTGAGTGAAGTAATTTATTTGCAGAAGTTGGATTTAAACTTTTAAGGGTTGCCTTCTCAAATTTAGTCTGTCAGATTGTGGTGAACAAGTACATATCATTCATAGCTTTTGGACTTTTGTATCCCTTAGCCTTTTATTTCTAACTAGAATAGTTGTAATTCTTTTAATCTATCCTTATTTCTCTTGCAAAATATAAATATCATTAGTTGATCTCCTCCTTCTCCTCTTTAAGTTGCCAGGAAGATTACATTTCTAATTTTAACTGTTACCTACTTCTAGCTCATCAAACAACATAATGAAGATGTTTTAGAGTATAAAAGAAGAAATCGGTTGGAATAAACTTTTGAAATACCAATACAGTAAGTATGTGATTTTCTACGATTGAATAGACTATGCAAGTTAATTTGACCTCTTTTTAAATAATGTGTTTTGACTTTTTTCATTAGGTTTATACTTTTTAGCACCTATATTCCTGTCTGTGACAAATTTATGAATTTTTAATACCTTGGCTCAAGGATCTCTTAGCATAATCATTTTTAATCATTACACTTTGTGTTCAAAGGAAGTTGTGCTTAAGAATGAAACCAAAATCGTATTTTCTTAAATCTAATAGTGCTGTACACAGTGCCTTCACAGCACTTAGGACAAGTTATCGTTGTTTGTGTATGTATTTCTTAATACCTGTTTGTCATATACCACACTTGAGTGTAAAATTCCATGAGAACAGGGCATTCAATTGTTAAATTTTTTACTGCTTGACGATTTTATTATGATTGTCATTACAACTAACACCCAGTTGGACAATTCCTGATAAAACCTAGCTGTGAATAAGATAGAATACACTGCATGGTCTGTGATTTAAAGGAGAGTGAGTTTATTTTATATGTATATTTGTGCCATATTTCTGAAAATCTTTTTAAAGAAATCCTATATTAATCCTTTTGTAAAATGAAAAATCATCCTTATAAATCTCAGCTTTCTTGGATTAGGTTGATTAAAGTAGATAACTTATATGTGCTGGAGAATAAAATAGTAATCACAAATGTACATTTTGTTCTATTATTATCACCTTGCCCATTTCACTACTTCAGTCAATCAAGAGATTAAAATGAAATAGGTTTTTAAATCAAAACCAGATGCTTTTGCTACTCCTGTAGTTCAGAATTTAAAAAAAATTTTTTTTTACTAAAACTTAGATAAAATGAGGAGTTGATATTCTTTGTGGATTTGTTTTTTTAGACTTCCCCTGGTGCTCTAAGGTGCATTGTTCAGAATGGTCTAATTTTTTTTATTACTTCTGCTTGTTAATGCTACAGTTTTCTTTTTTTTCCATTATAGGTATATAGTGTTTATAGCAGTTCCTCTGGATTCACCAATCTGTTGAGCTGTAAATGTGAGAGAAAGAGTTACATGTGAACGTCAAGTCAGCATTTGTGTTTCACATAATTAAATTTAAAAATACTTCTGTATTCTTCAGATTATGTACATTGTGACAATGTATAAAATGTCAATTCTAACATAAATTACTAGAAGTATTTTAATGTGGAAAGTACCATCTGATAATAGGGTCAGTGGTAATTAAGGACACATTGGTAAGAAAACTTTTTAAGGATATAGATTAAAAAAAAAAAATCACTGCTGAGGATTTACTCCTTCTGTCAACTTCTAATTTCTAATGAGAGCACTTATTTAGTGATCAGGTTGATAGAACTACTCCTAGTCTATTATTTAAAATACAAAAGAACCCAAATACTATTTTCTTCTTACCAGAGTTTCTTCTTACCAGAGTTTCTTCTGACTCCATTTCCTTGATTTTGAATGATTTTCATTTGGGTGACTGTTTTTACACCGGTATGGCAACAGTTGGCTCTTTTTGCTAATATGACTTTCATCCAATGAATAACAAACTATTCAAAAAAAGGAGTTGGTGAGAGCTAATAGAGACAAATGAAAAAACACTTCACTTATCCCTTATCAAAACCCTTTCTTGTGAATCAGTTAACACCTATTTATATGCCACTTCATTAACATATAATTTAAACACTTAATGTATTAATACTATACATTTAAAAGTGTATTATTTGTGTCTGCATTCTGATGTTAAATAGAAAGTTTCATTGCCTTATAAATGGCTTTGTGTTTTGGGCTCTGGCCAACACTTACTCTGGGAGATTCATGGCCCAATACCTTTGGAAGTCACTTCTGAACATAAATTCAGAGTTACATTATCTCAGAATAAGTATTTAATCCAAATTCAGTGAAAGACCAGATAAAACAGTAACTATTAACTTTTGTCAATTTGGAGTCCTAGCTGGTAGAACTGGAAAGGACCTTAGGGGGTCATATAGACCAATTCCATAATTTTACAAATGCAAAAACCAGAGGTAAAGAGTCATTTGCCCAATATCACTGGAAAGTAGAATGATGGACTCTTAAAGATGACCATGTCCTATTCCCCAGAATTTGTATATATGTTAGGTTAGGCAAAGGGGAATTAAGGTTGCAGATGGAATTAAATTTGCTAATCAACTGACATTGAGATGGAGAGATTATCCTGGATTATCTGGTTGGGCCTGATGTAATCACAAGGGTCCTTAGAAGTGGAAGAGGGAGGCACCAGTGTGTGTCAGAGTGGTGTGATATGAGACAGATTCAGCCAGCCATTGCTAGCTTTGAAGATGAAAGAGGACCAAGAGCCAAGGGACGGAGAAGTCAAAGAAATTCTACCCTGGAGCCTCCAGACAGGAACACAGCCTTGCTGACACCTTAACTTTAGCCCAGTGAGACCCATGTTGGATTTCTCACCTACAAAAATGTAAGATAATAAATTTGTGTTGTTTTAAACCACTAAGTTTGTTATAGCAGCAGTAGGAAACTAATATTGTCACATGGTAATGGACCAAGAAGTCAGGTATCAACTCCCAATTCAAGGAACTTTACCCTAAAAGAGACACTTAAAATTCACATCCCTAAAGGGAACAGAAAACTCTAATAAGACACTTGAAATTCTGGAAACTGATAACCTTAGTTGGAAATAAAATACAGCTTTAACAAGAAAGATTTACTGTATGTCAGGCCTTGAAAATAAAGCTGCCCTGTGTGGACTTTCATCTTGATCGTGCCTCTGTAACTCCAGGGGGAACCATTCATGAAGACTAGGGCTGTCCAAAAGAACTTTCTGCAATGATGGAAATGTTCTGCCTGTGCCAGCCAACATAGTAGCCACTACTCCCATGTGGCTCTTGAGCATTTGGAATGTGATTAATGTGACTGCATTTTTTTTAGTTTTATTTCCTTTTCATTAAATAGCCACATGGGGCTGGTGGCTGCCGTATTGGACGGTACAGATGCAGATTACTCTGAGTGACACCTCCTGGAGTTGTGCCACATAGGGGCACTGGTGAAAGGTGCTTTCTAAACTAAGTATTGAAACCTAACTCAAATTATATTAAACTAAGAAAAGGTTATCAGCATACAGAGTGACTCACAGACTGCCATAACAGGCATGCACCTGAGCCCAGGAATAATTGGGGCCTGGAATTCAAATGTTATCCAGACTTTTGCTCTTGGCTCTGCTTTCTGCGTATGTGCTTTATTTCCTTTGCACACAGACCGTCTCTTCCCCAGCCCACATTGTAAAGAGAAGGCTGCAGTCAGTAGTCTCTTAAACTGAGATGTTTTAGCTGGACTGAACAAGAATCGTTCTGATACACAGTTCCTAAAAGGAACTTGGTCAAATGATGGTTCCTTTAGCAATAATGTAAAAGAATTCCCATAAAAAAGAAGATACAGACAAAATTGTATGTCAAATGCTGTCAAGTTTTTTATTAGATCAAAATCAGACCTTTTTTTTCAGATTTAGTATCTGAGATAGTCATTAAATTATTTTCTTAAGTTGCCGTAGAAAAAAAAAAACAAGCTCTAGGAGCTCAGTTTTAAGTATAAGAAGTTGTTATGGGTTAAATTTTGGTCCCCAAAAAGATATGTTGAAGTCCCAGCCCCCATTATCTCAGAATGTAACCTTATTTGGAAATAGGGTATTTGCAGATATAATTAGTTAAAATGAGTATACTGGAGTAGAGTGGGCCCTTAGCCCAATGTGACTGGTATGTTTCTAAGGAGAAAAGACACAGACACACAGGGAGAAGACAGGAATGATGGAGGCACGTGGAAAGCAAGGATTACCGGTAAACATCAGAAGCTGGAAGGGTTCTCGCCTACATGTTTCCCACCTTGACTTCAGACTTCTAACCTCCAGAACTGTGAGAGAATAAAGTTTGTTGTTTTAAGCCATCCAAGTCTGTAGTAATTTGTTACGGTAGCCTTAGGAAAATAATATGGAAGGGGTAGGGAATGTCATGTTTATTTTACTACAGAAGAGAAAGTGAATAGATGGGAAGAGTACCGAGGAACCTCCAAGAATAGTTTAAGAATTTACCATATTGATTACCCTTTCTCCTTCATTTTATCGAAATATTTTAGGCCATCAAAAGCGTGCTTACCAAATGTAAAATAGCTAGCTAGTGGGAAGCAGCCACATAGCACAGGGAGATCAGCTCAGTGCTTTGTGACCACCTAGAGGGGTGGGGTAGGGAGGTTGGGAGGGAGATGCAAGAGGGAGGAGATATGGGGATATATGTATACATATAGCTGATTCACTTTGTTATACAGCAGAAACTAACACGCCATTGTAAAGCAATTATACTCCAATAAAGAAGTTAAAAAAAAAAAAAGCGTGCTTATCAGGACTTTCTCAAATTGCTTTCCAATTTGTCTTCCTAGATACTCTTCTAAATTGTTTCACTTTATATCTGCATTGATCTGTTGAAAGTACAGGTTATAGCTTAGGGATTTAGTATTAAAAAAACAAAGCTGTTCTAGCTTTCTGTGGAGCCTAGGAAATCACTCAGTCTTTGAAAATTGTCTTTAATTATATGGAACTTAAGCCTTGAGTAAGTATGATTAATATTGCCAGTGGTTAGGAAGCTTCGTGAGCTCCCTCTCTTAGAATATGTTTTCAAAACTAATATTGTCTTTGTCAACAATCACAATTAGGTGGAGATCATCTTAGATAAACCAAGTTAACTCTAACCCTAAGTTCTTGTTTTCCCAACAAGACCAAGAAAAATGTCAAGGATGTGCTCAAGGGCAGCATTATAAACAATGTGACTAACAGCTGGGAAACTACTGTGTCAGCCTTACAGAGTCTTGTATAGCGAAGACCTACTGTTAAAATTCTCTCAGGGTTCTGGAGAAACAGCTTGCTACAGAGTGAATTTAACACCCCACAGGCATGTCCTTTCTTGGGAAGTGTTTCATCAAAATGTGGGAAGAGTTTGACATCAAAGTGTAAAGCCACATATCCTACAGGAGCCGTAGAGTAGGTTGCAAATTCCCTTTGATCCAAGAGGCACGAGCTTTTAGCTAAGATGAAAAGGGATCTGGAGAAGTGGCACTATTTATCTCACAGTTCTTGCCTCTCCCAGCTGGGATGGCCACATCCAACCTAGAGGACATGATAAACTCCCCGCTGGACCTTGCCATGTGATGAGATGGTGGGCTATAATGGATCCTGTCATGCGCACTGGGAGGCATCAGAACGTTGTAAGGGAGCCTGGAGCTTCGGCTTAGGCTGGAAGTCAGAGTCTAGCACTGCCTTCTCCAACCAGCTGAGCATGTTTTATACCTAACGTGCTTTACAGCTGACAACAACCCAATGAATAAAGGAGTTATCCACATTTTACTCAGACCAGTAAATCTGAACAGGTTTCTGATTCCCAGACTCAGGCTCTTAACCACAGTGTTAGAGGATGAAGTACAAAGACAGATGTGACAACACTTTGGGAAGAGTTTTTTTTTTTTTTTTTTTTTAAATTTCATTCATTTATTTATTTATTTATTTATGGCTGTGTTGGGTCTTCGTTTCTGTGCGAGGGCTTTCTCTAGTCGCGGCAAGCAGGGGCCACTCTTCATCGCGGTGCGCGGGCCTCTCACTATCGCGGCCTCTCTTGTTGCGGAGCACAGGCTCCAGACACGCAGGCTCAGTAACTGTGGCTCACGGGCCTAGTTGCTCCGCGGCATGTGGGATCTTCCCAGACCAGAGCTCCAACCCGTGTGCCCTGCATTGGCAGGCAGATTCTCAACCACTGCGCCACCAGGGAAGCCCCTGGGAAGAGTTTTTGAAGCCCTATACGCATGTGTGTTATTTTTGCATTGTTTAAATTAGGCGGTTTGTGTTGTTTAAAGCAGTTTGGCTTTAACCGCAGCCCTTAGATTACATTTATCATTGGTATCTGGTCAGAGATTTCTTTGTGATCACTGACCCCATTGACGGTAGGCTTGGCAGCCACTCCTGAGAAAAGATGTTGGTTCCCTGTCTCTTTAACCTGAAACTATAACCTCTGTGAGTGGTAGCAGGAATCATAACTTGTTATTGAAGAATGCCCTGGCACACTAATAAGATGGTCGGTAAATATCTGTGAAATCAACTATAACCAATCCTCAGCATGTAGCACAATCTGTAGGCATTGTGACAGATACTTAGAGACAGTCTGACTGAGAGTAGGTCGCTGCTGTGGAACCTGGGGGTGATCCAGAAGAGCTCAGACTATATCCAGACCCTGAGTCTACATCAGCATTCTGAAGAGGGGTCTCGAACAGTGTCCTGGGAGCCATTATCATCTACAAGTGTTTACTCAGAAAGAATCCTTTTTAAGGGAGCTGCCGGTACATTAAATAACAGTATAGTACATGCATTAATTCTTTTTTTCTTTTTTGGCCCTGCTGCACAGCTTGTGAGGTCTTAGTTCCCTGACCAGGGATTGAACCGGGGCCCCCGGCAGTGAAAGCTCAGAGTCCTAACCACTGGACCGTCAGGGAATTCCAGCATTAATTCATTTATTATTTTTTCTTTCTTTCTTCTCCACATTAATGGACCTTTGTTTTTTTAAACTATTTATTTAGGCTCCGCTGGTTCTTAGTTGCAGCACGTGGGATCCTCCTTGTGGCTTGCGAACTCTTAGTTGAGGGATGCATGCAGGAACTAGTTCCCCGACCAGGGATCGGAACCCGGGGCCCCCTTGCATTGGGAGCGTGGAGTCTTACCCACTGGACCACCAGGGAGGTCTCCCGCATTAATTCATTTAAATGCATTTACTGCCTTTGACTATTTCCTCTCCCTGGCAACTAAGTCAAAATTCAGCCCTAAGTAGACCAAAGGAAGAATGAGCTGTAGTGGTAAACAGATTTGTTTTCTCTTTTAAATTGGGCTGCACCGAATTGGAAATGGTTAGGAGCTCTCCCCACAGATTTGATTTGATTTGTCAGTCCGTCCTAGCTGCCAGCAGTTCATTCTAGGATGTGTACTTGATGCTGAGCAAAGGTAGCAAGTGTACTAATCTGCATTTTGTTACTTTCAGGACTACCTGACTTCTTGGTGGAGGGTCTGGGTCTAACCCCTTCTTTGGGGCTTGGAAGTCTAAATCTGACCTCGCATTAACACAGATTACCTATTTGCTCTTAAGGTTTAATCACTAGGAATAGCTAGTGACTCTGAGCATCAAAAAACTAGTTCTCATCATTGGCTTGTACTCCTTAAATGAGAATATATTAAATATTATTAGAATTGGGTTCAGAACGAGAACCTCTGAGGAGTGTTTAGTTATTCACCTAGCAAATGAGCCAATAGTTTGCCTGTAACATGCCAAGAGAACTTGGAACTAGGACTATGTTCACGTCCTTAAAAAAAAAAAAAATCATGACCATCGGTCCCTGAAAATTCCTCCCCACCACCTGGTCGTTTGCTAAACCGAATAATTGCCACCTTCCTCAGAGGGATGAAATAAAAATTAAAAGAGAAAATTATGTGAAAGTGCTTCATAAACTGTCAAGTGCCAAACATACTTAAGGGGTTATTATAGTAGGAAATGGTGCCTTCCAAAGATTAATCACTTCGAAAATGTTGTAAGCATAATTTATTGGTTTCCATATCCAAACCATGACAGATTCTTGTCGCCACAATGAGGCAAGTGATTGAAATCTGGAGGGAGAAACTAATAATTTAGTGTTTTTAGTTGATTTGGAAATACTAGCTTCACATCCCATAGAGGAATAGGCAGCATTTTTGGAGCTTATATTTAAAAGTCATTGTAATCGTAAATTGCCTAAAAGTTCAGCCATTAGCCGGGAATTTTCTTAGGGTTCTGAACATCACCCAGAGCACTAATGGGAGGCTGAGGCTACCCCTCTCCTCCATTCGTCTCCAGGGAACTTCCAGCTACCCTTTCCACTCCTAGGAAAGCCGGCTGAGAGCGTGAGAGAAAGTGGGTTCAACCTGCATACGGCATGGTAAATCCTGTCTGTGTCTTATTCCGGAGGCGAGTCCCGAGACATTTCCAGCCCACTCGGAGGAGTTCCACTGACTGCAACAGTACGGGGCAGGCAGATGACGGCGACTTCTCGGTTCCCCATCCCTTTTCTGAGACGCCACCATCAGCTTCTCCGGCCCAGGCGAAGGCGACAGAGCCTGCAGATCAGGTTGAGGGAGGAAGGTGCGCACGACCAACCCCTGCGCACGTCCCGCACGGGGCCGCCGGGGCGGGGCGGGCAGGGGTCAGCGCCTCTCCCCGGGGCGGGGCTCGCCAGGGCTCGCCGCGCCCCGCAGCACCGCGGGGCTACAGCGGCAGCGGCGTGCAGGGAGCCGGGCGCGATGTACCTCCGCAGGGCGGTCTCCAAGACCCTGGCGCTGCCTCTGCGGGCGCCTCCAGGCCCCGCGCCGCTCCGGAAGGACGGTGAGTCGCAGGCGCTGGCCCGAGGGGCCTCTCCCGGCGTCCAAGCCTGAGGAGCACAGGTGCCTCGCGCACAGATCGCGCGGGCGCCCCGGTTCCCGCCTGCCCTTCGTGGGCCAAAGCCAACCCCGGCAGCAGAAGCCTGAGGTTGGGGATGGGGATGGTGGGGGGCGGGGAAGAGGGGGGAGGGTGGCCGGGAAATCGCCTCGAAATTCTTGGAGACTTTGGAAATAGGGTGCCTTTCCAGCGCGGCTTCTGGATCCGGACTAGATTTCCTGGGTTCGAATCTTGATCTTGGGCAAGTGATTAACTTCAGTTTCCTCATCTGCAAAATGGGGACACTAATGAGTTTTAATGAGTTAATATGTAGTTAACAGCGCTTAGAAAAGTGCCTGGCGAAAGTCGGCAAAGCTTACCCCTTGTCTTAATACAGGGCCCAAAGCGCTCTCCAACTTCACGAGGAAGCGGAGGGATGGGTGGGAAGATGGACCCTGGTCTGCGGGCCAGGCAGGGTGCGCGGAAGGCAGTGCCGACCCCGTAGAAGTTGGGGAAATGCTCTTGAGTAAATAGACTCAAGACCTGGCCAGGACTCGGCAGCCACGAGCCTGGGCCGTGGCATCCCCGGTGAGGAAGGGGCTTCGAAACGCTTTCCTTAGGGGCTGCAGCGAGATCTGGAGCCCTCCAGCTGTTGGGCTGCGTCCCCCCTGTATCCATCACCTGTAGATTTTCTAAAGCACGGGGAAAGGGAGCGAATTTCCTGAAGGGGAAGTGGCAGTGCGAGCTGGAAGCTTATTAAATAAAAATTGATACGCACGAAAGCGCCTAGCCTAGGGCCTGGGCCATCGTAGGTGCTGAAGTGTGAGCAGGAGAGCATTTTCCCTTCCAGCCGCCGGCGGCCCTGCGCCCAGGTTTGCGCTCGCGGGCAGTTCCGCCCCCGCCGGCTCTTTCCTAGTCGTCGCGCATCTTCCCTCTCTTTTCCGTCCCTGACTGGGGCGCCGGCTCTTAGACAACCTCGTGGAAAGTTCTTAGTTCTCCCTTCACTTTGCCCCACTTGCTAAAGCTTGCATTGGAGTCGGGGAGAAAGAGAACGACTCCTGCGGAAAATTCCATGGCCAATTTGTTTCCACTTTGATTAGGCCTGCGGTGGTGATGGTGATGGAGGGAGGGAAGGAAGGTATGTGTAACTCGCTTTATTTTTCTCTTAAAATGCTACTGAGAAGAAGTTGCCTCCGGTAACAGAAATAAGGAGTCTTCGTTTTCCTTGATCTTTATGCCGAGTAAGATGGAGCACACTTTTCGCTGGTGAAATAAGGGGAAGCCATTCCTTTGAAAGTTCAGAAGATAACTGGGCTGTTGTGATTGGGGGTGGGGAGATGGAAAAGGCCCTGACCGTGGCCTTTCGAGCTCTCTGAACGCAACCCTCACCGTCCTCACGGACAAGCATACACATCGTTTTTTGGTAGCTGCACATATTTCAAATAATTTCCTCCCCAACTTGGGGCAAAAGAAAAGGAGTTTGAAAATTCTAAACAGGTAGTTAGCAATACTGGTTGTAGCAGTACTGGTCTTTTCCTCATTTTCATCTAATTACTTTTTTGTAGTATTGATTCATTTATGTATTTTCAGAACTGTTATTGACTGGAAATTTGGCTTCGGTCATGGACATTAACCTTGTATTGGTACTTCCAACTTGGATGAAAAATGAAATTGTTTCAGTTTATTGAAGGATAAAATTTTAACCGTGCCTCATCAAATTTTGTTCTCTGGTTTTTGCTTTTAAAAATGTAAAATTTTAATGAATAAATAAATTAGGTTTACAGTAGATTACCGGAAAAACTCAGAAAGGCAAAATAGAAGTCGCCTGTAATTCTACCACTTAGTGAATACCACTATTTATCTACATTTTAGTGTACGTGGTGTTCCAGACCGTTTTTCCCCCTTCCTGCATTTTTTTTTTTCTTATGTACATTGCTTCCACAATGTACGTAATCTGGGATAGTCCTGTAAAGATTATTTTGCTATAACTTTTCACTTAATATATTTTAAATATTTTCTCGTGTAGACAGTCTTCTGCAAAAATTAAAGTATCTGTTTCATATTTATGAATATGCTAAAATTTGTCTAATCTTTACCAAATATTTCCCATTTCATTGCTCTTTTAAATAACTCTGCCATAATTGTATTTGTCTTTACTTAAACCTCTGTAATTTTCTCTATTTTTTCCTATTTAAAAAAACTTTTTGAAATTTATACCTGGTTGTCAACTATGAAAGCTATATATTCCCTATTTAATAACAGCTGTATTTTTAAACCAACAAAAGCTCCACTAGAAGTCAAAGACATAACCTCTTACCATAGCCTCTCTGGGCACATTTGTAGCGAAAAATTGTTTTTTTCTAAGAGATGATCATTTATATCCAAACTAAGAACATATATACAAAATCTTACCAATTTTGCTACTATGGAGATTTGTAGTTTGTGCAAATGTCTTGAGATTTGCTTTCTGCAAATCATAACTTCTTGCTGGTCCCTACACCCTTATTCTCTGTGTCAGGCCACATCAAAATACGTTGAGTTTTCCTAGTCACACAAGTCTCATGCTTTTGCACACGCTCTGCCTTATTCCTCCAATGCAATTTTCCCTCCCCTTGTTTATCTGACAAACTCCTACTTTCCTTCAAAGCTCAGGTCCCGTCTTTTCAATTGTGGCAGTTACCTTGAGCCCCCTAGCTGAGTTCTTTCACTGCGTTTTCATACTATTGTTGCTTCTGCTTTCATCTATTACAGCATTTGTCATACTGCATTGCAGTTATTTGTCTACAGTTTTTCGCCTGTACATCTTTTCCCTCTTTTTTGAGGCTAGGGACCTTATGTGTTGTGTTTACAGTTATACTCTTTTTTTTAAGATTATTTTGCTTTACTTATTTTTATTTTTTGGCTGCACCTCCGGCATATGGGATCCTAGTTCCCCAGCCAGGGACCTAACCTGCCCCCCCTGCATTGGAAGCGCAGTCTTAATCACTGGACCGTGAGGGAAGTCCCTACAGTTATAATCTATTTTTTAATATAAATTTATTTATTTATTTATTATTTATGTTTGGCTGCGTTCGATCTTCATTGCTGCGCATGGGCTTTCTCTAGTTGCGGTGAGTGGGGGCTACTCTTTGTTGTGGTGCCCGGGCTTCTCGTTGCAGTGGCTTCTCTTGTTGCAGACACAGGCTCTAGGTGCGTGGGCTTCAGTAGTTGTGGCATGCAGGTTCAGTAGTTGTGGCACACGGGCTTAGTTGCTCCTAGGCATGTGGGATCTTCCTGGAGCAGAGATCAAACCTGTGTCCCCTGCACTGGCAGGTGGACTCTTAACCACTGCGCCACCAGGGAAGTCCCTCTTTGTCTTTAAAATAGAGAATTTGAGCTATATGAACTTTAAGCTTCTTCTAGCTTTGAGTCTATTATAAAAATTTCAATTCCATAGCATATGGTATATACAAATTCTAGAACTATAAAGTTAATATATTTAAATAGAATAATACAGTACCTTAATCTATTTCTATTAGTTTGTACAAAATTGCCCTTCTATTTTAGATATGACCTTATGGCAACATTTGTCTTAAAAGAGCTTCTATCTGGTGGGAATGTAAATTGATACAGCCACTATGGAGAACAGTATGGAGGTTCCTTAAAACACTAAAAATAGAACTACCATACGACCCAGCAATCCCACTACTGGGCATATACCCTGAGAAAACCATAATTCAAAAAGAGTCATGTACCACAATGTTCACTGCAGCTCTATTTACAATAGCCAGGACGTGGAAGCAACCTAAGTGTCCATCGACAGATGAATGGATAAAGAAGATGTGGCACATATATACAATGGAATATTACTCAGCCATAGAAAGAAACAATTGAGTTATTTGTAGTGAGGTGGATGGACCTGGAGACTGTCATACAGAGTGAAGTAAGTCAGAAAGAGAAAAACAAATACCGTATGTTAATACATATATATGGAATCTAAAAAAAAAAAAAAAAAAAAGGTTCTGAAGAATCTAGGGGCAGGACAGGAATAAAGACGCAGATGCAGAGAATGGACTTGAGGACACGGGGAGGGGGAAGGGTAAGCTGGGACGAAGTGAGAGTGGCATGGACATATATACACTACCAAATGTAAAATAGATAGCTAGTGGGAAGTAGCCACATAGGATAGGGAGATCAGCTCGGTGCTTTGTGACCACCTAGAGGGGTGGGATAGGGAGGGTGGGAAGGAGGAGATATGGGGATATACGTATATGTATAGCTGAATCACTTTGTTATAAAGCAGAAACTAACCCACCATTGTAAAGCAATTATATTCCAACAAAGATGTTAAAAAATAAATTAAAAAATTTAAAAAAAAGCTTCTATCTGCCCATCTTTAAAGGTTTTATATTAGAAGAATTAAAGTTTCTTTCTATGTCTACATTTGTATTATAGATTTATAGAAATGTGTTGGATTTCAACATAAATGTTTTATTTAACATATAAATTTTAAGCACAAATGTATTTAATTCATTTTTTGTAAAAATAATCTTTTCCATTGAATCCTGTGGTGTAGAATACACAATAAATGGATTTCTTTTGCTCACATGCATCTCGTTTGACTGTTCAAATTGTTTAATGCTTTGTCATTTCTCCTTACCCACGTCTGCATTCCTTCCAAGAAAAGCATGATGCGAAGCATCAGGGTGACAGCTTTCATAAGTAATTATCAAATTAGATTAAGAAAATGTCAAGTGGAATTATTACCCTACCTTCTACTACTGTATTCCTTTAAGCTAAAATCAGTTGATGTTAATAGATTCTAGGTTCACTGAGGGGTAAAAAAATTCTTTTGGATGTAATCATTTAAAATAGTTTTGCCCGTGGTGGAGCTAACCGTGTTTAAACTTGTTTTCCTAGCATCTCTTCGCTGGATGTCATCCAACAAATTCCCCGGATCATCTGGATCAAATATGATCTATTATCTGGTTGTAGGTGTCACAGTCAGTGCTGGTGGATATTATGTAAGTGTTTTAATAACCTTGGTGCTCAGGAATTCGTATATTTTACAACCTGTGGTAAAACTCAAAGCAATGTCGAGATCAAGACATGGGATTAATATACAAGATTATGAAAAAAAATTTTAAGTATAAAATACTTAATACCACTAACTATGGGTGACTTTCATTAAAATCAATGTTATTATAAATACTAACAGTACTAATGGCTGACATGCGAGTGTTTACCACGTGACAGACTCCTGGCTCATTTAATTATTACAACAATTCTTTAAGGTAGGTACTATTATTAACATTTGACAAGAAATGTTTTGAGAGTGAAACTTTTTAAAAATTAATAGACTTTATGGGACTTCCCTGGTGGTCCAGTGGTTAAGACTCCACGCTTCCACTGCAGGGGGTGCGAGTTCCATCCCTGGTCAGGGAACAGAGATTCCCCATGCTGCACAACACGGCCAAAAAAAAATTAATAGACTTTATTTTTTGGAGCAGTTTTAGGTTTACAGAAAAATAAGCAGAAAGTACAGAGAATTCCCATATACTTCCTCTCACCCCTCTGCCCCCCTTTCCCAAATCAACAACCTTGCTTTAGTGAGATACATTTGTTACAACTGATGGGTCAATACTGATACATTGTTATTAACCGAAGGCTGTAGTTTACATGAGGGTTCCCTCGGTGTTGTACATTATATGGGTTTTGACAAATATATACTGACATGTATCCACCATTACAGTAGCACACAGAATAGTTTCATTGCCCTAAAGATCCCCTGTGCTACAACCATTCATTCTTCCCTCTCTCCCCCTAGTCTTTTTACTGTCTCCAGAGTTTTTTTATTAGCTTTATATCTTTACTTTTATTTTTTAAAAGTAATATTTATCTATATATTTTTTTAAAATTCAAAATAGACATATATAAAATCAAAAGGATGTTTTCCTCCCTGGTCTTCCTTATCCACTCCGCACAAGTAATCACTGTAAAACAAAGCTTTTAATAGTATGATTTTGGAGGTTAAAAAAAAAAAAAAAAAAGAAACATTTGTGAGTTAATAAGATAATTCTAGGAATTCCCTGGAGATCCAGGGGTTAGGACTCAGTGCTTTCACTGCTGTGGGCCCAGTTCAATCCCTGGTTGGGGAACTAAGATCCTATAAGCCACACTGTGTGGCCAAAAATAAATAAATAAATAAATAATCCTATTGATTTGAATCATTCCTCATTTTGTCATAAACTTTCTAAACTGAAATCTAATCTTTATTATGAATAAAAGTAGAATAAGTATATATTCTTCAGGAACCATAAGACTACACAATCACTACAATCACTATATTTTGGTTTGACCTTACAGAAATATGCATAAAGAGATTTTTAGTCATAACTAGGAGCAGTTTGTAGGACTATGTAGATAATGAAACCAAAATACATAGTCTACTCTTCAGAAATTTGAAAGCCTCAAGAAGCCAGGAAAGTTCAAACATGTCACTTATATTAGTGTCTTCCACTAATCTACCCGCTTTCACTCATACCCAGATTTGCTTTTACCATCTTTCTACTGCTTAATATTGAATTCACTGCCCAGGGCTACTATAGTTGGATATAGGCCACTGGAAAACAGATTAAACTAGGCCATGTGATTGTGTGGGAAGCTGGAAGACTGAATTTCATCTGGACATCACTACACCCCTAATTATGTTTACCAGTGCCAGACATGAACCTCTGCAGTCCGCTAAATCTTTCTTTGCAAAAGCAATCTTAAACTGGATGGTTAGAGACTGGCTACTCCTGAGAGCTCTTTCTGGCCTTGTTCTGTCACAGTGGGAGTGGAAATTGGACAAGGTGATGATCTCTAAGTCCCTTTCCACCTCTAAGATTATGTAGTTTTAATCTTGAATGTTGGAAGCCTTAATTCCCAAGAATCTTAGGCTACTTTCAGGAGGAAATACAGAACGTGAGGCACTCAAAAACCCATATTCTAGTCCTCGCCTTCCCTTCCTTGTCCTGCACTAAAATAAATTCTATATTAGATTTATCTGAATTGAATCCACAGATGCTCCCTAGGCAAGAGCACTTTTTTATTTCCAAGTAAAATCTACTACCAGAGCCTCTGAAAATCTGAGAAAGGGCCAGGTCACTTCCATTTTTTGAGGGTCTGGGTATCTTGGAAAAACAAAATGCCAGACTGGTTTCTAAAAGTTGTGGTAGATTTTAGGTGCTTACATTTAATAAATACAAAATATCATTTGGAAATAACTTCCAAGTCTAATTTTGAGACTCTCTCTTCTAATAGACCTTTCTTCTACTCTGTGCTTGACTATGTTCAATTTGAAAAAGCTAGATCCTCTGGGTTACACATGAGTGTGAATTATTCTTATATCTCTTTGATTCTGCTTTAGCAGCTAAAGTGTGTTTTAGCCCCTTGAACAATAAGACTAATGTCCTAGGGATGTTGCTGCTGGGATGGCCATTTCAGGGACATGAACTTGGGCACAGGTTCAGCTTTACTTCACGGAGAACTGAGGGTGCTGACTCAGTGTACTAGTCAGGAGCTCCCACCCCACTAGGAAAATATTCCCTGCTTTTATACAAAAATGTTGACTGTCATTCCTGCTGACCCTGTTTGCTCTGTGTGTTTCAAAGCCAGATGATTCAAGTCAGAATTCACCAAGCCCTGGGGGTTTGTTCAAGGGCCACTTTTGCAACATTTCCACCCCCGAGCTTATGGAGTTTTCCATTTTCACAGTCTAATTTTAACATACTATGAAATGGTTTGTAATTTGCATAGGATAACTTTTAATGAGGTTAATGGTTTATGATGCTTAAAAATTTAGAAAATACTACATATAAATATGCAAATTTTTAAAATCTGTCATCCTACCTGCCACTAAGAAATATCTACCAACATTTTTTTAAGCTGAGATAATATAAACAATATTATCTAGTGAGATTTTCATTTTTAATATATCATTGTCTAATATGAATACAGGCCAGAGATTACTACTTGAATTTGAAATGAAAGGAGGCCTGCACATTGTATCTAAGATTAAGATAGCTTTATTCCCAATTTTGTTTCTCAAGTAACCTGTGGGCCAGTCATATTACTGCTTTTAATGGCTAAACCTAGCTGACTTAAGAAATCTTCACTGGGGTCTACAGATGGGTCATTTTGGAAGACTTTTGGAAAACTTTTCATTGTGGGTGAATTGAGTTTCACCTGCAGTTATAAGAACTAATACAGAGAGAGCTCATACACCTTTTGCCTCATTTCCCCCAGTGACAACATCTTTGCTAACTATAAAACAGTATCACAGCCAGGAAACTGACATGGATACGATCCATAGACCTTATGCAGATTCCACCAGCTTTACATGCACTTGTGCATGTGTGTGTGTGTGTACGCTCAAGTGCATGTATTTCGTCCTAAGCAATTTTATCACATGTGTAGATTCGTGTATTCACCACCACAGTCAAGAGACAAGACTGTCCCATCACCACAAGGGTCCCTTGTGTTGTTCTTTTGTAACTGTACTCACTTCCCGCCTGCTCTCCCCCTCCCTTCCTCCCACTTCCTGACAACTACTAATCTGTTCTCTATTTCTGTATTTCTTGTCATTTCAAGAACGTTACCAAAAAAAAATTAATAATAATAATAGTAATGTTACATAAATGGAATCCTAAGGTGTGTAACCTGTTGAGATTGGCTTTTTTCACTCAGCATAATTTACCTGGAGATTCATCCAAATTGTTTCCTGTATCTACAGTTCATCCCTTTTATGGCTGAGTAGTGTCCTATGTCATGGATGTACCACAGTCTGTGTAACCATTCACCGGTTGTAAGACGTCTGGACTGGTTCCAGTTTTTGGCTATTACAAATAAAGCTACCATGAACATTTGTGTACAGGTTTTTGTGTGCACATAAATTTCCATTACTCTGAGATAAATTCCAGAGGATATTTGCAAATGCCTGTCAGAATATTTTGATTCTAGCATAATTTTTTTTTCTTCTTGGTCTTTATCTATCCACCTTGTGTGTTTTCAGTTATCTCTGACCTCTGTTAGAACATTTGTTTCTTTCCTTTTTTAAAGCATTCTACTTATTGACAAAGATTTCCAGAGGGGAAATAAAAGAGTAGATGGTGTGTATTGGTTTCTCCTGTTTGAACTGTAGATAGCTTTAAACTTGGCATGATGAATCTTAGAGCTCAAGAAATAAACTTAAGCACACATTTACTTTCAGACTTACAAGAGAATCACATCAGAGAAAGCCAAACACAGTGATCATGTAACGAATTTGAAAGAAAAAACCAAAGCAGAGTTACATCCACTTCCAGGTAAAGTGAATTTACTATTTTCTTTTTCCTTGAGGCACTGATTTGCATTATCTTAGTCTGGCACTGGACACTATTTGTTTTTGGCTTCTTTACTAACTTAATCCAAAATGACTCTGGGTAGGAGTTTCATTCAGAAAGGAAAAGTCCAACCAAATCCTAAAGAATATTGTTAGAGGTTTTGGATGAGGGCATTTGGTAAATGAAAACATTGTACGTTTAAACTGCTGACCAGCAGCTTTCACTTCTTTGTGTGGTAATATTACTTTTCCCCTACTCAGGTTTCCATTCATGCAGGCATAATTTTAGTATCTGTCTCTCTCAGCAGCTTGACCTTTCATTTCTCTCGTTAATTTTTTTTAAGTCATGAAACTAATTTTGTTTCAGTTTTGGCTAAGACCACCTGTGTGCAGTGACATTAGTAGATTCAGTCATGTCTACTGAGTCCTTCAGTTGATCTGATTGATAAAATGGAAACTTGTAACAAAAGAAATTTGACCTTTTCACCCTAATGTATATTTCTTGCCTTAAACTGCTTGCTTTAAACCATACTTTTTTCCATCTCAGCTATAAGGCCATTATTATCAAATACCATGATCACTATTTAGGGACAAAGAAAACAGCTGCTCATGGACCAGTTTTAACCTTTTAGTCATGAGAACAATAAGAAACAGAATATCATTAATAAACATTATTGAATATAATCATGAGATGGCTGATTGTAAAAATGATAAAATATAGCATTTCCATAGCACTTCCTTGGTTTTAAACCCCTCTTCATACATATTATTGTAGTCAATCCTCCCAATAGTTCTGTGAGGTAGATATTATTAATATCCCCATTTTACAGATGACAAAACTGAGGTTGAGAGAGGACTAGTGGCTTCTCAGAGTCATCAGCTAGTAAGTTAGCTACTTTTCCATGCTATTTCACATGACACATGGCCTGTTTATTTTCATGGTTTGTTTTTGAATAAATAATACACATGAAATTATTATTTTTTTAAGTTCAACAGATTCAAAAGGGTTTTCAGAAGAGCAGACCCTTCATTTTACCTCCCCAGAGGCAACCAATAACACCAGTTTTTAGTGTCCTCCAGGAGAGGGTCTCTACAAATAAAACTCTCTAGGTCTATATTACCCTCCTTTTGTCCTAACACGAATAGTACCATACTGTATACATTGCTCGTTTCCTTGCTTTTTTTTCACTGAACAGGCTACCTTGAAGACCATTTCATATCAGTACTTATTGATCTGTCTCATTTTTTAAAATGACTGCACAGTGTCTCACCGTCTTCCCATGCTCTTTAAATTAATACTTTGCTTGATGGACTAAATTTTAAAGGTGAAAAAGAGAACCTTGTGGGTGCCGAGGAAGCCGGTTCAGAAGCCCCCGAAGTACCTTTAGTGGAAGCTCCGGTGGCGGATGCCGCAGAGCTTCCCAGTGCTACAGTTGCCGTCATAAAAGAGGCTTCCCCGTGTCCAGACAATGTGGAGGCTGCTGCCGAGGAGACCACTGCCGCTGGTGCTGAAACTGGGTCAGAGGTGACAGAGGCGGGGACGGGAGAAACCGCAGAGGTCAGCACTGAATCCACGTCAGAGGTTACCAGCGCAGCTCAGGATGAAGCTGTTGCCGTCGATAGTGATAAAGGTACAACCGAGAACGAAAGCTGTGGTGAATATGCTGAACTAGAAGAAAGTTCTCCAGTTGAGTCAGAATCCTCTGCTGGGGCTGATTTACAGGAAGAAGCCGGTGTTTGTTCTGAGGCCACCTCAGCCCAAGGCTAATCTCATGCTGATGGACACTTGGGCAAAAAATGCCACAGAGGGTCTCATAGGCGTTTTTGTAGTTTCAGTAACCTTAGATTTTAAAAAGGCTTCTTTTCTAGAAAATGTTAATGTGCCTTGAGGATTTTGGGTATCTACTGATAGATTTCAGGATCGAGAGGTTTGAGATTTTGCATGCTGAATAGTTTTCTACTCTCTGGGATCAGAATATGACATGTAAAGAGCTTAAAGAGTTTCACCTGTGGATTTAAATTTTATATCATAGGAATTGAGCATCTATACAACCTGCATTCACTTTAATTTTGCTATAATTTTACCTTTCTTTAATGTATGTAAATCTAGATTCTTGAGTTTTGATTTGAACTCATTTAAATAAATTTGGAAAATCTTTAGTGCTTCTACTTTTATTCACTAATATTTATATGTATAAATAGTATATACTAATATACACACATATAATATCACATGAACGTTGCAATGTTATCAAAGAAAACATAATCTAGGGAAAACTCTGCATATGGCAATATATGTATCCGTTCTCCCACCTATATTACACGGCGGGCTGTGCCAGTATTTTCCATTTCAGTTTAGTTCTCTTCAGGCAGCATTTATCCTGGCACTTTGTGCCAGTGGTCATTCATTCATTCATTCATTCATTTCCATAGTCAACAAATATTAACTGAGCACCTGTAATTTACCAGGTACTGTTTTAAGTGTTGAGATTAAAAAAAAAAAAAAAGATAAAAATTCCTACCCTTCCCAGCTCATGTTCTAGGGTATATATAAATACTCTAAACAAATATAAATAATAAACAAGATAAATAAGACAACTATATAGTATGTTAGATACTGATAAGTATTTGAAAAGAAAAATAATGAAAGTAAAGGAATTATAAGTGTTGGTTAGGGCAGCCAGAGAAGACCTTACTAAGAAGCTGTCTTGTGAGTATAAATGTGAAGGATGTATAAGGGACCTAGTCATGAGGACATGGCAGGGCGGGGCTGGTAGGAGAGCAGCGGAAAATCATCCCAGATGAGGGGGCCGAGAAGGGTAAAGGATCTGAAGCATGAAAATGCTAGAGAATTTGAGGAATTGCAAGGTGGCCAGTGTGTGGCTAAAGTGGAATGAAAAAGAGGGAGAGCAGTGGAGATGATTTCAGAGAGAAAGAATGGTTATGCAAGGGTGGGCTAGATCATGCAGGGTCTAGTAAGATTTTGGCTACTCAGGTAAGTTGGGAAGTGGTAGTGGGTGCTACTGATGCCCTGACTAGATCCCTTTAACTGGGCCAGTATGTTAGCTGCTCTGAGTGTCACACACACACCCCGCCCCCAACCTCACCCCAGGCAGCTCACAGTTGATGACCGACTACCGTGGTGGTACAAAAGGTGGAACCAACGCTGAGGGACAACGCAGAGCTTCCCAGTCGAAGCTGGTTTCCAGCTGAGATTACATCCTTGCTTAGCTTTCTCCCCCTGTTCTATTCCGCTTGCCTCCTTCCTATTCCCCGGGGAGCACTCCTTTAATAAATCACCTGCCTCCAAATTCCTGTTTCAAGCTCTGTTTCTAGGAACTCCACCTAAGATAATTGTACTGGATGTGGTCCCAGGAAGCAGACCCTAAGAATAGGGTTCTGGAATTGTATCACTCTCCAGCTGGAGGGCGATGAGGACCCCATCACTGGTGGTGGTAGGTGACGGACTGCTATTCCCTGGCCTTCTGTAGCAGTGCGGTTGCTAAGATTTTCACCCATGGTAAACTAGGGTAGGATGTAGGTGGAAGATGATATACTGGCTGGTTTAATGCCTCTGGAATTTGAGAGCTGGCAAGAAATAATAACTGCAAGGACTCAATCATTGCAGTTAAGGGATGCTGTTTCACTAAACATTCTGTAAGATGCAGCAGAAACTACCCAGTACCACTCTGCGACCTCAACACGCACACAAAAATGCATTCTTCTCCGCTGTTTTAGTTAGGATGCTTTCTGCTGCAAATAACAGAAACCAACCCAAAATAGATTAAACAACAGAGATAGCTATTATCTAACCAGCTATCCAGAGGTCAGGCAGCTGCCAGGTTGGTTTATTCTGTGGCTCAGTTGTTAAGGACCAGGTTATTTCTATTATTCTGTTCTATTGGCTTGGCCAAAACATTCGTTCGGTTCTAAGTAGAACTAAAAGACCCATTTTTTCATTTTCACCAAGAACTTTATTGAACAACATGGTCATTAACCGAACGAACTTTTTGGCCAGCCCAATACTATCAAGAATGTTTTGGCTTTATCCTTGGTAGGCTTTCCTCATAATCCCAGGATGAATCACCATAATTCTAACTATTTTATTCAGCCACAATAATGTCCACTCAAAGTCATTCAAAAACACAAATTTCCTCATCTTAAAAAAAACAAATATATATATATACATATTTCTTTTTAATGTTATATTGTGGAAAATTTTCAAACAAAAGTAGAGAGGTCAGTGTAAGGAATCTTCGTGTGCCCTCACCCAGATTTACCAATTATCAACTCTTGGCAAATCCTGTATTCGTAATCCCACCCACTTAATCTTCTACTCCTACTACTGCCTGTACGTAAAATAATAATGATGATAATAGCAATAATAATTCTTTAGTATTGCTAATTATCTAGTCAGGAATCAAATTTCCTTCACTGCCTCATAAAGGGTTTTCTCCTCCCTTCAGTTTGTTTTTTGGCTCAGAACTGAAGTCCGCAAATTGCAATTGGTCAATATGTCCTTAAGTCTATTTTTCTATAGGTTCCCCTTCATCTCCCTTTTCTTTCTCCTTGCAATTTATTTATTTATTTATTTATTTATTTATTTATTTATTTATTTTTAAATTTATTTATTTTTTAATAAACTGGGTCATTTGATCTGTAGCTTTCTTTCAGTCTGGGTTTTGCTTATTGCCACCACATGTATTTTTTGGTTTTGTTTTTAACATGTTCCTCTCCCTTGTACTGCCTGTAAGTTGGCATTTAGCTCTAGGGGTTCCATCAGATTTAGGCCTATTGTTTGGACAGGAATGCTTCATAGGTGATCTTCACACTTGCATCGGGACCCACAATGACTAATTGTTTTTCTCTTTGTGATGTTGGAAGTCATCGATCCATTATTTCACTAGGAGTTGTAAAATGGTGCTATTGTAATTTTATCATGATTTATTAGCAGGACTACTTCTATAAAGCGGAACTTCTTCCACCAACTGTTTGATTACACTGAGGTAAAGCTCATATACGAAAGATAGAGTAAATACTTGGGTCTCTCTTATTTCCAGGTTTCAAAACGATGTGATATCTCCCTAGCGAGCTCCATAAGTGACCAATGCATTATTTTTTAGTGTCATTATGAACTCAGCGATTTAAACATAAATTATATGCTTTAATCAATTGCAGTTATTATCCTTATTCACGCTCAAATTTCCCATCATTGACAAATGGGAGAGTCTTCAAGTGTGCTTTCTGAGTCTTTCTGCCTCAAACCTAGTAGTCTTGGATAGCTTCCTTGCTTTCTGGTATGATAAGATGTAAATATCCTACCCCAAACCTGGAATCAGCTATTTCTTTTAGGAGCCCTGCTGCTTTTTCATGTGACTGTAGTATTTAAGGATTTAAGTATTTAAACTATAATCTGGGTGATTAAGGGATGTCGATTGCTACTGGGTTGGTCACTGTGTCTAGGCTTTTAAGTAGACAGAGTCATGCCATTTTGCATTCCCAAAACAGCAATATATGTGAGTACCTGTTTCCTGTGAGAGTATATTGTCAAATGTGATAGATAAAAAAATGATATCTCAGTGTACTCTTAATTTACATTTCCTTTATTAAGAGTGAGGTTGGACAGTTTTTCATTTGTTGAAGGGCCATGTACATTTCTTTTTATGCAAACTATCTGTTCATATCTCTAGTATATTTTCTATAGTGTTGTCAATCCTTTCCTTTTTTATTTTTTAGAAGCTCTTTATATAATAGAGATAGTAAACTTTTTTTTTTTTAATTTATTTTTGGCTGCGTTGGGTCTTCGTTGCTGCGCGCGGGCTTTCTCTGTTGCGGCGAGCGGGGGCAACTCTTCGTTGTGGTGCGCGGGCTTCTCATTGCGGTGGCTTCTCTTGTTGCGGAGCACGGGCTCTAGGCGCGCGGGCTTCAGTAGTTGTGGCACTCAAGCTCAGTAGTTGTGGCTTGCGGGCTCTAGAGCGCAGGCTCAGTAGTTGTGGCACACGGGCTTAGTTGCTCCGCGGCATGTGGGATCTTCCCGGACCAGGGCTCGAACCCTTGTCCCCTGCATTGGCAGGCAGATTCTTAACCACTGTGCCACAAGGGAAGTCCTGAGATAGTAAAGTTTTGTCTGTAAGTTATAAATATTTTTCCAAGTTTGTCATTCATCTTCTTAATTTACTTATAATGTTTTTGTAGTATAAGAGAGTTTTAGTTGTTTTTTTTTTTTAAAGGAATTCCTTTATTTTTATTATTTATTTATTTATTTATTTTATTTTTGTCTGTGTTGGGTCTTCGTTTCTGTGTGAGGGCTTTCTCTAGTTGCAGCAAGCGGGGGCCACTCTTCATCGCGGTGCACGGGCCTCTCACTGTCGCGGCCTCTCTTGTTGCGGAGCACAAGCTCCAGACGCGCAGGCTCAGTAATTGTGACTCACGGGCCTAGTTGCTCCGCGGCATGTGGGATCTTCCCAGACCAGGGCTCGAACCCATGTCCCCTGCATTGGCAGGAAGATTCTCAACCACTGCGCCACCAGGGAAGCCCGAGAGTTTTAGTTTTTAATGTAATCAAACTGATCAATCTTTTTCTGTATTGTTGCTGAATTTTGAGCCATTATTAGTGTAGCAGATTGGGAAAAAAAATAGCCACACATTCTTCCCCTGTATGCACACTCCTGTGAAGTGTGACTTTGTATCTCTTCCCATCAAGAGATGAGGACTATTTCTCACCTCCTTGAATTTAGGCTTGCCTTGTACTTTGCTTGGTAGAATGCTGAGAAAGTGACTTCATGAGAGTTCTCCCTCTCTTGGAACCTTGGGACCGTCAAGTGGAAAAGCTTGGGCTCGCCCATGAAGATGAGAGACCATGTGGAGAGAGGCCCCACCTACCACTGGCACCAGCCCCAGATCTGTGAGTGAGGCCGTCCTAGACCAGGCATGCCTGATGGCTGCAATTGTCAGAGTGACCCAGGCAAGACCAGATAAGAACCACACAGCTGAACACAGACCAAACTGCTGATCCTCAAAATTGTGAGCAAAGAAGATGGTTGTGTATTAAGCCATGAAGTTGGGGCAGTTTAAGCAGAGAGGTATAGTTAAGATAGTTAGGAAATAAAACTTTGAATTTGGTGCAGCCCAGCTTTCATGTGTTGCATTTCACATTCCTTAACTGGGATGAAAAAAGAACTAGCTATGCCCAGCAGATCCAGTATTTGTCTGGCTTAACCTCCTGACCAACTGTTGCCTTTTCTGAAATTTATTTTTTAGAACTACTAAATGCCAAGTGCGACTGTACCCAGAGGATTTTTTTTCCTTTTAAAATTCAATGTTTATTGAAAACAACCTTTTCAAGTCTAAAAGCAACCTATATTTTATTAACCTTATTTGACTTTAACAACCAGTGTAATGAAAGCTCAACAACAGTATTCTATAAGCAGCATTGAATTATCAGACCGCTGACTGATTTTAATAGAATAAAAAATATGTTAAAAAAAGTCAGGGGACTTCCCTGGTGGTCCAGTGGTTAAGAATCCGTCTGCCAATGTAGGGGATGCGGGTTCAATCCGTGGTCGGGGAGCTAAGATCCCACATGCTGTGGGGCAACTAAGCCCGTGCGCCGCAACTACTGAGCCCGTGCGCCGCAACTACTGAACCCATGCGCCACAACTAGAGAGGCTGTGTGCCACAACTACTGAGCCCACACACTCTGAAGCCTGCACGCCACAACTAGAGAGGAGCCTGTGAGCTGCGACTAAGACCCAATGCAGCCATAAATAAATAAATAAATAAATAATAAATATTAGGGGAAAAAAGTCAAAATGGGAGAAATAGAGTGTGAGCCCTAGAATGGGAACCCCATTGCAAAAGATAAAAATTGGCAGCAGAATCAGACAAGCAGGTTACTTCCCTTTGATGAAGACAGGGATATAAAGGAAGAATAAGTTTAGAGAAACACAACACACATTCTAATCAATGACATGCCCATGAAGTTTACATATTACTTTAACTGTTGAAAGAAAGGTTTGGAGCAGTCTTGAACACGGGATCTGAGGTAACTACTCTGCCCAGTTTTTCAAAACATGAATTTTCTGTTACAAAGTACAGTGTATTCCACCGCCAGCTTTTGAGAGTTGAAGCTGGATTCAGGGAAGATTAGTTTCTGAATGTGTTAGTAATTTCTGTGCCAAGTATTTGTCCTGTCAGATAGCATCTGTTGACCAGAAGCAACACTGTCCTTTATAATAAAGCACATCATATAATGTTTTCCCTCAGTTAAAAAACCCTCTAAAGAAATTTCTAGAAAAAAAAGTATTTTTTTAATTTAACTTTTGGGGTAAGTTTTTAGAGAATTAGTTGGAGGAATTTAGAAAGTTAAACATTATTATTTGAATTTTTCACATGGATATATAATTTTAAGTATTCATTGCCCCAATCAATGATTAAACTAATATAAAAACTTAACCTTTATTTTCTGAGATTATTTCATATGGATATTGATTTCTGGGGTGTGGGATGAGAAGAAAGAGAAAGTTAGCATTTGGGGGGAATTCCCTGGCAGTCCAGTGGTTAGGACTCCGTGCTTTCAGTGTCGAGGGTGCAGGTTCAATCCCTGGTTGGGGAGCTAAGATCCCACAAGGCTCGCAGCGTGGCCACAAAAAAAAGAAAAAAAAAATTAGTATTTTCCTTTATCAAGTGACATGAAGATGGGAAGATTGTGGGCATTATTTACCCCCGTTAAGAATGAGAATTCCTCCTCACATGCCAGAAATGCTTTCATTCAGAACTAGGGAAAGAATCTTCCTTTGGAGTGGAAGATTCTATGTGGACCGTGGTTATATCTATTATGTCTCAATCAGAAACCAAATAGAATGACCAATTAAACTGATTTTAAAAATTCATCTTTAGATGATAACTGATTGAAATACTCGTGCAGTGATTTTTATACAGAACTTTCTTTCTTCCTTCCTTTCTTTCTTTCTGGCTGCGTTGGGTCTTCGTTGCTGTGCGCAGGCTTTCTCTAGTTGTGGCGAGCAGGGGCTACTCTTCGTTGTGGTGCGCGAGCTTCTCATTGCGGTGGCTTCTCTTGTTGCGGAGCACGGGCTTCGGTAGCTGTGGCGCGCGGGCTCAGTAATTGTGGCACACGTGCTTAGTTGCTCCGCAGCATGTGGGATCTTCCCAGACCAGGGATCGAACCCGTGTCCCCTGCATTGACAGGCGGATTCTTAATCACTGTGCCACCAGGGAAGCCCTGTACAGAACTTTCAATAAGGAAAATAATACATTTTTTAAAAGAACTCAAATGGTAGCAAAATATTCTGGAACTGAGATTTTGAATTTACCACCATCACATTTCACTCCTCCCGGTCCTCTCCGTCTCCAAACTGTCTCCAAACTGTCACCTTAGTTCAGTTGCTCATACCTGCAGTCTCTTAGCAGGTCTCCCTACCATTCAATTCACTGTTATCCTTCTAAGATGGTTAGTGGATCATGTTACCTCCCAGTTTAAAACTCTTCAGTAGCCCACCAATATCTGATTGAGGACATTTGAATTTGTTATTGCTTTACAGTCAAAATTCTTATTTTATGGTACGACATTCAGGGCCCTCCACAAACCACAACTGTGCAATCTCTCTTCAATCTTATTTTTTTTTTGGTCCTCACTCCTGTTTTCCTGCAGCTTCCAGGCACCTCCCGTGACCCGACAGCCTCGGAGATTCGGCAGCATCGTTACTTGAACTTGCCATCCTGTTTTATGCCTCAAAGATCCTGTACGTGTAGTTCACTCCATCTGCAAAGACACTCCCAACCCCTCAGCTGGCTCAACTTCTTTCTACTTACTCAGCTCAAGCATTATTCGCTCTGCAATGCTTTTCCTCACCTGACTGCGCTGAAGCTGTCACACCTTCCTTTGTGTCATTCTATGCCTTGCTCTGTTATTGCATTTCTCGTTCTGTTTTTCAATTATTTGTTTATCTTTTAGAATCTCTGAATAGAATGGGGGTTGCCTGAGAAGAAAGACCATATTAAGGCCCTCAATAGGTGTTTGTTGAAGGAAATTATGATCCTCAGGGAGTTATGGACTGTTCTATAGAGTTGACCTCTACGAAACTGCTGATATTTGGCCATTTTTGACCTACCAAAACAGCAGTTTTATAAAATTCAACCTAAATATATTCCAAGAGGTAAATCTTGAGAAAAGTTCAGATTGCTAATGTCACTAAAATACTTATAGTTTTGGACCTCCCTGGTGTTCCAGTGGTTAAGCCTCTGCACTTCCATTGCAGGGGGCATGGGTTTGATCCCTGGTGGAGGAAGTCCCACATGCCACGCGCTGTGGCAAAAAAAAAAAAAGACATAATTTCTAATATAAACACAGAATTGTCTCAGATTATTTGGAAAATCAACTGAAGAAATTCCCAAATATAAATGTGTTTTTTTTCAAAAAGAAATCAGCCTATATTTTCTTCTCTTAGTACCAGATCCACTTGTCATTCTGAATTGAATTTTTGTCCCATTTGCATTTTATTTTTATTTTTAATTTTTTTTAGAAAGCATTACATTTATAGATATCTTGCTCTGTTTTCTATCCAGACCCTTTCCCTTCATACCTTTGTTAGCAGTCTAGAGAGGGCAAGCATAGGGTTTTGGTTCAATAGTGCTCTGGGAAGCCTTTTCAGCTCTAGAACAAGCATCACCACATTAATCAATTTACATGAGAACTGTAGCTGCAGGCAGATTCCAGTGCAATTACATGTGTCGCTTCACATTATTTTAGCTTCACTGTTCCTGAAGAGATTTTTTCCCCAAGTATTTAAACATGACTCTTCATAAAACAATGACTGTCTCTCTCCTGGGGAAAGTTGAACAGAAATACCCCATATCTTCATATTATTCCTTAAAACTCATTCAAATCAAGTCAATATAATAAAGTTGATCTGAGAGCTTATATAAGGTCTTGCAAAGACATTTCTTGTCCAACGGTAACTCACTTCAAAAGATTTATCTGTGAAAGCAGCAGTAATGAAGCAGGGTTCCCAGTATCATCTTAACTCTTTTTTTTTACCTATTGGCTATTTAGGTTACAGTAATATTTTCTGCTTCTCCCTGAAAGTCAATTTCCTCATAACTTGGCATTAATTGGAAGCAGAAGTTCTCATATTCTTGTCAGTACAAACAGTTGGCCATCATCTGGACTGTGTAGAATATCTTTGTGTGGATGAGTTTTGTCTAGTCAAGTTTCCATAGCTTTCAGTGTAATATAAATATATGGCTAAATATGTATGGTTAAAAAATGAAGGTAGTTTTCTGGGGGGGGGACTTACTATACTAGATATAAAGACTTATAAAGCTATAGCAACTAAAAGAGTAGTTGGTATAGCTGAATGATAAACAAATAGCAATGGAAAAGAATAGGCAGTTGAGAAATAAGCCCACACATATATGAAAAGGAGTATTATGACCGATTTGAAATCAGTGAGGAAATGATGAACTCTTTAGTAAGTGGTACAGGGACTACTGAGTATCCTTATTGAAAAATAAAATAAAGTCAGCCCCTTACCTCACAATATACATGCAAAAAATTCCAAATGGATTAACAATTTAAAAGTGAGAAGAAAAATTCTAAAATTTTTGGAAGGAAATATTTGACTTCAGAAAAGGGAAGGATACCTGAAGACACAAAATTACAAAACAGAAGAAAAAGATTGATAAATTTGATTACATTAGTATAAAACCTCTACACAGTAAAAATAACCAGGATGAAAGTGAAAAGATAAACCACAAGATATAAAACCGACAGAGTATAAGAATCCAGGCTATTTCAAGAATTTTTACCAATAAATAACAAAAAGAGAAACAGCCTAAGTAGAAATTCACAAAGGATGAGAATTCATAGATGGGAGCTTCCCTGGTGGCGCAGTGGTTAAGAATCCGCCTGCCAATGCAGGGGACACAGGTTCGAGCCCTGGTCTAGGAAGATCCCACATGCCGCGGAGCAACTAAGCCTGTGCGCCACAACTACTGAGCCTGTGCTCTAGAACCCGTGTGCCACAACTACTGAAGCCCGTGAGCCTAGAGCCTGTGCTCCACAACAAGAGAAGCCACCGCAGTGAGAAGCCTGCACACCGCAACTAAGAGAAAGACCACGCGCAGCAACGAAGACCCAACGCAGCCAAAAATAAATAAATAAATAAATAAATTTTAAAAGAAGAAGAATTCATAGATGAAAAAAGCTGAATAGCTAATACATATATGAAAATATTCTCAGCTTTATTGGTAACCAATGAAAAGCAAACAAAAACAATAATATGCAAAAAATGCATACCTATCAGATTTGCAAAAATTTCAAAAATCTGATAATACCAAGTGATGTGTTTGTATATTCAATGTTTATTGGTAGATCCAATTTGAAAAGGAATTTGACAATAGCTAGTAAAGATGAATATACTCATACTCTGTGACCCAACAATTCTATTTCTAGGTATATCTTTTAGAAATGGAAACCCTCCCATGTGCTCTTGGTGATATGTACCAGAATGGTCACAGAAACACTGTAATAGTGAAAAAAAAGGAAAATAACCTAAATGAATCTCAATAGAAAATGGAAAAATAATTTACGGTTTGTTGGTAAAATTGTATCCTGGAAAATTGAGATTCTGCATGGATATTCATCTGTTTGAGTCCCTTATTTATTTTTCTAGGAAAACAACTTAGTTATAAAGAGGGATACCCTTATCTATTATATATACTTTATATATCAATTATATATTCCACATTAATAAGAAAGTTTAGGGAGTTCCCTGGTGGCCTAGTGGTTAGGATTTCACTGCTGTGGCCTGGGTTCAATCCCTGGTCAGGGAACTGAGATCCCGCAAGCCACTCAGCGTGACCAGAAAAAAAAAAGAAAAAGTTTAGTGTTTTACATTATCAGTCAGGTGATTGTGGTTAAATACGACAAAGTTATTGAGCAAAATTAACCTCCTATGCAAACATAATGTATAATTTAAAGTAAAGAAACAATTTTCTACAGCAAACATTTTAACCAATGTAATAATGACTCACTCAAGTAAACTTTTAAAGGTTTTTTTTTCTTTTTGCCATTTTTAGTAAACAAACTTAGAAAAGCAATTTTCTGTTGATAAGATAGCAAGAATATACAGAGTTCACTTAAATTTTTGGTAACTGGTATGCAAATATAATATTAATCTTAACATTTCTTTCCAAAGAAAGAATAAATTGTTAATGTGGTGCTTGAAGTTCTCAAAATCTCTTGTTTCAGTAGCTTCTTAATAGTTTTTACTAAATGCCATTAAAATTTAGGATCTATTATTTCAACTTCTCTTCTAGTCAATAATGAATTTTTAAAATGGAGGATTATACATTTATATTTGTATAAGCAGAAAAGCAGTGTGGGGACAAGATTGTGAATAGTATATAGCAGTGAAAATGAAAGAAATAAAACTACACGTATCAACGTGGATAAGTCTCAAAAATATAATGTTGAGTGGAAAAGGCAAGTTGTCTGTAGTGTATGATACCATATACTTAAAAATAAGAAAAATATTCTATTGTTTATAGATGCCTATGTATATTATAAAAGTATAAATATATGCATATATATTTCAGAAGAGTGGTTATCTCTGAGGAGGGAGGGAGAGGAATGAGGTATGGGAAAGCTACATAGGGGAATTTTATATTTTTATGGCTTTATTTCTTAGAAAAGATGTAAAGCAAAAATGGCAAAATGTTATGGTATTTCAAAGCGAGCTGGTGGGTAGATATGTATTTATTATACTATTCTCCATCCTTTTCTGTGTGTTTGAAATATCTTGAAATTAAAATGTTAGGTAAGAGGCAGAAAAACCTCACTGTTTTATGCTTAACGTTGCACTCTATCCTTCTTTTCAAAGCTAGAAGAATATTAGCTAATTGGCCCTTCTGAAACGGAGAGAGAATGCATCTGGCATATAGCACTGTTGTGAACTTAGAAGCCTGGGTTTTACTCTTCTTTGGCACTAAACTGTGTGGCCTTGAACAGATCATATATCCTCTCTAGACCTCGCTCGATAAATAGGAAAATTGAACTAGAATGTCTTCTAAGTTTCCTCTGACACTAAAAATTCGGGATTATCACAGTACCTGTGAGACCAGATGGAAGAAAGAATCCTTGCTGTCCTAAGGACCTATTCTGAAATAAATGGCTGCCAGGAGACTGAAAACCCCTGTTGGTCTTAAAGGCAGACCCTGTATCTGATCTAAAAACTCTATAATGTGGGAATCCCCTGGCGATCCAGTGGTTAGGACTCCGCTCGTTCACTGCCCGGGGCCTGGGTTTGATCCCTGGTTGGGGAAATAGGATCCCACAAGCCTCGTCTGGCTTGGAAAAAAAAAACCAAAACCAAACAAAACTCTGCAATGCTACAGTGCCCTTGAGTCCTACTGAAAAGGCTCATTTACTTTCTCTGAACTTCTTGTAGCTCTCTTCTGCTATAAACAGTTACCCTTATTCACCAATCTAGTTGATTCTAGGTGGGCTCTTTTCTTACTGATCTTAAAAATCCTTCTCTCAAATGCCACATCTATTGTCTTAGGCCTCAAAAATTCCACAGTGCCCTTCGAAATAAAGGTGTTGACTGCAAGCTCCAGCATTTTCCACCAATAGGCTCTAGCCTACTAGATAATGGCCTTCATTATTCATCATTTCTTGCTGATTCAGTCTATGATTCCATCAGGTACTTTTGTTCTCTTATTTAAAAAAAATCATTCCCCAGTTTCCATTCCCTTTCTGTCTCTTGGCCTTTTCAGAGGACATTCTGTATATTTAAAAACAAATCATTTTCTTCCTTTAATCTATTTCTGTTCTTCCTTTCAGTATTATCCCCCAAAGAAAATAAACTTGCATTATATGTTTATCATATATCATCATATATCGCATTGTATATTTGTTGAGTTGATCTCTGTCAATTCATTAAAGCCTAGTGTCACACAGTGATATACAGTTGTCACAAAGGAAACTGGAAAATATGTTCCCCTCTGCACGTGACTCCCTTCTACATTTTCTGTGTAGATGTAATTACTGGGTAGAGAATGATGGAAATCAGGCTAGCCTTGTGAATCAGTACCCCATGTATTCTAGTTACCTCTGCTCCGCTTCAAGAACAAAACCTAGATTCCCAACTGTAAAAGTTCAAGAAAATATACGCCGTTAGTCAAAGAAAGGTTCACTTAGGAGAAGGTGATTGGTGCAGCACAAACTACTGGGTAAACATTACAAAGGTAATGCCTGACTTGCAGTGGATTATCGTAAGTGATATCATAGGATATCACTCCTTATCCGAGTTTCTGGGTTACGGTCTACATGAAGACACAGAATATCTCATTAGCCTTCTTCCACAGCACACAGAACGCTGCCAGCACACACACTCACTCAAAGTTAGTTCATGACGATTAAGGAAATGTAGTTGTATATTTGTTATTTACTTATAATATTTACCTACCTGGACTTCAAAGGTGTTTACAGTAACTTGCAACAAATCCCATTCATACTCTGTGAGAATTAATATAGAGAAATGTAAAAACAGGTAGAAAGAAGAGGCAATACTTAGATTCATGAGTAAGTTTACTGAATACAAACTCTTCTAGTACTTTAAACTTTCCACTCAAAGTTAACCACTCACTACACTGACTTCAGTTGTAATTTTAAAGGAGAATGAATATTATATTTCTTTAACATGGAAAAGAAATACAGTGATGATAATTCATTCAATTATGATGAGACTGAGTCCCACTTACAGCATCTTAGGACTTAGTAAAAGTCACAGAGAGAATCCTTTTCTGCCTCCCTGCAGGAGACCCAGAAAACATGAATAAATGGCATTTCCCTATCGCATTCCCCACATTAAGAAAAGATAAAACCAGCTAGGCACTTCCCCAGTCACTTCAGGCTTGGAAGCAGAGCTGCAAGTGACAGCCAAAATGTTCTCCACAGCCAAAACAAAGCAGACAAAAAGTTGCCTTTTCCCCTCCTTCGGACTCCTGTAATGTAGGAGGTGAGAGTCCTGGTGGAGGTCCAGATAGAAATGATAAATAACTCAAAATGAAAGGAGTGTCTAATTATGGTGGCACAGATAGAGGGATAATAGCTGGTTTTTTTTCCCCCATCTTTGGGATTTTAAGAATTAGACATTACTTGCTTTTTTTCCCCCTTCGGCAAGTTTTAATTTTAAAAAAATTCCTTTCCTCTGAATGGTTTGAAAATATTTTGATTTTCTTCCAGGCATTTTATTGAAGTAATTTCCTGCTTTATTTTTAAAAAATGTAAAATGGGGGATGGGGATAAAGAAAGATCTACCAGACTTTAGAACAAATACTGCTTATATAAGGCCCTATCTAAAATATCCCAAGAAAAGTACATGCTTGCCGTTGTTTATAATTGGTTAAAAGAGACTGGACTGAAAAAAAAAAAACAAAAAACCTTAAAATCTGACACTTGATTGTCCTACAATTAATACGGAAAATGTTTCCAAACTCACTTTGAGGTTGCCCAGGCTATAGGACTGAATACTTTCCTATGATTCTTTCCTGGGATCTGTTACAGGTTTCTGTGATTTGCTGACTGATCAAAGACCTGTGGTTATGCCCCTCTGCACTGTCAAATGGAAATTTAAGAGCAATTATTCTCCTTCGCCATAGGTGTTGCAGATTTGAGGCTAGATTCTCATTTTTTCTTGTCAACAGGGAATTGGGAATGTGCCATCCTGAACTTGGAAGAGAAAGAAAGGGTCCAGATTCTCCAGAGCAATACTTGGTTATAATTTCTTGACAGTCATTTCCCCCATCATATAGCAAAAACCCTTACTGAAAATGGAAAGAAAGGTGATTATCCTCATTCTTAGATTTTTCTGAGCATAGGAAGAGAGCCATAGAGAATTCATAGTGTCCTCTTGGAGAGAAGAAACTGAAAGAAAACTGCACAGTTCTTGTCAAGTTTTTCTTCTTTTGATGACCAGTGGAAAACTTTGCAGGATCAAGGCTTGCTGTTAATAGAGTTTCCTAAGTGTAACCTCGTTTATTTGGTCAAATCGATTCACTGCTTTTCAAGACACTGAATAACATTTACTCATGGACATTTATTGAACTGCCGCCAATGGTACTGGCATCGTACTAGGTGCGTGGATACTGAGAAGTTTACATTCTAGTCGGGGAGAAAGACAAAATGGGCTCTAAAATGTGTTGTGACACAGAAATGTGAACGTAGCTCTGGGGGCCTATAGGAGGGGTGGGGAAGTGAATCATGGTCACAGAAGGCTTCCTGGAGAAGGTGATTTCTCGCCTGAGCTTTGAAGGATGAGTAGGTTTAGCCGGATGAACCAGTGGAGACTTGGGTCAGCGGGCATTCCAGGCGAAGGGTGACCGTTCAGTCTAAAATGTTTGGGGTCTGCGTTTGATTCCTGTAGGGGGCACTGCTGCTGTTCTGTTTAGGGTGGATGCCAGTGTATTGCTGGATGAGTCTCAGTGCTTTCGGGGACGCTAACGTGGAGGAATATAAGCCTCATCATCGCAGAGCGGGCACCTGTTTGGACAGGACCATTGTCTTCCTGGTCCTTTTACACAGTTAATGCTGCCTTCAGGCCTAAAGCATTTCCATGCTTTCACATGAACTTCAAAAAAAATTTAGGGCTTCCCTGGTGGCGCAGTGGTTGAGAATCTGCTTGCCAACGCAGGGGACATGGGTTCGAGCCCTGGTCTGGGAGGATCCCACATGCCGCGGGGCAACTAGGCCCATGAGCCACAACTACTGAGCCTGCGCGTCTGGAGCCTGTGCTCCGCAACAGGAGAGGCCGCGATAGTGAGAGGCCCGCGCACCGCGATGAAGAGTGGCCCCCGCTCGCCGCAACTGGAGAAAGCCCTCGCACAGAAATGAAGACCCAACACAGCCAAAAATAAATAAATTAAAAAAATAAAAAATAAAAAATTTTAATGTGGGTGTTATATAATCAGAACATCAGTACTTAGAGGCAACTCATTTTGCCATTAGTCAAATATTTTATTTACTACTCTTTGTCTCAGTTAACCCATCTGGACTGCATTGTACTACTTTTCAATCACGACAAGTGTCCCTTTATTTTAAGGCAGTAGAACATATGACAATTATGACATTCCTGGACATTTTCTTGGTTCAGAAGAGAGAAATATATAATAAGGCATTTTATTAGATGTTTTGAATTCAAATTTTCATTTTTCAGGAGGAATAATACATACATACATCTATAGCCTAACCATTAAATTCTAAATATGACCCATTTAAGAGATAGTGTTTTTTTTTAAATCATTATTTTAAAGGGCATTTCCTGACATTCTTCCCATCTCTCCCCGCTCCGCTTTAAAAAAAAAACCCCAAAACTCTAAGCAAGATTACAGCTGTGTTTCTGGATCATGCAAAGGATTATTTCTGTTTCTGAAATTTGGCATACCTCTGTCTAGAACCCTGTCTGAAAGGTCTCTCTCTTGGACTGGAGTCACAATTTTCGAGGGCACACACGAGCAGGGAGAGAGTTAAATCACTCCTCAGCACCAGTGGGATGACAGGACACCCTCAGTCTTGACTTTCTAGAAAGAGCTGGTAAAAAGCTTTCCTATTACGTGAAATCACCCTTGACTCATAGGTCGCTGACTTCCAGCCCTCGCCTGCCCTTCGCCGTGCCCTCCAGGGCCCTTGCCTCCCTCCCAGGACAGCTGTTGTGGTGCTGAAACCCAGACAGCACCACAAGCCAAGGGTCTGGCTGGGTGCCCACTCATACATTCATTCTTTCAATCATTCATCTTTCCATAAGTATTGACAGTTATTGAGTGCCTACTACATGTCAGGCACTGTTCTAAACAGACACCAAAACGGACAAAAGTCCTAGTCTTCGAGAGACTTAATGTGCTAAGGTACATGTCTATTAGCTCTGGTGCCCTGCTTTCTGTTTCCATGGCTACCGATATAGGTATCTGCCAGTATGGCTGGGATTCAGTGTTTCTTCCAGGCACTTTGCTCCACTGTCACTCTTAGGAGTGGCCTTCTCAGTACGGTGCTTCTGACTGACTACATGCATTTTTTTCCCCAAGGCATTCCGTAGTATTTAGTAAGGGGGAAGTTCCTGCCTCAGCTCACATTGTGCGGCAGGTCAACATCTACCTCGGATGATTCAGATGCTGCGGAAGAGTCTGGGTCATCAGCTAGACTGTCCCCTCCCTATAGTAATTTCCTCCCAAGGATTCTCCCCTCCCAGTGTCATTTTAACTGTCTGACTCCTACCAGACTCCCCACAGCCATCTTTGCCATCACATATGGGCTAACAAATGTGAACCTTAAAAGGGAGGATCTACATCCCAATCTCTCATCTCACAAAGGTATTTTTTTTCCCTCCCATCCCTATATGAATTTGTAGATGCAAACAAAAATGAGAATGGAATACCTTCCAGCTTCTCTAGACAGCATCCAAGCTCAAATGCCAGTAGATGTTACCTCTCTTAACCTAAGTAACTAAGCACCAGCCTTTGCTGAGCTAAAGAATCTCCTATTCTATATGAAATACAATAAACATTTTACTAAAGGTGACTTTTTAAAAAGCTATTTGAATATTTCCTGGTTTTTTATTTTAAATTAAGCTCTTCCCGTTTTTTATTGTAAAAATAATATATAATCATTTTTAATTACAAAATAAACATAGAAAGACAAGAATATAAGCCATAATCCACTATCCAAAGGAAACGGCACTTATAATTCCATTACATTTTATACATTGTAACTTCCTTTTTTTTTCTTTTTTTAATGTTCACTCTTTTTAAAAAATTTTTATTATTATTATTATTATTTTGTCTGCATTGGGTCTTCATTGCTGCACGCAGGCTTTCTCTAGTTGCGGCGAGCAGTGGCTGCTCTTCCTTGCGGTGTGCGGGCTTCTCATTGCGGCAGCTTCTCTTGTTGCGGAGCAGGGGCTCTAGGTGTGCGGGCTTCAGTAGTTGTGGCACGTGGGCTCAGTAGTTGTGGCTCACGGGCTCTAGAGCGTAGGCTCAGTAGTTGTGGGGCATGGGCTTAGTTGCTCCGCGGCATGTGGTATCTTCCCGGACCAGGGCTCAAACCCGTGTCCCCTGCATTGGCAGGCGGATTCCCAACCACTGTGCCACCAGGGAAGCCCCATTGTAACTTCTTATCTCTCAAAATGTTTTAAAATAATTTTTAAGTCAATTATTTCCCCCCAAAATACAGAAAAACATAGAGTATTAAAAAGTTTCCAGTTTTCTCCCACAGTAGAATTTCTTAGTGTTAATCACTAAACAGTGGCTATCCTCCTAGATATATCTATGCATATGTAAACTTATATTTTCAGTCTTTTTGAATGCACAGGGTTTTGGAGGGGGTTTAATTTACAAAATGTTACTTTTTTTTCAACCATTTTGTTGAGGTATATTTTACATATCACATAATTCACTCAAATGTACAATTCAATGATTTTTAATACAATTATTTTACTATTTTACATGTGCAACTATCACCATATATGCATTTCGTGGGGTTTTTGTTTGTTTGTTTGTTTGTTTTTTAATTTTTGGCCACACCTCGTGGCACGCAGGATCTTAGTTCCCCAACCAGGGATCGAACCCGCGCCCCCTGCAGTGGAAGCGCAGAGTCTTAACCAGTGGACCACCAGGGAAGTCCCAATATATGCGTTTTAAAACGTTTCCATCACTCAGTAAGATGGTTCACACACATTTACTGTCAACCCCTGTTCCTCTGAGCCCCAACCCAGGGAAATATATACTAATCTACTCTCTGTTTAGAGCTTTGCCTTTTCTGGACATTTTATATAAATGGAACCATACAATATGTGGTCTCTTGTGTCTACTTTCTTTCACTTAGCATAATACATTTATTTTCGGAAAGTGAAGAAAAATGTTTATGAATACTTAATGAGTTTTATTTGAAAATGATCTCTCTCAAGTAAAAAATACAAAGAAGTTTTATGTACTACCAATGTTAGGGCAAGAACTAACAGCATTTATCAGCCATTGAGAACCCCAGCAAGATACCTAGATTTTTTGACATTCCACTCTTCCCTCTAGTGGCCAGAATGAAAAAAGGATATTGTGTTTGTTGCTAGTCAGAACACATCTCAGATTCTTCAAATGCTCCTAAATGAGAGGCATTACCTTTGGGGATTTCACGTGAGAGATATCTCCTTTTTGTTTATCAGGGGCCTTTTATAAAGCAAATTTCCTGGGAGGCATAATTTATCATTCCCCGCAGTTCTTCCCGCCATCAAATCTACCAGCCTCCCCATGTGGAGGGATTTAGTATGGTATCAAGAGTTCAAACTGTGGTGCCCAATTGCCCAAGTGCAAATCTCAGGTCTGTCGCTTCCTAGTTATGGGACCTGGGGCAAGTTACCCGCTCAGCGGCTGAGTTTCTTTTTCTTCTGTAAGATAAGGATGATAATCATACGTGCCTCATGGGGTTGTTGTGAGGACTGAATGAATTAAGATGCGTGGAACTCCTTAGAACGTCCTGGAACACAGTAGGAGTTGAATAAATCTTATGCATCCTCCGTTCTATGTTTTCTGCCTTCATTCCTACCACAATAAATGCCCAAGCCAGCCCTTCCCTGTGCTCTGCTGTTATCCCACCCTTCCTCCCAATGATTTTGCCTCGGTGATTTTCTCATCTTTCTCCTCTCCTCATCTTTTCCTTCTCGTAAGGAAGGAAGTCATCCCACTTCCTTCCTTCTCCAGTACTGCCTTTCCAGTTCATGGCAAAGACTATCGCTGAAGTCTTCCGATCAGTCCCCTACTTCTATCCCTCCAACCAGAGTATTTAAAAAATATTAACCAGGGGACTTCCCTGGTGGTCCAGTGGTTAAGGATCAGCCTTCCAATGCGGGGGACGAGGGTTCGATCCCTGGTCTGGGAGCTAAGATCCCACATGCCGTGGGGCAGCTAAGCCCACGCCCCCTAGAGCCCGTGCGCCACAACTTGAGAGCCTGCACACTGCAACTACTGAGCCCGTGTGCTCTGGAGTCTGTGTGCTACAACTAGAGAGAAGCCTGAGCACCGCAATGAAAAATCCCGCATGCCGCAAGTAAGACCTGATGCAGCCAAATATTTTTTTAAAAAATTAAAAATATTAACCAGAATTTATTTGTTTCTGCTCAGAACTAATGTTTTGAGGGAATGAGTAATTGGCATGTTGTATGCGATGGATGCTCAAAGACTTTGTAGTCAAAAATAGCTCCCCCACAGCCAACTGCTGATGCTTGAGAGCCCTTGCTTTTCCGGGTACAGCACCCGGAAAACCATGGGCTTCTCGGTTTTGGAGACAGTCCTGACCAAGGCAGGCAATATATCTAGAGCCCATTTTCGAGCACAGATCGTGTCTGAGATTAATTCTACTGTTATCAGCCCTACGTTTCTGCCACTTCTGCACTTCCTGGGTGAGCTCTGGGACCCTAGTACTACCCTCTAAGCTGCACCCTTCCTAATCACCTGCTATGTTTGCCTAGGGTGTGTGTGTTGAAACTTTTCCTGCAGTGTCTGCTTTAGACACCAGGACCCTCTGCCAGAAGTAGAATCTTTCCTGACTACTAACATTGGATTTGGATACTTGTAAGATGCTTAGGCTTTGCCATTTTTCTTTCCAAGCGATTAGACTGGGCCTCCATCCCCCATAGCTTATCTGAGGTCCTGCTAGAGGCTAGAAGACCCACCCAACACTGCCATTCACCTCACTCGGAATAACATCCCTCACTAGGAGATGCCTGTTGACATGTCCCGCCTGCTAGATGAGAACTCCTTGGATATCGTAGAGTGTGGGGATGCTTATACTCCCTCAGTTCTGACACATGCGACTGGCCAAGTTCCATGTCGCACGTGTTGTTTGTTTTGCCACAAAAGCTGGGAATAGGTCTGCTCCTCTAACAGCCCTGTCAGTCCCAAAGCACTCCCACATGGTAAACTCACCAGGACAGGCTCCCTCCCTCCATTTCTTGCTGCAACGGGGCTGCAAGTTACTGAGGCTAAGTCAGGAAAGTAGTACAAGAATTCAAATGGAGGCCCACATACCACATGTCTACAGAAATATAGATTGTCAATCAAGTGGGAAAATTGTGTAATAAAATCTATTCCAGGCTTCCCTGGTGGCGCAGTGGTTGAGAATCTGCCTGCTAATGCAGGGGACACGGGTTCGAGCCCTGGTCTGGGAAGATCCCACATGCCACGGAGCAGCTGGGCCCGTGAGCCACAACTACTGAGCCTGCGCATCTGGAGCCTGTGCCCCGCAACGGGAGGGGCCGCGACAGTGAAAGGCCCGCGCACCGCGATGAAGAGCGGCCCCCGCTTGCCGCAACTAGAGAAAGCCCTCGCACGAACTGAAGACCCAACACAGCCAAAAATAAATAAATAAAGTAGCTATAAAATTAAAAAAAAAAAAAAAATCTATTCCATCCTCTAACCTTGAGAAATACACCTTCAGAGTAATAAAATGGAAACATGTGTAAATCTATTTAAAGCTATGTCTTTCACTATGACTAAAAATTGGCAAAATATTAAAGATAGATGATTTTAATTATCACTGCGTGTCAGGGTGTTCTATCGATGAGTACGAAATAAAGGCAATCATAATTCATAAATTTTTATGTACTTATTTCTCTGGCCTTCATTTTAGCAAATCACCAATTATGATGTTATCATCAAGATTTTTAAAATGATTAGCCTTGACATTCACTGTTTCATACTGTTTTGGGGAATGGGAACCCTCCTTTGCTCTGACTTCACGTCTAACACTCCTGGCCTTTCTCAGCCTTGTTCACTGCCTGGTCCCTAGGGGAGGAGTGAGGTATTTGAATGGAGAGTTTGGGAGAAGAAGCTGAACATGGTCAAGTTCTTCCTTCTTTTCTTTGAGTTTTGCCTGCTCACAGGGTGCACACGGTCTGCTCTGCCTTTCCAGGTGGTGGTCCAGCACTGTCTATGAGGAGGTAGGTAAGTTCAATTTAAGGGTGAACTATTAGGTAAGCCACTTGGCCAATATACCTAATCTATAGATAATGGCAACAGGGGTGATATTTTTGCTCTCTTGCTCTCTTTCTCTCTTGGTTCCACATTTGGGCAGGAAACAGGGCTTTCATTTATTGGGTCCCATCAATGCTGACACTCGTGGTGGATGAAGTTCACAGGGGCACACAGCCTGGGCATTGCGCTTCTTTCATAGATTTGCCCAAATGTTGACCTCAATTTTTTTTTGTTTTGCCAGGCAGCTTACGGGATCTCAGTTCCCTGACCAGGGATTGAACCCGGGCCATGGCAGTGAAAGCCTAGAGTCCTAACCACTAGGCCACCAGGGAGCTCCCCAACGTGGGCCCAACTTTTAACTAATTCTCCATAACACAATTTAAGTCATGGTTTTACCGGAGGCTCAGGGAAGGAGTGCAACACAGAAAATACCTCCCTACTACAGCTCAATGCCAGATCTGCCCAGGGGTCTCTGGCCAGGTGAGCTCCCTGCCTGGCTACTGTAATTGATCTCAGACAGCTCGCTCTGTCACCCCAAGACTTGCTTCATCACTCCAATCTCGCACCTCTGCCTCAGAAATCCAGACCCCACAAGCCGCCAGCCCCCGCTGAGTCTCAGAGAGAAGAGGAAGACCTGCTCTCCTCTGCGCCACAGCCCACTTCTCGTAAGTCGTCAGCTGCTTCTGCGCCTGAACCAACTTTTCCCCAAGTTGAGCAATAGTGGGAACATAGTTTGTCAGAGAAAAATTCACCCTCCTATACAGCTGTGAATTCTGGCCCTGTGGTTCTTACAGCGCAGTTCCAAAGTACATTTTCCAAAGCTTGGGTTATATACGTAGTGTTAAACAATATCATGGGTGGTAAACCAATTGATTGCACAATTCACAGTGAACTATATCAAGCCTAGCCTAGTTCTTTTTATTTATTTATTTATTTTTTAAACTTATTTATTTTATTTATTTATTTTTGGCTGCATTGGGTCTTTGTTGCTGCTCGTGGGCTTTCTCTAGTTGCGGCGAGCGGGGGCTACTCTTGGTTGAGGTGCACGGGCTTCTCATTGCGGTGGCTTCTCTTGTTGCGGAGCACGGGCTCTAGGCGCGTGGGCTTCAGTAGTTGTGGCACGTGGGCTCGTAGTTGTGGCATGCATTCTCAGTAGTTGTGGCTCGCAGGCTCTAGAATGCAGGCTCAGTAGCTGTGATGCATGGGCTTAGCTGTTCCGCAGCACGTGGGATCTTACCCGACCAGGGCTGGAACCCATGTCCCCTGCATTGGCAGGCAGATTCTTAACCACTGCACCACCAGGGAAGCCCCTAAGTTAGTTCTTTTTAGAGTCTTTCCTTCTGTCTGAAGAAACGATTAGGCTTGTACATTTCTTCTGCAGTCTTCTTTGAATTCTGCATCTCCAAACAGCTACTCCAAAATAATGCAGGACTCCTTGGAAGCATGGGCGAGTCTGGTTGCTCAACACTCTAAGAAACTTTAGCAGACACTTAGTGAATTACCGCCTAGCAGTTATGGCCTTTGTGGAGATAATGTCAGAGTTGATCAGATATCCTTCATCAGATATCCCTAACCTCATTATTTGTCAGGTGCGTCAGTAGGTCCTAAGGAAAGCAGATAATGAGGCAGAGTTAGGAGATTTATTGGTGAATAAAACGTATGAAAGATAAAGGGAAAGGATACAGGATTGGGCAGAGAGAGCCTTCAGATCATGATGCAGATCTGACACTTGTAAAAGGAAACGGAGAAGGAAGCAGGATGGGGCAGAGAGAGCCTCAGGCCAACACAGATCTGATAAAGTGTCAGCCAACCATCCAGAGCAGATTGCCTGTTAGAGGAGCTCAGCTTTGGGCAGAAATGATCAGACTTAGTTGCCCTGCCGTGCACAGTCATTGGATGGGGCTGCCCAGGAGGACCGTGGCGTAAACCAGAAAGCTGAGGTGGATAATTCCTTGCAGCTAAACAGGATGTTCTTCCCTGAAAAGAGATCTAAGCATGGAATCTCCTTGGCTTCCACAGCAGGGAAATTTCTATCTGTCAGCTGACTTTCCATCAGTTAGAAGACCAAGTGAACCCTCCAAAATGTTTTGCTCATCACTTTAGCAAGATCTATTTCCTAACTATTCTCTTTCTCTTTTACTTCTTTCCATCACTACTGCCAGCACTCCACTCCACGCCATTATTTCTTGCTAGGACTATTGCAGTAGTCTCTACTGGTCTTCCCGTACCTACTCTTGTGCCTTCCAGACTGTTCTTCCCACTACATTCAGAGACATCTTTTCAAATACAAGTGTAAATAAAACCGTAGTAGCTTAGCATTTCTCTTAAAAGACACAGTTAAATTGTTAGCATCATTTTCAAGGTCCTGAGGGTCACTTGCAACTACCTCTTCAGCCTAATCTCATACTCTTCGTTCGTTAGTTATGCTCTAATACAGTAGCCATCTTTCTACTCCTAGGAAATGTGCCTTCTTTCTTTCACAGGGCTTTTTCATATGCAAGTTCCTCTGTCTGGGATGCTTCTTGCATTCTTTCCATGTCTGAGAAATACAGCATGGTGCAGCTGGCGTTTGTTTATTTTCTCCCTGTTCAACATACTCTAGATGTCTTTTTAAAATTAAGCAAAATGTAGGTCAGAGGGCAGCATTTTTTATAAAAATAAAATTAAATATATAGGGAGAGCATAAATAGACATGTAAAATATTGAAGGACAGTATTACCACACAAGTCACATGTAGAAAAAGTTGAATACAATGATTTAAAAGAATAATTTTCAATTATTTTAAATTATTTTTCAGATCACTATGAAGAATAAATTTGCAGCCAATTATTTCTGTGGAACCATGAAAAAATTATGTAGTGTTCTGTGAAAAAAGCAAAATACAAACTGATAAATACAGGACTTCGATTTCTGGCAGTTCAGACAACCAGATAACTGGAAAAACTTCTTGCCGTGTAATATCTAGAAATTTTGAATAAAATAGAATAAATATTGCTTTAAATGCATAGCTGAGAAATATCTCTAAGGGAAAGAGAGAGAGGGAGAGACAGAAAGTAGAGAGAGAATATATTAAAAATTGATCAAATTAGGTGAGATGTATACGGATGTTCTTTGAATTATTTTTTTACTTTTCTGTGTGCTTGAAATTTTTCAGTTAAAATAATTAAAGTAAAACAATAACAAAAGTAACAAGATAGGCCCCACATTCTGAACACAATATCAGGTGATATTGGGGAGAGGATGGGGGTGGGTGATCAAAATTACAGCATTTCAAGGTCCTTGTGTTCTACAGAAGGGTAGAGACAACTACTTTCTTTTTTTTAAATTTTTTTAATTTAATTTAATTTTTTTGGACAGTTTTTTGTTCTATTTTTTACTTTCATCCCTTTGAATATTTTGTCCCACTACTTCCTGGAATCTCTTGTTTCTGATAATAAGTCAGCTCATTTCTTACTGGGACCCCCATATACATAATGACTTGTTTTTCTTTTGCTGCTTTCAAGATTTTCTCTTTGCCTTTGACTTTTTATTTTTATTTTATTTATTTATTTATTTATTTATTTTTTATTCAAACAGAAAGTCACAAAAATTATAATCATCCTCATCAGTTCACTCAGTTCCATGTAATTAATTTTTTTTTATCTTTATCTTTTGTTAGCACTTTTATGAATTCATCAGTTTTCCATTAGAGTTCTGAAAGTGCTTATTCATTCAGTTCAGCAGTATAGTCAGTTACCAGAAACCTGTACTTGTCAGAGTCTTTTCCATTAATTCCTTGAAGATGAAACCCTTTTACAGGAACATTTTTGCAAAAGCATCAGAGTACACCCAGAACTGTCTGTAAATGACAAAAGACTTAAAAAGAGACAACTACTTTCTATAGATGAAAATAGAGAATAAAGAAGCTGTACAGGGCTTCCCTGGTGGCGCAGTGGTTGGGAGTCTGCCTGCCGATGCAGGGGACACGGGTTCGAGCCCTGGTCTGGGAGGATCCCACATGCCGCGGAGCGGCTGGGCCCGTGAGCCACAATTGCTGAGCCTGCGCGTCTGGAGCCTGTGCTCCGCAACAAGAGAGGCCGCGACAGTGAGAGGCCCGCGCACCGCGATGAAGAGTGGCCCCCGCTTGCCGCAGCTAGAGAAAGCCCTCGTACAGAAACGAAGACCCAACACAGCCATAAATAAATAAATAAATAAATAAATAAAAGAACGTGAATTTCTTAAAAAAAAAAAAAAAAAGAAGCTGTACATATTTTCAATTTCTGCTAAGTATGACTTCATAATTTTTAATGTGTTGTTAATCCCATAGACATTATGCTCATTTAAATATTCTAAAAGCAGTGAAAGATATGCACAAGGACGTTTATCTCAGCACTGCTTATAGTAGCTTCACAAATTGGAAACGACCTAGTTTAGAACTGGTACGTGAATTATGATATACATATATTCAGGATAATACTGTGCAATCATTAATAATGATGGTGATCCCCCATGTTTACTGACTTGAAAAGATTTCAGGCTTACGGCTGAGCAAAATAGGTCACAGAATACATGTAGAAGCTCATTTACATAAAATCATTTTTATACATCTATGATTATGACAATGGTTGTCTCAGTAATAAGTGACTAGATGATTTCACTTTGTGCTTTACACTTTTCTGCATTTGAATTTGTTAAAATGGGCATAAAAACAGTAAAGCTTTTCTTAAATGTAAATGATCCAATAAATTCCAAGTACTTTTTGCTCTGCCATTTCCACCTGGGCTCTGTTGGCAAAGACGTCTGAAATCACTGTACCTAGAAATGAAGAGAAAGCAGAGACTAGAGCACAGCTGCACTTTCTCCTCTCTTGTAAGCAGTTGAGTCTGCAGTCTGTAATAGGACTTCAACATACACAAAAATGTGTAATGTATTCTTATCTGAAAGTTGGGAATATATGGCCTATTCCTGTCTGGCTAGGACATACACACAGAGAAAGGGGTCATCATTTCCCTGGTCCAGTGAAAAAAGGGCTCTTTAAGACTCACTGCCACTAGATTGGAAAAGCAGTTGTGATCAAATAAGCACCCTAAGGCTATGGAACTCAATATCAAAGAATTCTTCTCAATCCCATGACTCAAGATGACCCCTCCCTTCACATTCTTTCAATATTGCACCTAATTCATCTACCAGAAAACTTTCCAGTTCCTTCTCAGCAATTCGTTCCCATCTTTTCTAAACCTGGCACTAAGGCACTGCTTCCATCAAGGATTTAGCAAAGTATGCAGATGCACATGTAAGATTTGTTGAGTTATGAGATCTGGGTGCCTCTTGGCCCAAAGATGCACCAAGGTTTGTAGGTGTTATAGGAAACGCACCTGAGAGTCTAAAAAGCATTTAATATCAAGATGTGTGTCCTGACCTAAGTGCCTTAGTTGAGCCTCCTGTTTGTAGAGTTACGAACATTTACCCAACTCTGGAGGTTTGCGAAGTCCATTTTCAAAATATAATATAGATTTGTAAACGTTAAACTCCTGGTGGGAGTGCCGGGTAGGTACTCTCAAGCACTGCACGTGGGATTATAAATTTGTACAATCTTTCTGAAAGACAAAAACATTGCTATGGAGTAAACTGTGTCTCCTGTTGAAGCCCTAACCTTCCCCCCGCCCCCCAAGTGTGTCTGTATTTGGAGACGGGCCTATAAGGAGGTAATTAAGGTTAAATGAGGTCATAAGGGTGGGGTCCAATCCAATAAAGCTGGTGTCTTTATAAGAAGAGGAAGAGACAACAGAACTGGAAAGGCCATGTGAAGACACAGGGAGAAGGCAGCTATCTAAAAGCCAGGAAGAGCTCTCATCAGAAACCACATTTGCTGGCACCTCGATGATGGACCTCTGACCTCCAGAATGTTCTGTTGCTTAAGCCACCCAGTCTGTGGTATTTTGTTACGGCAGCCTGAGCAAACTAATACAGGTACCAAAACTTTAAAAAAAATGCTTTATCTTTTACACAATTCTACATCTAGGAATAAACTCTAAAGAAATCATCATGAATATACACAAAAATGTAAGTTCAAGGGCTTCCCTGCTGGCGCAGTGGTTGAGAATCTGCCTGCCAATGCAGGGGACACGGGTTCGAGCCCTGGTCTGGGAAGATCCCACATGCCGCGGAGCAACTAGGCCCGTGAGCCACAATTACTGAGCCTGCGCGTCTGGAGCCTGTGCTCCGCAACAAGAGAGGCCACGATAGTGAGAGGCCCGCGCACCGCGATGAAGAGTGGCCCCCACTTGCCGCAGCTAGAGGAAGCCCCCGCACAGAAACGAAGACCCAACACAGCCAAATAAATAAATAAATAATAATTTAAAAAAAAAAAAAGTAAGTTCAAGGATAGTCTTTGCAGTCCTATTTATACTATGAAAAAAATTAGAAACAAATACCCAGGTTCATGTGATTGAATAAATAAAGGTAGATTGAATAAATAAATGATGAAACTCAGTCTTTTAATATGCTGTGGAAAGATATTTAACATGGAAAAGGAGTCATAAACATATTATTAGGTGAAAAAACAAGGTTATAAAATAGTGAATACAATCCAATTATTAGGAAGAAATATTGTTACGCATAGAAAGAAGTGGAGATGGATTTACTTATATAAATATTTATTTTTATACCAAAATATTAAGAATAATAAGGTCAGGATGATAAATTAACCAGCGAGTTTTAGTTTCTTCTTTTTGTTTATATATATGGGTTTTCCAAAAAAATCACACTGAATACGTATTAATAATTTTTGGAATAAGAAAGAAGCCTACAAAGTTCATTACATTCTTGCAGATATGAGCTTGATAGACTGAAACATCAAGCTGAAAAAATAGGTTGCATTTAGAGTCAAAACTGTAATTTTTCTGAAGGGAAACAAACTACTTGGGTAGCAATCCTCAAGTTTCAGGTGATGGTAAACTCACCGAGAGCTAACAGTATGATATGACTGCTAAAAAAGTTAATGTAATCTTAGGTTGCACAATAGAAGTACAGTTTATCATACTTTGTTTAGTCCACACCTAGAGTATTACCACATTTAAAAAGAGTGCCACAATTTAAAAACAGATAAACTGAGTCCATAGGAAAACAACTAAAACAGTGTAGGAGCACACGGAGGTTGAATGAGGATGCTTACTGGGTTCCAGAAAGAGAAGAGGAAGGTTGGACATGGCAGCTGGCAAATAGAGGGCTAGCATATGGAAGATGGAATTGATTTTGTTTTCTATTATGCCCTTGAGAGAAGAACTAGAATAAATCACTATTGGTTATAAGGAGGTAGCTTTCATATTAAATACAAGAAAACTTTCTAACAGTCATTGGTCTATGGTAACAGGATGGGCGGGGGTTGAGTAAGGGGTGAGATAAAGGAGATGTATAAAGTTGTATATCCAGGTGGGAAATTAGACCAGGTAACCAGTCAGGTCCATTCTACACCCAGGGGTCCAGGTTATTTTTATTTTTTATTTTTTAAATTTATTTATTTTTTAAATATTTATTTGGTTGTATCGGGTCTTTGTTGCAGCATGTGGGCTCCTTAGTTGTGGCAGGCCAGCTCTTTAGTTGTGGCATGCATGTGGGATCTAGTTCCCGGACCAGGGATCGAACCCAGGTCCCCTGCTCTGGGAGCGCGGAGTCTTAACTCCTGCGCCACCAGGGAAGTCCCCCAGGTTATTTTTAGAGCATGCCTCTGAACCCAGGGGATGGGTCTGTGCTCATAATAAAGAAACACATCTCACAGTGCTCAACAATGACCAGTCAGGAAGCCGGAGACCTGCAACTTCAGGCTCTCTCTCCCACTCCAGACTGTCAGGCCTGTTTCTGATATATTTGTTTCTTCTTTTTTCCTTCCCCCATAGAAATATTTTTACAAAAATGATTTAAAAAGTATATATATGCTCACCGCAAAACCCCTGCAGGCTCCTTTCTACTCTCCATTTCAGTATTCTTATATATAAATGATACATCCTATCCACAGTATGGGATAATTCTTCACTCAATAATTATATTGGGTGCCTTTCAACGTCAGTACACATACTGGGTGTCTGAAAAGTTGGGAAGTCTAGGATAAATTTATTTTATTTTTTTATTGTGCTAGATACACATAACAAAATTTACCATTTTAACCATTTTTAGGGGTACAAGTCAGTGGCATTAAGTACATTCACAATGTTGTGCAACTGCATTCATGAAGATACATTTATTCTTAAACAGTATGTTAGTTACAATTTCAAAAAATATGCTCAATGCGTTGTTTTCAACCTTCAGACACCTTTTCAGGTACATTTAAAGCAATGGGTCGAAATGTCAATCTGAACAAACTAACATAAACCTGCTGTTTTCCCTGTGTTTCCAAGCCTTGTAAACACCGTAGTGCCAGAGGCAGGCGGAAGGTAGAAAGGAGTGAACAAGGGTTCTGTAGTCTTGGCTCAAACACTACTGAATATATGACCTTGGGCACATTATTTAACCTATTACTCTATCATTGTTTGACTCTTTTTTCTTCCTACATCCTAGTGACCTTCAGAGAGCTTTTCTCTTCCCTCTACCCCAGTAAATATAGCTTTACAAGTGGTTTCAACAGAGACTGGCCTGCGTGGCATAATTTGAAAGATAGCAAGAGAACCACCCATCCACACCGTCTTCCCTAATGGCCTGCTGTGGTGCTTCACGTTCCAACTTGACATCACTGCTTTGCCAGGCTGGCCTCATGGGAGTGCAACCCGTGCAGCTGCAGGGTCCTGACAGTTAGAAGGGCCCTGTGCTTGGTCTCACGTTCTGCTGTTCCTGTCTTGAAACTCTTAATTTTGAACAAGGTGCCCTGCATTTTCGTTTTGCCCCGAGACCCACAAATTATGGAGCAAGTCCTGTTCCTTTGGGTGAAATTGCTGGCCTCAGAAGGGCTTTATTTTAAGAGTGAACAATTTACCTGAAATGCATACCATATTAACACCAGTTAACGCATATTTTGTCACATTAATTAATATGTTAATTAATTAAGACAGCAGAGATCTGAAGGATTGAAGCATTGAGCCTCCAATTTTTGATGTGGAGAAGAAGCCTAATAGGTCCAGAGCATGAATACTGCCTGCACAGGATACCCTCAGGGCCTCTGAGAGGAGGGGTGGGAGGGGCAGATGAAGGCACTAGACACCAAGGACTTGATGCATTTTTGTTGAATGACAGTACAATTAAATGAGTGAATGAATGAATGAATGAAGAAATGAAGAAATGAATGAATGAAAGGTGCTAAGGGGAAGAATGGAGGAGACATGGAACTCAAGTTTGGATGTATGTATGTGCTCTATGAGGCATAGACTCAAACACTGGCAGCTCCATCCCCAAGTCAGAGACTAAACGGTTGCCTCGTCTCTGAGCTATTCTGCCCGTGGTGTGAGCTTCAGGAGACGCTAAGCCTGCTCTCCTAGTCGTAGCCGACAACATCCAGGGCTGGAGAACAAGCTGAAGGCAGTGACCGAAGGCATGCGGGGGCGACCTGCCTCTGCGGCCGTGTGGCCAGCATGCTGTCCCAGGATCATACTCCACCGTAAGTGGTGACAAACTGGCTCAAATAAAATCCCTCTTTGGGTAACTATAAATGCTAGACATCCCCAAAAGAAGGTGAGTCATTTTAGCTAAGGTCGCTGCTGTGAACACAAGCCCTGGTTCCTGTAGTTCCTTTGACCCAGTCTCCTGAAGCAGAAGCAGCTGGGTGAGGCAGTATCCAGAGGGATCCTCCTTTCTTGTCCCCGCAAGTTCCCACACATGCTTACACCACGTCTTCTCGTTCGTTGAAGGTGATGTGTGTGTGGGTTCCTTTGATCTTAAACAAGCGAACTAATTCGGAGCATCCTACTGTTATAACAAACATCTTACATAGACGAGGTGGAAGCAACCTGAATGTCCATCAGCTGGTGAAAAGGATAAACCAAATGTGGTATACACATAGAGTGGAACATGATTCAGCCTTAAAAAGGAAGGAAACCTTGTCACAGGCTACAACGTGGATGAACCACGAGGACATCACACCAAGTGAGACGAGCCAGTCACAAAAAGACAAGTACTGTAGGATTTCACTTACATGAGGGATATAAAGTAGTCACACGCACAGAAACAGAAAGCAGAACGGCGGTTGTCAGGGACTGGTGGGGAGGGGAAGTTGTTGAATGGGTACAGAGTTTCAGTTTTGCTAGTTGAAAAAGTTCTGGAGGTCTGTGCACAACAATGTGAATGTATCAATACTTAACACTACTGAACTGTGCACTTAAAAATAGTTAAGATGGTAGATTTTCTGTTATGTATTTATTACCACAATTTAAAAATTTAAACATTGTTAGAAAAAAATCTTACATAGACCGTTCAGATCCGGGGACCATTTGATTTCACTGCAGCTGAAACTTTTCTCCTTATACATCTCGATCAGGATGGTTTATAAGGTGTTTGTCTCTGAGCCCTTGGGGACAGTTATAGTGGTTACACTGCTGCTAAACTTTTATAACAAACAGAACCCTTTTTACTATGTCAAACGTGAAATTGGGTTCCCAAACGGTTTCATTTTCAAATCCAAAAGGGATGGTTTAATTTTACATTTGGTTAGTAACACCTTTGGCTTTATAGTTTACAACCATTTTTATATGTTATCTCATTTGATCCTCATAACAACAAACCTTGGGGAAGATAAGGTAGATATTATTATTTTCATTTCACAGATGAGAAAACTAAGGTTTAGAGAGTATATGTGGCTTGTCATAAGTCACAAATCCAGTTAGCAAATCTGAGTATGGAAACCTAGATCCCCAAACTCCCAGGACAGAGCGCTATGCTATGAAAGTAATGAACATAGTAGGTACCGGTTCACATTCATTTTGGCGTCCTTGAACTTTATATTTTGGTAAAGATCACAATTTCAAGAGGAAGCAAATTTATCTCTTCACCATGAGAATCATATCTCTGGAACTTATCAGTTTGGGAACATGAGAAATAACTAAGACACCTGTGTTCCACTGGTCGCAATATAATTTAATTGGGGTCAAAGTCAAGGACACTTTACAAACAAACTTTTGTAAAGTGATGGCTAACTTACCCTCACTTCTCACAGTACAGAAGGTCAGATCTGGGAGTCTGGGACTGGGCTTTGTCCACTTGAGTCTGGGCCACAGGGAACAGGGCTGAAGTTGAGGGTCATGCTGGGAAAGAACCCTGAGTGGCCGCTCACAGTGTGGCCTTGATGCTACCCTCATTCTCCACTCTATGAGTGTCTCTGTCCCAAATGCTGCTTTTTTTTCTTTTTTTAAAGAAGTTTTATTGGAGTATAGTTGATTTACAATGTTGTGTTAGTTTCAGGTGTACTGTAAAGTGACTCAGTTATACATATACGTATATATATTCATTCTTTTTCAGATTCTTTTCTCATATAGGTTATCAGAGAATATCGAGCAGAGTTCCCCGTGCTCTACAGTAGGTCCTTGTTGGCTGTCTATCTTATATATAGTAGCGTGTGTATGTTCCTCCCAAGCTCCTGATTTATCCCTCCCCCACTGCCCGCCCCGACGTTTCCTCTTTGGTAACCGTAAGTTTGTTTGCGATATCTGTAAGTCTGTTTCTGTTTTATAAATAAGTTCGTTTGTGTCATTTTTTTCCCAATTAGATTCCACAGATGAGTGATATCATATGATATTTGCCTTTCTTTGTCTGACTTACTTCACTTAGTATAATCTCCAGGTCCACCCAAATGCTTCTGAACTGGCATTTTCCCCCTTCCTACCCAGTTATAATCAGATTAGAATGGAGAATGTTATCTTCTGTCCCTCTCTGCCCCTTCAGCAGCTAAAGAAGAAAGCAATGGAACTGTCATCAAGGACAGGGTACAAATTTAAACAAACATTCCCTTCTGTTAAAACAACTTAAAAAATGTCAACATTAGCGTAGTGAGATAGATATACCCTGTCTAATGAGAAAGCAAGCGAACTTGGTTTTGTTGACTTTCAAAAGAGTGTTGATGTTCTCTAAATCAGAAATATTGGGAATTTAAAAGGTATTAGACATAGTTTGGGAAAAGGAAAGTGAGACCAATCTAATTTTCACAAAGTCCTTTCGAATTTGTTTGTTGACCCCGCATTTCTCAGAAGCTTCAGTTTACAAAATTTTCGACCTGCACACAAACCTACTAGATTTGCTCCCAATAATTTCAAGCTCTTCCAGAGCTGGTTTTCTTTGAGAATGAGGTAAATTGTTTGGATGCGCACTGAAAGTTTTCAACAGAAGAGGGCACTAAGTCAGAGAGCATCCAACACCACGCTCACCAGAAATGTGAGAGAGCCAGAGGGAGGAGGAGAGGGAAGGAGGGGCGCACGTGGAGGAGGGAGAGGGAGAAAATCGAAGCGGAAGGATGGAGGGACATCTGATTGATGGGGATTCCTAATCAAAGCCAATTGCAACTGCAAGTCAGGAAGGAAGTGAATATTCATGTGATTTCTCTTTCATGCTAAAAAGCAACAGGGATTTGGTGCAAGGCTTGGGGCTTGAGATTTTGTGCGTGGTACTCTGAAGAGAAGAGGGTGGCTTGAGAGGACTGAAAGAGGTAGATAGCATGCTGAATCTAAATGCTACCTGTGAACAAAGGAAACAAGTTATTGAAAAGATCCTGTCTGTGTATTCACTGTGTATACACGGACAAAGGCCAGACTCTGATGAAACACATAGTTTTGGTCTTACTGCTGCTTAGCTCTATTTTAAAAAAAATTTTAACATGGAAGTGTTTCTGTAAATTTTGTAAAATTCTATCCTAGAAGGAAAAATACTATACTGTTTTTGTCCACATTGGAACATTCCTTTTCAAATATTTTGGGTAAATTATTGGGAGAAGTGTCAGAGGATTTAGCTTTTCTGGTTAAACCTAAGAAGTAAAACTTCATAAAATGATGGCTTTGGAACAGATTTTGGAGTCATACAGTTCAAGACAAATATCCCAGTATCCCATCGTAAGAATAATTTCTTGATTTTTAGGTTGGAGGTTTTCCTTTCCTGGGAAAATTGCCCACATTGTCCTTTACACCCCTCTCCCCAGGATGTGCAGAAAAGGGTTAACTAAGCTCTTCCTGCTGTAAGAAAGTCTGTCCAGAGCAGCACTGACCATCGAAAATATAGTGCCAGTTATGAGTGTAATTTTCAATGTTTTAGTAGCCACATTAAAAAAAAGTAAAAAGAAACAGGTGAAATTAATTGTCCTAGTATATTTTATTTAATTCATTATATCCAAAATATTATCAAGTCAATATGTCATCAGTAAAAAAACCTATTACTGAGCTATTTTACTTTTTTGGTATAAGTCTTTGAAATCCAGAGTATTTTACACTTACGGCGTATGTCAGTTTGGACGAGCCACAGTGAAAGTGCTCAAAAGCTGCATGTGGCTAGTGGCTACCGTATTGAATAGTGCAGATCTGGAACATATTATTTTTTGGTCATGAAAAAATAAGCAACCAATCAGTGAAGTGGCAAATTTAATAATGTGTCTAAAAGATGCACTGCCAGGAATTCCCTGGGGGTGCAGTGGTTAAGAATCCGGGACACAGGTTTGATCCCTGGTCCGGGAAGATACCACATGCAGCGGAGCAACTAAGCCTGTGCGGCACAACTACTGAGCCTGCGCTCTAGAGCCCGTGAGCCACAACTACTGAGCCTGCGTGCTGCAACTACTGAAGACGGCGCGCCTAGAGCCCGTGCTCCACAACAAGAGAAGCCACCGCAATGAGAAGCCCGCGCACCGCAACGAAGAGTAGCCCCAGCTCGCCGCAACTAGAGAAAGCCCGCGCGCAGCAACGAAGACCCAACGCGGCCTAAATAAATAAATAAATAATTTTATATTAAAAAAAAAACGCACTGCCTATCTATCAGTCTAATTCTACCTTAATTTTTTTTCAATTGTTTTTATTGTGGTAAAATATAGTGTAAAATTTAACTATTTTTAAATGTACAGTCTACCTCAACTTTTAAAATAATTTGTTGCACAGTTACTAGAATACCAAATATCCTTTTCACTCAGACATTTACACAGGGAGCTTCCCTGGTGGTCCAGGGGTTAAGACTCCACGCTTCCCATGCGGGGCGTGGGGTTCGATCCCTGGGTGCTGCAACCAAAAAAAAAAAAGATCCCGCATTCTGCAACTAGGACCCCGCATTCTGCAACTAAGACCCCGTGCAGGCAAATAAATAGATATTAAAAAAAAAAAGAATGTTTACATAATTTTCCCCCTCCTGTGCATGTAAGAACAAGAAAGGAAAGTTTCAATGTGAAAGTAATATTTTTTTCATTTTCAACAAAATTATTAAACTACTTTTGAGATACAAATTTGGGGAGTCATTTCCCCACTATCTAAGAATCTCATAGACACAACACTCAAAATCACCAAGGGAAAAGTCTAAGAGACAGGTATCTGAGGAACAAAAGCTGCTTTCTAGACTAAAAACAGACGTTAAGGAAAAAATTTATATTAGTTTTGTAAATATTGAAATTGTATTTTAGTTACATTGATGATGCTATTATGGAGCCTACATTTCTCCATAAAGGTCAACATTTCTTTCACTGATATGGTTTCCTCTATTCTTCTTAAGTAATTAAATACAAATGGAACTAGACTATTCAGAATAGTATAACTCAAACGATCCAGTAAACACATTTTTTTAAATTCTATTTTTCATTTCGTCTACAATTTTACGTTCAGAATGGAGTGAATTGTATATGAATAATGCGGTATTAACCCTTATTGGAAAAACTTAACTTTTATATTTTCTGAGTTGTATGAACTTAACTTTCCTAAAACTTTTGTATTTTTGAACCCTCTCTCTGTAATTCTTGCTACCTCATGTTGCTCTGTACAGATGACTACGGTTTTTATGGATTCTTTGAACTCAGAATGGCGAAGCAAAACAAGAAATTATTGAACATGCTTGTCTGCTGAGGACACTTTGGTGGTTGCTCCCCCACTCTCACCCCAGTCCTTTACTCTGGGCACACCTAGAAGTCAGATCGCATCAGATTCTTCTGCCCTAGTTACTCCGCAGCCGGGATCGCTGGGTTAAATATGTTCTCCCGTTATCTCAGCTGGCTTGAAATAACCTACTGAACTTACACCTAAATACCAGAAAAGTCAGTCTAGAACCAAATAATTTCCTGTACATTTGTGCATCTGCTTGTCTTTGCTGCCAAGTTACCATGTCTCCTTTTTTTCTAAGATGATCTTTAGATACTGACCATTTCATGGATTTGCTCTCTTTGTCAATATTTATACTTACCAGTGAGTTTTTATATTTGTTACTTCATAAAAATAAAGATTTTTAAAATTTTGGCTAAAGATTTCCCTCAGTAAAGAGAAGGGTATCCTACTCTCCCTTTAGGAGTTTCTTTACCCTCTACTCAGATCTGCCTAAAATCCTGCATTCAGTAAAACAATAAAGTGTAAATGCCTATTGTAAAAGATAGCAAGTGCTTCTTTCCTCTTGCAGGTCCTTCTTCCCTTCCTCCCTCCCTCCCTCCCTTCCTTTCCTTTCTTTTTTAAAATTTATTTTTAATTTAATTTTTTCCAGCTTTATTGAAATATAATTGACATATAACGTTGTATAATCTTAAGGTGTACAACATAATGATTTGATATATGTATATATTGCATCTTTCTTTTTCTACTCTCCATTCAATTTAAATGCCACTGAGTTCAATAATGTCCAAGCAGCCCTGGCAAAATTTTGGGCTCAGAAAGTTACCACGTGGAAACAGCAGCAGTTGTACCCTATCTATAAACTTACAACTCTGCCCATTCAACTAGGATATTTGTAGACACATAGAGCCTTAGTAGTACCCTCTACAAAGCACCCTCCAAGGTTCAATGCTTTAAGTCTACAGACTGGCTATCCCTGTCCAGGAAGAAGTGGTCTGTGCTCTGAGCGTTGCTTTCTCAGTTTTCCCTCTTTTGAACATTCCTTTTGAAAGAAGGTTTATCTTATTTTTTCCCCCACCATTGTATATGTAGGTGCATTGAGGATATTTAAGTTTACTGTTTATTTGTAAGTTATAAGGAAACGAGGCCCCCTCATCCATCCTGATGGTGAATTGACGTAACATAAAGATCCTGGAGCTGGGACAAGGATATGCGTGTCTACATAGTGGCTAGACAAGGACATTTTTGGGATTGTACGTATGGGAAGAAGAGTATGTGTATTAGTGTATGTGGTAGGGAAGGCAGCAAAGGATACACTGAAAAATTTTTCTCTTCCAAAATTTTTCTATTCTTCTGGAAATAGCACTCGTGTTATGGTAAGAATTGGTCCACTCTCTGTCTATGAGGCCCATGCACACGGTGAAGATGTGAGCCTGAGGGCCACAGTACCTCTCATGCAGCTGCTGGCTTGAGAGAATAAACTGAAACTGGCAAGAGAAGCAGAGAAGAAAGATGGAGAGAGAGCGTCCTGAAACTAAGAGGTTTTGATACAGTTGTCCTTCCCTGTCCTACAGTTCGACATGTGAGCCAATAAACTTATTGCCATGTTTGGCTAAGCTGGCTCAAGTCATCTTCTGTCGTGTGCCACCAGGAGTCCAGCTAATTCAATGTGTAAAGTGAAAAGTTCTTTCTTCTTTTATCTTTTTTCCCGAAGCTACAATGACAGTTCTATAATCTTCACCTCTAACTCACCCTCAGCATACGCTACTCCTACCATACTGAGAATGATCTTTGCATTTCATGGAGGCTGGAGATCAATTTACTTTATAATTTTAAAAAGGCGTGGACTTCCCTGGTGGCGCAGTGGTTAAGAATCATTGCCTGCCAATGCAGGGGGCACGGGTTCGAGCCCTGGTCTAGGAAGATCCCACATGCCACGGAGCAACTAAGCCCGTGTGCCACAGCTACTGAAGCCCGTGCACCTAGAGCCTGCGAGCCACAACTACTGAGCCCGTGGGCCACAACTACTGAAGTCCGTGCACCTAGAGCCCGTGCTCCGCAACAAGAGAAGCGCACCGCAACGAAGAGCAGCCCCCACTCGCCGCGAATGGAGAAAGCCCGCGCGCAGCAACGAAGACCCAACACAGCCAAAAACAAACAAACAAACAAATAACTAAATAATAAACAAATAAATAAAAACTCTTCCCTGAAAACCATGAGGGAGTTCGGTTTTTTTAAATAAAATTTATTTATTTATGGCTGCGTTGGGTCTTCATCGTTGGGTCTTTGTTGATGTGCGCGGGCTTTCTCTAGTTGTGGCCCGCAGGGGCTACTCTTTTTTGTGGTGCGCGGGCTTCTCATTGAGGTGGCTTGTCTTTGTTGTGGAGCACGGGCTCTAGGCGCACGGGCTTCAGCAGTTGTGGCACGCGGGCTCAGTAGTTGTGGCTCGAGGGCTCTAGAGCGCAGGCTCAGTAGTTGTGGCGCAAGGGCTTAGTTGCTCCGCGGCATGTGGGATCTTCCCCGACCAGGGATCAAACCCGTGTCCCCTGCGTTGGCAGGTGGATTCTTAACCACTGCGCCACCAGGGAAGTCCCAGGAGTTCGGGTTTTTAAAAAAATAATAACAATAATTTTGAAAGGTGTGGATTTATCCTCCTGTGTTTTAAAACTTTAAAAATAGCCATGTGTTATTTTTGTAATAAGAAAAAAGCTAACTTTATTCTAAAAATCTAAATCTTCAGATAAGAAAGGATAAAATTCAAATATCTGTTTGAGGACCCTTGATTTCTGGATAGGTGTTACAATAAAGTAAGACAATCTCTGTTTTAAAGTATTTTCCCACACTTTGCTCAAAATTGTTGACACAGCAAGGAAGTTCCCTTCTTATCATTTATGTCTGCTCTCATAGTAAAAGTGGTCTGCCTGGCTTTGTAGGCAAAATGCTTTACTGTTTGACTTAAAAATGTTTTTTTCTTATTTTCCCTCCATTTTGTTTAAAGATGCATAATTTTGTAAATAAGCTACCTTTATCTTACTATTACTACTAATGTAAACCAGATGGGATTGGGGCCTTCCCACCCTTCGGAGACTTAGGAAAACTGGGTGCTGGCACCCACGTAATTTATGGACTGTGCGAGTCCAGAGCCTGCTTTGAGATCTCTGTGACTCCCTGGAATCTTGCTTCCTCAGGGCCCCCTGTGCTGCTGCCTTAGGCAAAGATGGACGTCAGGAGCGCTCTTTCCACTGTTTCCACTGAGTTCCTTATCTGCCAAGTACTGTGTGAGGTTAATCACTTTGCCAAGGGTTTGTGAGGTCGCTGGTCGGATGCATCTTACAGGGCACAGCCAGCTTTCTGTCATCTCAACAGCTCCACCTCCCCAAAGCCCTCTCCAGCGCAATCAACAAATCCCTCTCCTTGTTCTAGGCTGGACAGTGCTTCCTCACACTTAGGTCTCAGCTTCCAAGCAGGCTCACCATGGAATTTTCCCAACAGAGGTGGGTCTCATTCCTAAGAGAAAAGATCACACCAGTTGCTAGGAGAATAATGTTTTCCCATTTGTTAAACTAAGACAGAGGAGTATTTGACACCTACCTGGGTCAACAGAGCTCTATCTGGCTGACACCTCTGTCTTCTCATTCACTGGAAAGGTTATTTCAGAGAAGCTGCTGTCTGAGAGTCGCCCTTTCTCTCGCTCCATGTGGTCCCTTTGAAAGATGTGAGCTGTAAAAAGGGAAAAACCTTCCTAATAAGTACACATATGGAAAGAATTATCTCTGATAATGGAGTCTTTTATCTTTATTTTTAAATTAATTTTTACTGGAATATAGCTGATTTACAATGTTGTGTTAGTTTCTGCTGTACAGCAAAGTGAATCGGCTACACATAAACACATATTGACAATGGAGTCTTTTAACTAATAGACTCTAGTCCTCTCGTCACGTTAACTTCCTGAGCATCATGTTTATTATTCGTCACCAAGGTTTTGAGGTCAGTTGGTATTATTATCTTTATTTAAAAGACAGGAGACCTAAGATAGAAAAAAAAATTGTGATCAGTTACGAATCTAGGATTATATATTTCTTGGTGTCCTGGAATCATTTCCAAGGTGGTTTCAAACCACAGATCATGAATTACTAGTTTTAAAGATCAGTTTTTATGGTACAAATGTCCTCAGTAAAACTCAGAGAAGCCAAAGTCAACATTTACCCCCAAGTAATTCACATTCCAACTCTGGTACGTGAATAAGTCCTTATTCAGGAAGTTCTTCAGCGCCCCCTGGGGGAGTTCTTGCGATGAAGCGTTGTGCCCAAGATGGTAAAGACGGTTTCAGAGGGTAGGAGAGCCATTCAGGTATTCATGAATACACACTTCGTTTATTTCTTTATGAACTTGTAAAAATTAAATCAATGTAACAGTAATTTGGAGGGGGGAAACATTATCTGATTTTCGACTATCTTTTGAATGACATATACACCAGGCACTGTTTTGTTTTTTTTTTAAAGGAATTCCTTTATTTTTATTATTTATTTATTTATTTATTTTTGGCTGTGTTGGGTCTTCGTTTCTGTGCGAGGGCCCTCTCCAGTTGCGGCAAGCGGGGGCCACTCTTCATCGCGGTGCGCGGGCCTCTCACTATCGCGGCCTCTCTTGTTGCGGAGCACAGGCTCCAGACGCGCAGGCTCAGTAGTTGTGGCTCACGGGCCTAGTTGCTCCGTGGCATGTGGGACCTTCCCAGACCAGGGCTCGAATCCGTGTCCCCTGCATTGGCAGGCAGATTCTCAACCACTGCACCACCAGGGAAGCCCCCAGGCACTGTTTTGAGTCACTGCAAGGACACAAAGTTGTGAAAGATAATGTCCCTGCCCCCAAGAAACTTGCAATAGGGAGGACACAGTAGTGAAATGATAATAATTATAATAATAATACCTAACCCTTACAGAGTACTTGCTCTGTGATAGTAAGTGCTTCTCATCTATCTTTTACAAGCAGCAGAAGAAAGTAAGACAGAGAGATAAGTAATAATAACAGGTAATATTTATAGAGAACAGACTTGTGGTTGCCAAAGGGGAGGAGAGTGGGGGAAGGAAGGACCGGGAGATTGGGATTAGCAGATACAAACTAGTATATAGAGGATGGATGAACAACAAGGTCCTACTGCATAGCACAGGGAACTATAGTCAATATCCTGTGATAAACCATAATGGAAAAGAATATGAAAAAGAATACATATATACATATAACTGAGTCACTTTGTTGTACAGCAGAAATTAAACACAACATTGTAAGTCAACTGTACTTCAATAAGATTTTTTTAAAATTTTTAAAAATAGGTAATATTTATTGAGCCCTAACATATGCCAAGACACTTTTCTAAGTGCTTTATATATATAAGATCATCTAATTTTCATTGAAAACCGAGAAGGTAAATAGTATTATTTTACAGGTTAACTATCAATAATTTAACCCTTACAACAAGCTTATTAATTGGGCCTTATTACTGTTCCTTCTTGCAGATGTAAACTGAGGGGTAGAGAAAATAAGTGATTAAATAACTTGGCCATGGTTACCTATCTAGTAAGTGGTGGAACCAGAAATCAAAATCCTATCACTGGTGCATTTAATTTACAGGAAGTCAACCATATGCACTGAGACTCAGAGAAGAATTTAAATGGGGCGTCACACACTTCTCAGCTGTCACACGCTTTGGAGGGATTGTGTTATGGGAGACGAAGAGCTGCCCTGGGAATTCCCTGGCGCTCCAGCGGTTAAGACTCAGCGTTTTCACTGCTGTGGGCCTGGCTTGGGGAACTAAGATCCCACAAGCCTCGTGGCACGGCCAAAAAAAAAAAAAGAACTGTCCTGCTCAGTTCCTTTCACAGCTTGGACATTTCGCCAAGCCACGGGTGACTTCAGCTTTGCAGTGATGAAGGAGAGTGCCGTTGACCTAGGGAGAGCAGTAATTGCTCTCTAAATTGGCACCTTCTTAGGAAATTTCGAGAGATTTTTTGCACTATAACGTTTTTTGTCCTTGCTCGCTGACTTTGGAGCCGAACTCCTGTGTAAGATGTAAGGCTGCTGTATACAATGATGATAAACTGAGGACAAATATAGCATCACTGAGGATGTAAGAACCAAAAGCTATGGTGAGTCAAAGCGGGGCAAAAATCGCACTTTGTTTGGGGGATGGAGGTTTGTTGGGAACTCAGGAAAAACTTCCTGGAGGAGAGGATATTTGAGCCAGACCCTGAAGGATCTGTAGCTTTGACAGCCAGAGCGAGAGAGCAGTTTCGTGTAGGAGGAGCGTCCTGAGCGAAGGCAGAGGGGTGGGAAAGTTCAGGGCGTGATCCTGAGCAGCCCGCTGTGGCTGGAGTGAGGCCTCCCTCAAGGAAGGCGGTGGGAAGTAAGCCTGCGAGCCGCCGTGGGTCCTGGCACAGAGGCTTCTGTAGGGGAGGGAAAAGTTTTCCTCTGCCCTCTTAGGCTCCCTGGCTGGGTCTGAAAAGGAAACTGACAAAGACAGACTAACAGGGGAAAAGTATACACATTTATTTAATATAAGTTTTACAGTACACGAGAGCTTTCATACAGAAATGAAGACCCAAAGAAACAGACCCGAGTGCTTTTAGGCTGTGTGGGATGAGGAGTGGACAGTTGTGGAGCTGGATGACTGGGTAAGGAATGGAAAGTAATTGTAAGAAACTAGGGGAAACTTAGCAAGGCCTCTGGTTATTATTCCTCTTGGTGTCCCTTTGTCGTTGGAGATAAGATGCTCCTTTCCGAGGGACACAGAGAGGGTACCTCTCACAGGAGGGTTTTACGGCCTGCTTCAGGAAAGAAGGGGTGGGAGAGAGTCAGAGTGACCATCTTGCTTCTGCTATTTAATCAGACTCCCTCAGCTTACAATATTCAATACCATATTGAATATTTTGGTGCCGTATTTTGGGGCAGTGTGTCCTGAACCCCACCACCTTCAATGCCAAGTTGATGAGTCTATCCTCAGAGGTTCTGAGCAATGACACCAGGGCTCTGCTACAGGGAGATTAATCTGGCAGGGATGTGTGAAACTAACTGGAATTGGGAATAGCATTTAGCAGACTAGTTACAGGTCTAGTGTGGTAATCTGGGAAAAACGGAATAGAGACTTGTAGGAGATAATTTTGGTTTGCAAAAAATGGGAACCAACTTGATGTAGCCTAAGGTGAAAAGGAGACTATGTTATAAAGGAACTGAGTGATTCAGAGAACCTTGGGGCAGGTGGGCAGCTGGGCCTCAGGTTAACGACATAAGCTCAGGGCCTCTCACTTAAACTGACTGCTATGGGCCCCAGTGACATACTCACATGGTCAGGTGTTTTGTAAAATCTGTTGAAGTAAGACATTTCAACCACAGTTGGTTAAGATCACTGTCTTCTCTACCCACTCACTCCTGGATTCTGCACCAGCCCCTGCTGGCTGTTTTTTCTCTTGGGAGAGGGTTAGAGGCAGGGAAAGCTGCCTCACCTTACCTGAAGCTGTGGACTACTTCAGTGTTCTGCAACAGTTACATGTTTCCTTTTTAGGCTCCTGTGTCAGATGAACCATCTCTAATCCTTAGATGGAGCATTTAAACACACCTGCCAACTTGGATTTCTCTTTAGGCTCTCCGTATAACAAGACAGTCTGTCCACTGTAAAACTGTTCAAGCCTTGCAGCCTGGGTACAATGACAAGATATAAAACGTTTGAAGATTCGGAAGAGAAACTCATATACAAACAAGCTGTAAAATATTTATTCAAAAGGTTCATAAAGTTTGAGTGTGCATTTTAACTGTAATTTGAAAAGACATTTTGGAACATTTCAAGAGAACAAATAAGAACTAGATTCCTGAGTTGAATAGATATGAAGGGTACCTTTTTATCATTTTAAAATTTATGTATTGAATTTGTCTATTTGTTTTTGAAAATATATTTTTTATTTAGATAAAAATTAAAGGACTATGAGACAAAAGTGATAAAGATGATGGTTACATCAAAAATAGAAATTCAAGATCATAATTTCAGATCATACCAAAGCAAACATTCAAAGGAAAAGATAAATTTGAAAATAAGTAATGAGGAAGCTTTGGATTATACCAGAGTTGACAGAGAGGAATTAATTATAGGAATACATTGGCAAAATATGTAAATACATGGCTGGCATTACCTTAAATAGTGACATCCATAGAGAAAACATAAGACTCATCATCACTACTCACTGAACATCAAACAGCAACTAATTTTTTTTTTGAGGTCCAAGAGGCTTTTAAAAAAGTTTTATTGAAGTATATTTGATTTACAATGTTGTGTTAATGTCTGCTGTACAGCAAAGTGACTAAGTTATACATATATATTCTTTTCCATTATGGTTTATCAAAGGATATGAAATATAGTTCCCTGTGCTATACAGTAGGACCTTGTTGTTTATCCATCCTATATATATTAGTTTTCAAATAGCAACTAATTAATGAGTGTTTTCAAGTCAAAGACTATCTAAGATTAGTCACTGCGTAAGAAAACTGGAATAAGCTGCAATCTTACTTCTATATGAAAGAAACGTGATAGAAGTTCCTGCAAATTGAAAACTATCCTAAAACTTATATGACATTATCAATAACAAGATATGAGGCTAATAGAAACTCTTCTAAAGTAGCAGTAATAAAAACCAAATTTTAATATTCTAAGCTAGAGGAGAAAATTAATTCTTTCCATTCTCTCCGTAAAAATAATACTGCAAAATCATCACAGGAAGAAACGAGAGAGTATGTGGCCAACGAACGTAAGAAAATTATTTTAGAGGCGTGTCAGGCAGTTGATTAATTAAAAATAGTACAGTATGTTTTAATTTTCCTTCTCCACTCAGGCAACCCTATAAAAATGCAGACTTTGTAAGTGGGCTCTGGAATTCTCTAGCAGAATATAAGCCACTTTGGCGCTTGTTGAATTGTAAACTGTGCTCCTTTGCCGACCTCGAATCACAGGAGAGCACAGAATGGGGAGAAGCCAGCCCGACCTCGCCTTCGGCCTTGGAGATGACGTGGAGGAGAAGGTACTATTTGTGAAAGCCAGCTTTCCTCCTTGAAAGGCGGACAGCAGTCCCTACTGCAAGGCCCAGACTGGGGGTTTCACGTGAGTTCATCCGGGCAGGCTGGGGAAGCCAAGCAGAGTGTTGGGAGCAGGGAGCCTGGACCCAGCCGCTTAGGTTTCCTGCCTGGCTCCGCTACTCACTTGCTGGTGGTCTTGGAAAAGTTCTTCTACCCCTTCAGTTGCCTCAGTTTCATAATCTGCAAAATGATGATAGTCCCTTCCTGATTGGGTTGTTATGAGGATTAAAAAAAAAAAAGATTAAGAGAAAATACACGTTTGATCAACCCTACCTATTAAGATGGTGCCAGATTTCCAAAGCATTTTGTTGGTATTTAGGACTCTGATCACGTGTAAGTACAGATATTATCAATGACTGTACTTATTCGTAGACTCGTGAATATTAATTTGAACCACAGAACTATTTTTATTTCCCTCTCTCCTTTACGTTATGGGAGTTTCCAGTCTTCCCTATAGGTTCGCAGTATCTTAAAACTCTCAATTCCTCTGCCCATTTATTCCATTCTTTTCTGTCTGGGATTCACATTTTAATTATGGTTCTCCTGTGACCTTTTATCCTCCATATTGATTGGCTTCTTATCGTGGCCTTAAATTTCCCTCTTTCTTTTTGCTTAGCAGTCAATGTCATCAGCAGATATGGAAAGCCTACTCAGACACAATGCGGCAGACAGGAAGAACAGGATACAGGAGCCGCAGGGCGGAGTAGAGGGAATATGTTGGCAACCAGCGGAAAAGGGAGTGTCTGGAGAGGGAGATAGGGAATGCGGCCAGAAACACTCAACCATCTGCAGCAGTGCCTGCTGTTAGGCAGAACAGGGATGCCAAACAGAGGTGAATAGAGCTGCCAGGTGGCAGCAGTACCCGACGAATCTGGGGTGGGGAATGGGACATGAAGCTGGTGTCAAGGCTGAATCAGAGGGCAATACTTTTCATCCGTGATGTTTGGACATGAACAGTTGAAACAAAGCTGCATTTTAGATGTACGTGGTCAAGAGCACAGGCTCTGGAGAATTCAATCTCCAACTCCACTGTCTACTGTGTAACTTTGAACAAGCGGCTTAATCTCTCATAACTTCAGCATGAACTGTAGGATGGGATACTTACACAGAATTCATAAGATTTTTTTTTTTTTTAACATTTATTTATTTGGTTGTGCCGGCTCTTAGTTGCGGCTTGCAGGCTCCTTAGTCGTGGCAGGTGGGCTCCTTAGTTGTGGCACGTGAACTCTTAGGTGCGGCATGCATGTGGGATCTAGTTCCCTGACCAGGGATCGAACCCGGGCCCCTGCATTGGGAGCTCAGGGTCTTAACCACTGCGCCACCAGGGAAGTCCCAGAATTCATAAGATAAATAAACACAAAGTATCCAGTGGTATACTAATAGGGGCCAATATTATAGTTATTGTTGCTGTTATTGTTTACTACTACTAAAATAATGCTTCCCACTCTGATTAGCTGACCAGTAGGAAAAATCCCCAGAGAGGAAAGCAAATAAATAATGGGAAAAGCAAGGCTTTTGGTGTGCTTTTCTGATCTTTAGGGTGACCCAGGAAATGAATGGAAAGAAAAATTTCTATTAACTCATTTTGACTTAGCAGCATGGAAGAAACAGCTCAATGTCCTTGAAAACTAGTCAGCCTGCAGATACGGAAATTTATTTCAGATCTTTCTCCACGGAAGATATTTATCTTTGTGTTTTAATTAACTACTATAGCATTTATCCTGAATTTTATTAAGAAACCAATTTCATTCAGAAATTTTAAAGATTAACGTAATCTTAAATCACTAATAAAATGTCTTCATGTACATTTCATTTGGACTTTTAATTTTATAACAATGGAGGCAAAATCTGCTTACAAAAATTGGTTTTAACATGGAAAATATTAGAAATCCTAACTAGAATAAAGTGTAATCCATCTTAAACACTTCAAATATTTTTAAAAAGCAATAAAATGTTCTTTTTTAAAAAAAATATTTTTGGCTGCGCTGTGTGGCATGTGGGATTCTAGTTCCCCAACCAGGGATGGAAACTGCGCCCCCAGCATTCGAAGTACAGTGTCCTAACCACTGGACCGCCAGGGCAGTCCCAAAATGTTCTTTAAAAGTAATTTATTTGTGGATGGAGTTAATACAATGCTTCCAACTAAAGCACTATTCTAAAGAGACGACTGTTTTTTAAATATATCAAGAACTTAAATTATGAAATGACATTAAGTACTTATTTCACTAGAAAACATTACATGGCAAAATTACACCTGCAACTCATGATGATTTGGCTTCCTTTCTATATTAAAAACTTTAGGGGCTTCCCTGGTGGCGCAGTGGTTGAGAGTCTGCCTGCCAATGCAGGGGACACGGGTTCGAGCCCTGGTCTGGGAAGATCCCACATGCCACGGAGCAACTAGGCCCGTGAGCCACAACTACTGAGCCTGCGCGTCTGGAGCCTGTGTCCCGCAACAAGAGAGGCTGCGATAGTGAGAGGCCCGCGCACCGCGATGAAGAGTGGCCCCCACTTGCCGCAACTAGAGAAAAGCCCTCGCACAGAAACGAAGACCCAACACAGCCAAAAATAAATAAATAAGTAAATAAATAAGTGAAATTCTTTAAAAAAAAAAAAAAACTTTATACTTTCTGCTTGTTTTACCTGATTGCATTTGACGGTACAAATGTCATTCTCAAGAATTGTTTCATTGGATTCTGGAAGCTTAACATGTTCCTCCAAAATTATTTTGGTTTTCATCATTCTCTCAGGCAGGCCTCTTATAACTTGTTTAATATACAGTGTTTAAGAGATTCTGACTCATAAAAGGCAAGATGGTACCTAAAACAAAATGTGAGTTTGGAGACTGGGTTCTTTTGCAGACCCAGAATATGGGAGAGTTATGAGTGATTATCTTTGGAGACACCCAGAAAGGGGCGGTGAGAGGTGTGGATACAGTGGCTCATAAATAAGGTAGGTTAACACCATAATATAACTGGATAGTTGCCCAGAACCGCTTATTCTTTAAAGAGAGACAAAAGAAGAGATTTTTCTGGCTGTCCTTATAAAGTCTACACGGTTGTTGGTAATCTGGGATTTGCCCACCTGCAATGAGGGAATCCAACAAGTTTAAAGACTGTGTCAGTCACTCAAAATTCACAGCTGTGGCAGGGCCTTGTGACACACGGCTTCCAACATGGCCCTACTGATACTCATCTTCTGGTGTTCATGTCTTTTGTGTAGTGCCCTCCCACGCTGAGTTAGGACTGGTTTGTATGACCAATAGAACAGGGCATAAGTCGTGGTGTATGACTCCCGAGGCTGGTCAGAAAAGACAGCATGGCATTCCTTTGTTCTCTTGGGTTACTCACTTTGAAATGTTATAAGGGAATAGAGCCTTATTTAATCAGCTATAACTTTATCAGCTATAAAGTGCTCAAGGATTTGCCCAGAAAGAGAATTTCCAATTTGGGAGGGACAAATGATTTATTGGCTACCACTCAGAGAATTTAGTCTTCTCCTTCATTCCTCGTGTTGCGTATCACTCCCACCCTTAAGGCAGGTGCTAAAGGGTCCTTCTCCCACTTAACGTTCTGATATAAAAGTGGGGACAACCTCTTCCCTTGGTTAGCCTATCATACTGAAGACAGGCTGAGTAGTCCTAGAAAGAAAGATCTTAAAAAGAGACTTTCTTAGATAATTAGAGAAAACAAAAGGGAAATAAACAGAAAAATACAAAATTACTCTACTTAGTACATATATTATATAATCTCACTAATATTTGGTCTATATATATATATATATGCACGTATATGTACATAAATGCATAGAAAAAAGTCTGGAAGCTTAAATGCTAAACTATCATTTATGGTTACCCGTGGAACAGTGGAGGTATGGGATGGCTGGGTATGTGTGGAGGGTAAGGCATGGAAAGAAAAGCAGAGAAGGAAAGGAGACTTGGCTTTTTTAAAAGTCTATTTTGTATTATCTGAAAATTGATGATGGGAATGTATCAATGAATCACTTGTATAATTGAAAAATGAACTGTGTAATATAAAAAAACAGAAGCAAAAGCAATCTAGTTACCACATAGAGCTCTCCTATTCTGTGATTATTCTAGGACTACTGGCCACATCAGCCCTTTCCTCCTGAATTCTTTAGAATGCTTTGCTACAAACTTTCTGGGTTTCTTTCTTCACTGGCTTCCACAAGGGATGTGTCTTCCAAGACCCACTGTCAAAGAGCTACCTCAGAGACATCATGTTTGGCACCTTCAAGGTCAAGAGAGCAGATTATGGGACTTCCCTGGTGGCGCAGTCGTTAAGAATCCGCCTGCTAATGCAGGGGACATGGGTTCGAGCCCTGGTCCGGGAATATCCCACATGCCGCAGACCGACTAAGCCCGTGCGCCACAACTACTGAGCCTGTGCTCTAGAGCCCGCGAGCCACAAGTACTGAGCCCGCACCTGGAGCCCATGCTCTGCAACAAGAGAAGCCACTGCAATGAGAAGCCCGCGCACCGCAACAAAGAAAGCCTGCGCGCAGCAACTAAGACCCAACGCAGCCAAAAATAAATTAAAAAAAAAACAAAAAAAACCCGATTGCTCCATTTCCTATTGCACCAGTCAATGAGAGCAACACTAATTCCGGGTAGCAAACCACCCCAAAACACAGTGCTTAAAACAACAATCTTTTTTTTTTTTTTTTTTTTGCAAGTCACTGGCTTCAAGCTGGGGATGTCTCTCATCCCCATGTCTCTCATTCTTCTTGTACTAGCAGACTTCCCAGGCATGTTCTTCATATTGTGAAAGGCAGGTGTGAGAGAGGCAAGCAGCAACATGCAATACCTCCTAAGGCCACGCTCAGAACTGTCACACTACAACCCATATTCCTTTGGCCAAAAGCAAGTGGAACGATCTAAGCCCAACCTCTGTGGAGTGGAGAAACAGTCTGTCTCTAATGAGAGGAACTACAAAACCACATTTCAAAGGGCGCGCATGGAGCAGTGAAAAATCGGAACACTAATGTTATTTACCACTGTTTCTTCCTGGGACTTTCCAGCTTACTTCCAATTGACGGTAGAGGAGATACATTTCTTCTCATGTTAGCTGCAAACAGGAATGATTTGACCCAGCAGGTGAGATCTGTTCCTAACTATAGAAATCAGGCGATGTTGTTGCATGCTCCTTAATATACCCTGCTAGGGTCATGGAGATGCAGTAGTACTGATTATTAAGTCCTTACAAATATCAAAGTGGACAATGGTTCCCTTAAGTGATAGGGTTTTTTTGGTTTGTTTTTTGTTTTTTAACAGGAAATAGGGGATTAGGAATACTGCCCTAGAAAGGGTGCTGTTTGTAGTATCCTGTTTAATGTGCATAAAAGGTTTCAATGTTGTAAGGCTTTATAAATTCTTTAGTTCAGAAGAGTGGCAAGAGTCGCTATGTTTTACAACTCAGGAATCCATAAAATTTCATCAGAGTTAAGGGGATCTCTCTGACTAACCCTATTTGCTACCCAGATTTCCCCTACGTTTAAAAGGAAAAATCTCTTACGAAAGGAAGTACCCAGAGTTGCTTTTTAGGATAGGAAAGAAAGAATCCCCCTCCCCCCCCCCCCCCCCCCGCCTCCGCTCCCCGGTAAATAAACAGGCATTATTAGCTTTAAAAAAGAAAGAGATCATTAAATTCTTCGGCTCTTCAGAGACTTCAATCAGTAGGGCCTTTGACGTCTGAGCCCTACTCTAGGGTTATCTCCATGGTTCCCACGTCACTTTCAAGAACAGATACCACTTGTATTCCTCAGGGTTTCTTCTTCGCTCAGGACAGGCTGTAGAGCCGCAAAAGGAGTGAGTCTGGAGCCGGGAAACGAACCTGGCGAATACTGCGCCGGGTCCACCGGAGGGCGGCTGCAGGAGCCCGAGAGGGGACCAGAGTCGGTCCCCACGCGCACCGGGACAGTCACTGCTCTTTGTTAAACAAATACAAGCCAGTGCGGCGGCGGCCAAGTGTAGTGGTGGGGGAAGAGATTGAGGCGTTTGTGTGCAGAACTGGGCGTAAGAAAGATCATTAATGAGGCGTTCCAAATGCACGACAACCCCGGGCACCGTGTCATTGGCTTTTGTGCACTTGAAGGCGCGTGAGTGCCCTGCTCAGAGGTTCCCCTTTGTGTGAAAGTGGGGAAACGAGAAGCGTGCGGCTACAGTTGGGTTTTCATTTTCGAATTCGCAGGCACCAAAATACTCCCGCGCTCACCCACTCCCTCATTCTCGCACCGACGGTCCTCGGACTTGAGGTACTTCTCCGTCCGTCGCCGACCGAGCGAGCAGCGACAATGGCCCGGGGCGGGCGCCCGCAGCTCTCGGGGCAGAGCCAAGGGACCGCCCGCCGCGCTCCGCAGCTGCGCGCTGAGCCCCGCCGCCCGCCCGTCAGCAAACGCGGGCACCAACCGCCGCGCGGCCCGGCCGTTGGGCGGGTGGTAATTTCTGGGAATGGGGCGGGGTCCGCGGGGGTACAAGGCCGGGCGTTTGCAAGCGAACAGGAGGAGGAGGAGGAGGAGGAGGAACGGGCGGCGCGGAGGGGCGCGAGGCGGCCGGGGCGGGGCTCCACGAGCGTCACGGGCCGGGGGCGGGGCCGGGGGCGCGCTCCGGCCCGCCCGCGGCCCCACCTTCTACTTAGCCCAGGCTTTGGAGTCGAGACCGGAGAGACCCGGGCTAGGAGTTTCAACGACCTCCGACCCCCAGTGACTGTCAGGCTGCCCTAGTGCAGAGCCGTCCCTTGAGCAGAAGGGCGGGAGTCCGGAGCTGGTGTTGGGGTGACAGCCGGCGCCCGCGGGGGACCTCAGAGAGTGGCGAGGGTGTGTGCGTGCGCTCCGGGCCGGCGGCCGCTGCAGGTGCACGCGCGCCCCTACACGCCTGCCCGCGCTCGGGAGCCCCCGCGCCAGTCCCGGGCCGGGGCCGCAGTCGGGAGCAGGATGGGGGAGCCCCGAGCAGGGAGCGGGACAAGTGGCGAGAGTCTTTACCTGAGAAGGCGGGCTTGGGAGAAGTTGGGGGCTACAGGGCGGGCGAAATTCGAGAGAGCCATCGAGGCCTCGTGGGCGGGTTGGTGGGGGCCGAGGGCGGCGGGGCCCCACGGGGTATAAATAGCCGGCCCGGGTTTGACAGGCGCGGCGGTGACTGGCGGTGCCGCCCCCCCTCGCCGCGTGGGGAGGGGAGGAGCGCTCGGAGCGGGCGGGGTTGGGGAGGCGGACTCGACTGTCCTGTTGGCGGCGGCTGGAGGCCGAGGGGGAGGAGCCGAGGCGGGGGGTGGAGGGAGGGGGCCGGGAGCGGGGCGAGGGCGGGGGCCACCATTGCTCCCCGCGCCGGGCTCAGTGTCGCCGCCGTCGCCTCGGCGGTTGGGAAGGGTGGTCGGCGGGGCGGCGCGGGCGGGGGGCTCTGCGCGGGGCGGCGCGCCGCTGTTTTGTCTCCTCCTCTCCCAGTGGAGCGGCTCGGGCAGCCGGGGAGGCCCCGGCTCCCTCCGGACGCCCGGCCAACGGCGGCGGCGGCGGCGGCGGCGGCTAGTCCGCGGCCCTGCCGGGAGGGAAGGCGACGCGGCGGTCTTCCCGGGCGACGCGGAGAACAGGTAAGAGCGCGCGGGCCGCCGAGGCTGGTGCGAGGGAGCGCGGAGGGTGCGGCGAGAAAGCCTCGCCGTCCCGACTGCCACCGCCTCCCTCCGCGCCCCCGCCCCGCGCCTGTGTTGTTGGCTCCGGGGTTTGCGGAGGGTTTTCCGGAGGCTGTGGCGGTGACACCGGCCGGGAGCTGGGGAAGGAGGCTGAGTGCCCCCGGGCAGCGGTCGGGGAGCGGGACTTGGAGAAAGGGGAAGGCGGGCGGCGCGCCCGCCCGCGGAGAGCGCGGGGCGCCGGGCAGGGCTGCGCGAAGAGGTTACGGACCCCGGCGGGGGGGATGGGCCGCGCGCAGCTGGTCTCGCAGTGTTTACACCGCCGCGCGAGTCACCTCTGCCGAGAAGCGGACTGAACTGACCCGCCTTATCCCGCGAGGAGGCCAGGGCGGGGGTCCGGCTCCGGAGGAAGCGCGTCCTGGGAGGGTCGGGGAGGGCGGGAGGCTGCGGCCGGCGCCGGGGCAGGGCGGCGAGCCCGGGGCGGGACCTGGGAGGCTCCGGCCGCGTGGGGTGGCGTGGAGGGCTGGAGACCAGTTTCCTTCCCCGTCGGGCCTCATCGCCGCCTCTTACCTTTCCTGCCCTCCGCTGTTAGCTGGCACGGCAGGTTGTACGCGGTCATTCTTTTATTCTCGCTCTGCACGCCGGCCCCCTGCTGCCACTTCCCCCTATCCCCCCGGGAGTGGGGAGGCTGGGCTCTGATAGGAATCTGCTTTTTAAACAAAACAAAAACGGGCTCTGTAACACGCGCGTCCAGTGACCGCCTTCTGGATCCTCTCTTCGCGAAGCTGGCCCTCAGGGACCTTGCTCCTGGATGTTGGCGGGGCGGCGGGGTGGGGGGGGGGACGCGGGAGGAGGACGGTGAGGGCTCGACCAGGGCTGGTACTGACCGCCCGAGCAGCTTTGCGAGCTTTGCGAGCAGGGCAGCCGAGTCCCCTCTTGCTCTACTTGGGCATTTTTATTCCATGTCAATAAAGAAAAATATTCCACTACCCCAGGAGTAATCCGGATTGCATAGTTTCTAGTGTTTCCCATGTGCCAGCATCCCGGGCTCTCTTTTTTCTAGGAGCTGGCTACGGTGCAGAATAGCCTTTCTTTACGTTCTTAGTACTTTTTAAAGGAGTAAGAGGGGAACACTTTATTGTAAAACTGAATTTCACCCCCTTTTTTGTCTTCATGAACGTTTATTTCAGCCGTGTGGTTTAAATTTTAATCCGGTGACGATGGAACAGTAATCTGGTGTTTGGTAATCAGATTTGCCTTTTCTTTTTATCTGTGGGTCTGTATCGAGAGATAAATGATGTACTTTGTCTAGTGCCATAATCACAGGATAGTGACAGAATGCACAGAAGAATGTATGCTTTACTAAGATAGGTTTGGATATTTGAGCTTCAGAGTTTCTTCCTTTCTTCCAAAGGTAGAATGACTTTATATAAGACTGGAAACTATTGAATTACATTTAAGGGGTTTAGGAATAAAGTTTAAATATGATGTAATACAGTTTACACAGTGAGCTCATATGAATATTATTGAGGTCTCTCCTAGTAAACACACGAAGTAGAAAACTGATATATCTTGAGCATTTGAAATTTGAAAATTTAATATCAATCTGTTTTTTAAGCTTAGTGACTGAACTAATTGCTTTGATAAATCATTGCTTTTCATTTCAGACACACAAACTCATTTACGAAATAATCACAGTAGGTTGGAAAGAATTTGTAACTTTGAGATTTTTCTGTCCTAAGTAGATAGGTGGGTAACTGCAGCTGTGGTAGGGCCTTACCAGCGCTGATGGCTTCACCTGCTCACAGATCGTACACCGAGGTTTATGCTGTTGTTGTTGGTAACAGCTTTATTGAGATATAATTCACCTACCATTTGATTCACCAATTTAAAGTGTACAGTTCAGTGGTTTTTAATATATTCACAGAGTTGTGAAACTATCACCATCATCAGTTTTAAAACATTTTCATCACCCCCCAAAAAGGAACCTCATACCCATTAGCTGTCACTCTCAATTTCCCCACAGAACCCCCAGCCCTAGGCAGCCGCTAACTACTTTCTGTCTCTATAGATTTGCCTACTCTGGACATTTTCTATAAATGGAATCATACAATGTGTGATCTTTCATAATTGCATTCTTTGATTTAGCATAATGTTTTCAGAGTTCATCCTCATTGTAACGTGTCATTATTTCATTTCTTTTTACTGCTGAGTAATATTCCATTGTATGGATATACCACATATTATGTATCCGTTAATTAGTTGATGGACATTTGAGTTTCTACTTTTTAGCTATTACAAGTAATGCTGCTACGCACACTTGTGTACAAGTTTTTGTGTGGATATGTTTTCATTTCTCTTGGATATACACACTTTTTTTAAAAATTAGCTTTTTGAGTTATCATTTAATACCAAAAATTAATCCTGAGTGAAAATTCAATGATTTTTTAATAAATATATTGAGTTCTTAAATTATCACCACAAGCCAATTTTAGAACGTGTTATCACTTCTGAAAATTCTCTCTAGCCTGTTTGCCCTTAACCCTTATTCTCACTCCTGGCCCCAGGCAACCACTGATTTGTGTTTCGTTTCTGTAGATTTGCCTTTATCTTTCGTATAAATGGAAACGTACCATATGTAGTCTTTTGCATCTGGCTTTTCACTTAGCATAGTGTTTTGGAGAGTCATCCATATTGTAGCATGTGTCAGTATTTTGTTCCTTTGTATTACTGAATAGTATTTTAATGTGTGGTTATACCATATTTTGTTTATCTGTTGACCAGTTGACGGGCATTTGGATTGTTTCCAGTTTTTGACTGTTGCAAATAATGAAGCTTGAAAGTTTGAGTGCGAGTCTTTATGTGGACATATGGTTTCATTCTCTTGGGTAGATGCCTAGGAATAGAATTGCTGGGTCATCTGTTTCACTTTTTAAGAAGCTGCCAAACTGTTTTTGAAAGTGGCCTTACATTTTATATTCCTAACAGTGATGTGTGAGAGTTACAGTTTTTTCACACCTTTGTCAACACTTGTTATTGTCTGTCTGTTTTATTTTAGCCATTGTACTGGGTGTGAAGCGTTTAAGTCATTGTGATTTTAATTTGCATTTTTCCTAAAGATGTAAGGTGTTAAGTAAGCATTTTTTCATATGATATTCATTCATATATCCTTTTGGGTGAAATAGCTATTCAAATCTTTTGCCGGTTGTCTTATTATAATTGAGTTATAAGAGTTTTTTATACATTCTGGATGTAAGTCCTTTCTTAGATACATGATTTACAAATATTTTCTCCCAGTCTGTGGCTTTTTTCTTTTCTTCATTTTTACTGGAGTCTTTTGAAGCACAAAAGTTTTAATTTTGATGGAGCTTAATTTCCCAATTTTTCTTTTATGGATCCTGCTTTTGTTGTTTTAAGAACTCTCCCTCATCCAAGATCTTGAGGATTTTCTCCTTTGTTTTCCTCTAGATATTTTATAGATTTTGCTGTTATATGTAGATTTGTGATCTATTTTGAGTTAATTTTTGTGTATGGTGTGAAATAAGGGTCTAAATTCACCTGTTATATATGGGTTGTCTTAGCACCGTTTGTTGAAAAGACTGTCATTTCTCCATTGATTGTAATTGTAAATATTTAATCCTGGACTTTCAATTCTGTTTCATTATCTGTATGTCTGTCCTTTGGCTAGTACCACCCTGTCTTGATTACTGTGCATTATGGTAATTTATGAAACCAGGTAGTGTAAGCTCTTAAATTTTGTTCTTACTTTTGAAAATTGTGGCTTTTGTGGGTCATATATAAAAATTTTAAAATCGACTTGTCAGTGTCTGCGAAAAAAGTTTTGGAATTTTGATGGGGAATGCATTGAATCTGTAGATCAGTTTGGGATGAATTACCATCTTACAGTATTGAGTTTTCTAATACATGAACATGAAATTTTTTTTTAAATTTATTGATCTTTAATTTTTCTAAGTGATGTTTTAAAATTTCAGTGTACAAATCTTTTACTTAAAAATTTAAAAACATGTTATTGTGGTAAGAAAACTTAACATGAGATCTACTCTCTTAACTTTTTAAGAATACAATACAGTGTTGCTAACTATAAACAGAGTGTTGTATAGCAGATTTCTATACGTGGTAGAAGTTTTCCTTTTTAATTCTATTTTGTTCAGAGTTTTCATCATGAATGGGTATTGGATTTTATCAGATGCTTTTTCTGCATCTCTTAGCAAGACCAGCTGTCACAGTTTGCTCACGACTGTCCTGGTTTTAGTGCTGGAAGACCTGCATCTTGGGAAACCCTTCAGTCCCAGACAAACCAGAATGGTTGGTCACCTTGATGTCTTGAGATGATCATGTGGTTTCTGTCCTTTATTCCACTAATATAGTGTATAATATTAACTGATTTTTAGCAACTAAACCAGCCTTATATTCCTGGGATAAATCCCACTTGGTCATGGTATATAATTCTTATTATATGTTGCTGGATTTAGTTTGCTAATGTTTAATTGAACATTTTTGTGTCTGTATTTATGGAAGATACTGGTCTGTCGTTTTCTTGTGATGTCTTTGGATTTTGTAACATAGTAATACATATTAATCCCAAAATAAATTCGGAAGTGTTCCCTCTTCTATTTTCTGTAAGAGTTTGTGAAGGATTGGTATTGCTACCTCCTTGACTATATTTGATAGAAGTCGCCAGTAAGGCATCTGGGCCTAGATTTTTCTTTTTGGGAAATTTTTAAACTACTAATTCAGTTTCTTTACTTGTTATAGATCTATTCAGGTTTTTTGCTAAGTTTTGAATTATTAGTTTTGGTAATTGTGTTTCAAGGGATTTGTCTATTTCATCTAAGCTATTTAATATGTTTGGCACACACTTTATAATATTCCTATATGTGCTTTTAATTTTGCAAGCATAGGTAGTGTTGTTGCTCTTTCATTCCTAATTTTGGCAGCATGTGTCTTCTCTCTTTTTTACTTGGTCATTTTAGCTAAAGGTTTGTCAGTTTTGTTGCTCTTTTCAAAGTAAAAAGTTTTGGTGTAATTGTTTTTTTCCCACTTGTTTTTCTGTTTTCTACTTCACTGATTTCCATTTTACTCTTTATAATTTCCTCCCTTCTGCTTGCTTTAGATTTTGTTTGCTTTTCTCTTTCTGGTTTCTTAAGGTAGAAGATTAGGTTTTGATTTGAGATCTTTCTTCTTTTCTGATATAAGCCTACATTTCCTTCTAAACATTGTTAGCTGCCATATGTTTTTATATGTTCTGCTTTTTAAAATTTTCATTCATATTTCCTAATTTCCTCTGTGATTTCTTCTTTGACCCATGGGTTATTTAGAAACGTATTGTTTAATTTCCAATTATTTGGGGATTCCCTAAATTTCATTGTTGTTAATTTCTAATTTAATTCCCCTGTAGGAAGAGAATATACTTTGTATTTTTCTCATTTTAAATTTATTGAGACATTCTTACGGCCTAGTGTGTAATCTATTATGAAGAATGTTTGGGACTTCCCTGGTTAGTCCAGTGGTAAAGAATCCACCTTCCAATGCAGGGGATATGGGTTCAACCCCTGGTCATGGAACTAAGATTCCACGTGCTGTGGGGCAACTAAGCCCGCGGGGCAACTAAGCCCCCGCGCCTCAACAAGAGAGCCTGTGTGCCGCAAACTACGGAGCCCACGTGCCCTGGAGCCCACGCACCACAACTAGAGAGAGAAAAAAACCCACATGCCACAACTACAGAGAAGCCCACGCACCACAGCTAAAGAAGCCTGTGCACGGCAACAAAAGATCCCTCATGCTGCAACTAAGACCCGACGCAGCCAAAAAAATAAATAAATAAATAAAATGAAAAGAAAAAAAAAAAAAGAATGTTCTATGTGTGCTAGAAAGGTTTTGTTGGGTGGAATGTTTTATAGGTGTCAGGTCAAGTTTGTTCTTTGTGCTTATTTTCTGTCTAGCTATTCTATTAATTATTGAGAGTGAGATTCTAAAATTTCTATTATTATTGAAGTGTATTTTTCCTTTCAGTTCTGTCAGATTTTTTTTTATAAAGTTATTTATTTTATTTATTTATTTTTGGCTGCATTGGGTCTTTGTTGCTGCGCGTGGGGTTTCTCTAGTTGTGGTGAGCGGGGGCTACTCTTCCTTGTAGTGCGCGGGCTTCTCATTGCAGTGGCTTCTCTTATTGTGGAGCATGGGCTCTAGGCGTGCGGGCTTCGGTAGTTGCAGCACGCAGGCTTGGTAGTTGTGGCTCACGGGCTCTAGAGCGCAGGCTCAGTAGTTGTAGTGCATGGGGCTTAGCTGCTCCGCGGCATGTGGGATCTTCCTGGACCAGGGCTCGAACCCGTGTCCCCTGCATTGGCAGGTGGAGTCTCAACCACTGCGCCACCAGGGAAGGCCAGTTCTGTCAATTTTTGCTTCATATTTTTGGGGCACTGGTGTTAGGTATGATGATATACATATACAATAATACACATACATACATCTTATAGTAGTAGTTTGTCTGGTGTTAGTGTAGCTACTCCAGCTCTATTGTGCTTACTGTTTGCATTCTATATCTTTTTCTTTTTTTTTACTTTCAACTTATTTGTTTTTGAATCTGAAGTGTATCTTACAGTATATAGTTAAAATGCGTATTTGAAAAAAAATAGTTTGACCACTTCTGCCTTTTGATTGGAAGGTTTAATCTGTTCACATTTAATGTAATAGTTGATATTCAGATTTATGCAGTTTTGCTAGTTGCTTTCCATACGTCTCATTTCCTTTTTATTTCTTTGATTGCCTTCTACTCCCTGTTCTGGAGTTAGTAGATATTTTCCAGGGTATCATTTTAATTCCTTTGTTAGTTTCTTAACTGGATTTTTTAGTTATTTTCTTAGGTTGCTTTAGGGATTACAGTGTGTGTCTTAATTTATTACAGTTTACTTCAGAATTGACTAATTTAATTGTAGTAAAATATAGAAAATTTGCTCCATTTTCTCCCCCCTCCTGTGTGTTAGTATTGTCACACATATTAAATTTTTATGTTCTAGAAGCCCAACAATACAGTTTTATAATATTTTAATGCAACTGTATGTCTTTAAAGATAGTTAAGGGAAGAACAAGTATTTTTAAAGTTTTTTTTTTTAATATTTACCATGTATTTACCGTTTATGTGATCTTTATTTCTTTTTATGTATTTGAGTTATGGGCTGGTTATTCCTTTCAGTCTGGTGGACTTCCTTTTGGATTTCTTGTAAGGAAAGTCTGTTATTAATGAATTATCTCAGTTTTTGTTTCTTGAGATTGTTTTTATTTTGCCTTTATTTTTGAAGAATAGTTTTGCTGGATATAGAATTCTTTGTTACATTTGTTTCCTTTTAGCATTTTGAATATGTCATCTCGTGCTTTTTGGCCTTCATTGTTTCTGATGAGTTATTTTTCTTTTTGTGCATTCAAGATTTCCTGTCTTTAGTCAACAATTTTACTGTGGTATGTCTAGGTGTGGATCTCTATGTGTTAATCCTACTTTGGAATCAGTAAACTTAAATGTAGAGATTACCATATTTTAAACATTTGGTAAGTTTTAACTATAGTTTCTTCAAGTATTTTTTCTATCCTTTTCTCTCTTTCCTTTTCTTCTGGGACTCTCATTACATGTATGTTGGCATGCTTGATGGTATTCCTAAGTCTCTGAGGCTCTGTTCATTGAAAGATTTTTTTAAAAAATTCTTTTCTGTTCTTCAGAATTGGTAATTTCTATTGATATATCTTCAAGTGCATTGGCTCTTTCTTCTGTCATCTCCAATCTGCTTTTTGAACTCTGCTAATGAATTTAAAATTTTGGTTCTTAATACTTTTCAACTCTAGAATTATTATACTTTTTGACTCCAGGATTTCCATTTTATTCTTTTTTAAAATAATATCTGTATCTTTATTGATATGAGTTATATGAGTTACAGTTGTCATACTTTCCTTTAATTCTTTAAACGTGGTTTATTTGGAGATAAAATTAAATTTTAGATAGAAGATGATATCTAAACTATGTGTTAAATCCTAAAATGGAGTTTGTTTTATTTCTAAATCATATTCAATATTTTCATCTGTATTTCATGATATGCATGAAAGTATATTGCTCATAAATGCTAAATTTCATCTGATAGTTTCTTTTCAAACATAATTAACAGTTTACTTATAATTACTAGTGTTTATTGATAAGTAGGATCAGTGTACAATTTGAAAGACATGCCATTAATTCTGAAACCTTAGTTCATTCCCTGAACTGATCATACAGTATAAAGTCTACTTGTTTGTCCATATTTCTTTCTGTTTAATTCTATCATGGTAGGTGCTAATGGGTAGGAGAAACGGAAGAATCCTAAGAGAGCAATATAATGAGTTAGAATGGTTATAAGATATCAAAATCTTCATATGAGCCTGTACATTTAGTAGTATAGTATTATTCATTTTAGGTCCTTGAGAGATTGTAGTAAATAAGGTAAATGCAGTACTTGTTCTCATGGAACCTTATATTCTGTTAGAGGAGACATGCATTAAACATATAAACAAGATAATCTTAGAGAATGATAAATATAGTGAACAAATCGGGTAATGGGATCTCAAATAGAGAATGATGGGGCAGCTACCTGGAAATGTGATATTATTTGGGGGAGGGGAGCCATGAAGGAAATGTCTCTCTGAAGAGGTGGTATTTGAAGTGAGAGCTGCATGATGTGTCAGGAGGATTCAGTCTGTAGATGATCTGGAAGACCCTTGTAGCCTAGAGAACAGGAGGTGCAGAATAAGCTTGGTGTGTTGTAGGAATGGGGCCAGTGTGGCTGGAGCTCAGCAAGCCAGTGAAAGAGAAATGAGGGATGAATGAGATCAGAGAGGAGGGGTGGGCTGCCCCTGGGTTGATCTTTATAAAGACCATGTTAAAGAGTTTAGATTTTTTTCTAAGTGTGGTGGGAAAACAGTGGAAAAATATTGCAGTGACCTTCATTCTTGACGAAAGAGTTAATTTATAGCCCAGTATATAATTTTATTCTTTTTTTTATTTTTACTTTTGGCTGCGTTGGGTCTTCGTTGCTGCGTGTGGGCTTTCTCTAGTTGCAGCGAGCGGGGGGTACTCTTTGTTGCGGTGCGCGGGCTTCTCATTGTGGTGGCTTCTCATGTTGCGGAGCATGGGCTCTAGGCGCGCAGGCTTTAGTAGTTGCAGCACGCGGGCTCAGTAGTTGCAGCATGCGGGCTCTAGTGCGCAGGCTCAGTAGTCATGGTGCACAGGCTTAGTTGCTCTGTGACACATGGGATCTTCTCGGACCAGGGATCGAACCCGTGTCCCCTGCATTGGCAGATGGATTCTTAAGCACTGCGCCACCAGGGAAGTCCTATAATTTTATTGTTTAACAGCTTCTGAGTGTGAATAAATATTTCTAGGATTTTCTATGAATGATTTTAGCTTTATAAAGAATAGAAGGGAAAGTAACTTTTTCCTGATGTTTCTTCCTTGAACTTTAACTATCTAAAAATAAAACAAAAACCCAATATCTGTAAAACTTTGAATTTGTAGTACAGTTACAGCAACGGCAGAGATTCTTGGCCAGTGATTAGAGTCGCAGGTACAATGGAGAAGATGATATTTAGTCCTTCAAATAAGAATAAGCGTGCGTTTGTTCATTGATCTATTCATTATACATTCTACAGGCCCTGTAAGCACGCATGATCCAGGGCCTGTGGGGAAGGTATAAACCTTGGCTTAATTAGGTAAAGGGAGATAATCTTGTAAATAGTTAGGGTTTAGGCCTCGGAGTGAGAGACTGGGTGCACATTTTCCCCTAGTTGCTTCTGCAGGGGCCTTTTTATTTAACATTATGAGAAAGTTTATATTTTGGTTCCAGGTAAGTATGGGTAAATCTTAATTAGCATATAAAGTCTATACCTGAGAATCTTTGTTTCTTGCTAATACAGAATTGCAGGCCAACATTTCTTTCTAAAAAACAAATAAAAAATAAGCTCTGAAGTAAGTCAAAAACAAATAAAAAATAAGCTCTGAAGTAAGTCAGAAAGAGAAAAACAAATGCCATATGCTAACACATATATATGGAATCTAAAAAAAAAAAATGGTTCTGAAGAACCTAGGGGCAGGACAGGAATAAAGACGCAGACGTAGAGAATGAACTTGAGGACACAGGGAGGGGGAAGGGTAAGCTGGGATGAAGTGAGAGAGTGGCATGGACATATATCCACTACCAAATGTAAAATAGCTAGCTAGTGGGAAGCAGCCGCATAGCACAGGGAGATCAGCTCAGTGCTTTGTGACCGCCTAGAGGGGTGGGATAGGGAGGGTGGGAGGGAGGGAGACACAAGAGGGAGGAGATACAGGGATATATGTATATGTATAGGTGATTCACTTTGTTATAAAGCAGAAACTAACACACCATTGTAAAGCAATTATACTCCAATAAAGATGTTAAAAAAAAAAAAAAAGCTCAACCCTAAAGCCAAAGGAGAAAGAATTTCTGATACTGTCACTTTCTCCCTAAGGCCTACAGAACTTATATGAGAGAATTTGTGAGTTAAATAATTAATTCCCTCCTCCCACCACCCCCTTTTTTTGGAAAGGGAAAAAAAATATGTATGCTTATGTAGATAAGGTAGATGTAATTCCCATTTAGCATATTTTAAGCCTTCTAATCAGCTCATGTTATGAGTCAATAAAGGAAGTAGGTAGAAAAATCTCCCAGGGGTGGGGTGGGAGAGGTTCTATATGATTCGTTCACAGTTTCAATGTTAAAAACACTTGTATAATCATGCGGCAGAAAAACTTTAAGAGCACAGAGTCTGGGGCCAGACGGCTTAGGTTGAAATTCTTACTTAAAAATCGCCCGGTGCCTCAGTTTCCCCAAATGTAAAATGGGGAATTATACCTGTTTTGTAGGATTGTGTAGATTAAATAGATTAATACATGTAGTGAGTTTCGAATAATGCTGGCATAGAGTAAATGCTCTATAAATGTTAACTACTGTTATCCCTTCATTGTTTGCAAGAAGAAGAAAATATAAGCTAAGCTAGTTATCGAGTTACCTCTAGGATAAATTCACATTAATGAATTCATATCCTGTCAAACCAGAATATTAAAAAAGGTTGTTGTGAAGAGCAGTTCTTTGCTTCCTTTTAAGTCACGGTAGTGAAGAAGTTGGCGAACGTTTTAGAATTATCTGCACTAGGGTCTTTTTTTTTTTTAATAAATAAATTTATTTATTTATTTATTTATTTTTGGCTGCGTTGGGTCTTTGTTGCTGCGCGCAGGCTTTCTCTGGTTGCAGCGAGCGGGGGCTGCTCTTCGTTGCGGTGCACAGGCTTTTCATTGCGGTGGCTTCTCTTGTTGCAGAGCATGGGTTCTGGGCGCACGGGCTCAGTAGTTGTGGCACGTGGGCTCAGTAGTTGTAGCTCGCAGGCTCTAGAGTGCAGGCTCAGTAGTTGTGGCACACGGGCTTATTAGTTGCTTCACAGCATGTGGCACCTTCCCGGACCAGGGCTCGAACCCATGTCCCCTGCATTGGCCAGCGGATTCTTAACCACTGCGCCACCAGGGAAGTCCTGCACTAGGGTCTTGAGGATGGCAGTTGCTGGATTGGCAATTTATCTCTCCTTCAAAAAGAAAACTTTTCCCAGTTTGCTTTGCTGAATAGAACCTAAGTAGATTTTAGGCTTCTTGATGACTGAGAATCTGCCATATACCCTGATCACCTCTAGCTTCAGCTTCCTGTAAAGCAGTTGCTTGACTACCTTAAGCCAGTTGAAACAAGTCTTTTAAGTCTTTTATGTGTCTCTCTTTGGATGTACAAGAGGCTTTTGTGACCATATTTGAGACTTCTTAAAAGTCTGTGCAATGGTCAGGGGATAAGCTGGTGACTTTGATTGCTACTTTTTCCCCTAACCAAACCTCCTAGTACATATTCTCCTGTCTGGTTCTTACTTGATTTGGAAGTGTGCTTATTCACAGAATATACATGGCTAAACATTTATTTCCACCATTTAGTATTTCTTACAGATAGTTCATAGAATAAGTCTAGAAATGAATATTCATATACGTTTAGGGTTACGGATTACTAATGAGACCTTTGGGGACTTCGCCGGTGGTCCAGTAGTTAAGGCTCTGCTTCCGCTACAGGGGGCACGGGTTTGATGCATGCTGTACAGTGTGGCCAAAAAAAAAAAAAACAAAAAAAAAATCAGACCTTTGTTGCTTATCTTCATCCTCAAGATAGGTTGGATTCTAAGATGTGCTTAATGTGATCTCTTCCTCCATATACTTATTATGGCCTTTATTATTACTGCCCTACAATTTGAGCATATGTGAAATGGTAACAGAGATTAGGAGGATAAAAATATTAAAGGAGTATAGCTAGGCAGCAGTATCATTTTTAGCTCCAGTGGTAATTGTGGGTAGCGCAGTCAGGTTGATTTTGTCTTGCCATCTCTTTGCTCATCAGTTCTTTAAATAACTCTAATGTTTGATTATTCAGAGTATTTTAGGATGATAATTCCCTCTTAGATTTTCACCATCATAAAATAAATTGAACAAACCAGCATTTGTTAGGTTATGCCCAGGAACCTGGCCATTGTAGTTCTTTGGATGATGAAGAAAACAACCAAAACATGCCTGGCAAGAAAAGCATCAAAATACCTTAAACAGAACTGAGATGAAATCACAGATTATCTAAGTTCATTTCTTATCTGTGTGTTATTCTATGACTTTGTGTGTCAAAACTCAGGGCCGTGAGTAAATAAGGATTTTAAGATATTATTATCCATTGTATGGGACTCTTGAAATGCAGAATTGTTTTATGGTTGGCAAGTTATCGATATTTTACTTAATTTTCCAATTAGCCTCTTCAATCTATTTCTTCTATAAAATGAGCTCTAAGATCTCTTCCAGTAATCTCATGTAATTTCTCTTATACTGTAAATTTCTAGCATGCAGTTTAAAATATCTAGATCAATCACCTTGCCCTAAAGTAAGTCCCATGACATGACCACTTTCTGCCCAAATAATTTCCAGCCCTGACTTGTGGGCCCAAATATTTGTCAACTGTATACTGCTTAGACTCAGTTCCATTTTCAGAGGGGGATTCTTCTTTCTTTAAAAGATTCATTAGTTTACTTTTTATCCCTTTAAAATGTACTAATTTTGTTTTAACAAGTTAGAAGGATGAACATCTCAGTTTTGCATGAGGAGCAGTTAGGTTTTAGGTATAATCATCTGTTACTGCTTTATTCTTTTTTTTTTTTTAAATGGAAAGGAGTTGGCTATAAAATGACTTATTCTCTTTACTCTGCCTGCAAACTTATCTTCTTTTTTTTTTTTTAAAGAGTGGGATTCTTTTAAAATTTATTTATTTATGGCTGTGTTGGGTCTTCGTTTCTGTGCGAGGGCTTCCTCTAGTTGCGGCAAGTGGGGGCCACTCTTCATCGCGGTGCGCGGGCCTCTCACTATCGCGGCCTCTCTTGTTGCGGAGCACAGGCTCCAGACACGCAGGCTCAGTAGTTGTGGCTCACGGGCCTAGTTGCTCCGCAGCATGTGGGATCTTCCCAGACCAGGGCTCGAACCCGTGTCCCCTGCATTGGCAGGCAGATTCTCAACCACTGCGCCACCAGGGAAGCCCCTACTGCTTTATTCTTAATATGAAGCTTTGGCAATATGGTACAGCTCTGATTGATGCTATCAAAGACATAATAGTAATAAAGTTACATTCATTCAGTACTCATAGTGTGCCAGGCACTTTATGTAAAGGATTAAAAGAACTAAACACACCGACTTCCCAGAGTTGTTTTACTATCTTATTATGGATGAGGATATTGAAGTTTACAGAGATAAATAACTGCCCAGGATTATGTAGTCACAGGTAAAGCCAACATTCAACAAATATTTATTGAGTACCTACTGTATTCTGGGGATACAGTGGTCAGTAGGCTCTTAACTGTTAGTCATACTAGCTCTTAAATATAAAGCATACTGTTAAAATAGTCCTCATGTAATAGGGGGAATAATTATACCTATTTCACAGGGTTATTGTAAGGATGAAAGGACAATGCATAAAAATGCTTGATTCAGTAACATAGAAATAGAAGAATACATAGTTGAGACTATTGAGGCTATTATTATATTAGCATTATAAACTACATATATAATTCCTGTCAGACTTGGTAGATAATTAAAAAAAAAAGAACAATGAAAATATGAATCGGAAGTATTTCAGGAATTGAGTTCCAAATTTAAAAGGTTTAATTTTACCAATAAAGTGACTAAGAATAATAAGGTTTTTTAGGGGGAGAATTTTCTGATTCCATAGGCAGGTACTAGTTGTGAGTCAAACTGTACATAAGTTTAGATTACAAGCTACAGTTCTTCTTAGTATGATGATAATGTTAATATTGAATAAGAATCTCTTTAATAGGTTAAATTCTAATTTGTAGCATTGTCCTCTCCTTCTTTTAAAGTCAAGTTTATTGAAGTTTACGTGTAGTGAAATTCATCCTTACATTTCCATGATTTTGACAAATTCATATCATTATGCAGTCACCACCACAGTCAAGATATAGAACATTGCTGTCACCCCCCAAAAGTTCCTTGTGCCCTTTGAGATAACGCCTTCCCACTGATCTGTTTTCTGTTCCTATAGTTTTACTTTTTCTTGAAATGTCCTGTAAATGGAATTGCTGTTTCTCTTTCTGATCCATTAGGTTGTTTAGATATATTTGCTGCAATAGCAGGTACGGTAACTGTGACCCCCTATGCTGACACAGCTTTCTTACAAATTAAGAATTGCATTAAGAAGCAATTAAGTCAGAAAAAATGAACACAGCCTGTTGGAAAATTGTAAATAAGAGAGTTTGTCAAAGGATTAGTAAATATTATTCAATTTACACAACACATTTAAAGAGAAGCAATTCATGTGAATGGATTTCACACTTTAGATGGGAAGCTAATAAAATCAGTTTTCAACCTCTCCTTGGACCCCAGTTGTACAAAATTAGATGAATCATAATCCTTGATTCATGACACAAATAATTTGCCCAGTAATGGCTGTTGTTTGTTTATTTTTAATATGATAAACACACATGAGTGCGTCATTCAGCATGAGAACTAGAGCATTTGTGTGTGTGTGTGTGTGTGTGTGTGTGTGCGCCTCTCGGCTTGCAGGAGGGATCTTAGTTCCCTAACCAGGGATTGAACTCTGGCCCAGGCAGTGAAAGCGCTGAGTCCTAACTACTGGACCACCAGGGAACTCCTGAGAACTAGAACCTTGACAAGAATTTATATCACTTTTAGCCATGCATGCCTTAATAATTTATTTTAAAATCTTTAATAGATTTTGGTTGTGTATATTTTTTATTAATTAGTAGGAGTTCTTTTTTTCCCCTTTTTTTGGAGGGAGGGGAATTACGTTTCCTAGTGTCTTGTCCTTTGGTTTTGTTTTTGGTTTCCATTGTTATGAATTTTTTAAAAAAATTGGTGTAGTCAAGTTTAGTAATTCTTTGTTTTTTGCTTTCCATGTATTTAGTAATTTTTCCTTAACTATGAGTTCATGAAGATATTCTATATTTCCTTCTAATTTTGAAAAAAGTTTGTATATTTAGGTCTTTAGTACACCTGTAATTTATTTTGTGAATGGTGAGAGGTGGTGATTTAATTTTTGTCTTGTATGGATAATCACTTGTCTCAGCATCATTTAATAGTCTTTTTTTCCCATTGATTTTAACACTTCCTCTTCCTACATTAAGTTTCCAATATGCGTGGGTCTTTTTCTGGCCTCTATATTCTGTTCCATTGGTATATTTGGTTATGTCTACACCACTACTTATTGTCTAATTACCATAGACTAGACTAGGTAGGGCAGTTCTTCTCCAGAGGGTTTTGGCTCACTTTTGCCCTTTGTTCTTGTACATCCCCCCCCTTTTTTTTAATTTTTCTTAACTATCTTTATCAAGGTTTTTGTAAAACCATCTTGGGATTTTTGACTGGAAATATATTGAATTTGTTAGATGAATTTGTTGATCATTGACATCTTTAAGATATTGAGCTTTCCTATCCAAGACTCCGAGGGAATTCCCAAGATTTCTTTAATTTCTTTCAATACATTTATTCATTTTCTCCGTAGAGGTCTTTGTTAGGTTGAGTCTTAGGTATCTTCACGTGGCTTGTGGGATTTTTGTTCCCTGACCAGGGATTGAACCCAGGCCACGGCAGTGAAAGCGCTGAGTCCTCACCACTGCAGTTCCCTAACTGCCGGGAGTTCCCAAGTCTTAGGAGTCTTATATTTTTGTGGTTATTGTAAATGATATCCTTTTTAAAAATTACATTTTCTGTTTGTTGCGGGTACATAGAGAAACAGTTGATTTTTATATATGGTAAGTCCCCTACATACGAACGAGTTCCGTTCCAAGCGCGCGTTCATAAGTCCAGTTTGTTCGTTAGTCCAGCAGTTAGCCTAGGAACTCAACTAACACAATTGGCTATATAGTACTGTACTGTAATAGGTTTATAATACTTTTCACACAAATAATACATTAAAAAACAAGCACAAAAGATAAAGAAAACATTTTTAATCTTACAGTACAGTACCTTGAAAAGTACAGTAGTACAGTACAGTAGCTGGCATCCAGGGGCTGGCATCGACTGAACAGGCCAGGAGAGTTCCTAACTGGAGGAGGGAGAGGAGGTGGGAGATGGTAGAGCTGAATCAGGATTGTCCGCAGTAGGAGACGGAGGGCAAGGTGCAGTTTCACTCACGCCTGATGTTGATGGCCCAGGTTCTGGTTCATTGCTCGATTCAATTCTATCTACCCTCTTGAAAAAATGATCCAGTGATGTCTGGGTGGTAGCTCTTTTTTTCTCGTCATAGATGACACGGTAGCACGGGATTGCATTCTGAACGGCTGCTGCAACCTTTGTGTACCATTCTACATTTGGGTCCTGGGCTTGAAATAAAGATACCGTACTACTGTACTCTGTACAGTATTGTACAGTAAAGTACACAAAAGCACAACCACTTGTACAGGATGCACGCACGTGACAATGTACGCCAGACATGTGAACTAACTTATGTGATTGGACATGTGAACGCACGTTCTCATCTTTGAAAGTTCACAGCTTGAAGTTTCGTATGTAGGGGACTTACTGCATTGATCTGTATCCACGCATCTTGCAAACCCTCTTCTTCTAATATCTGAAGGTTCTTTTGGGTTTTCTATGTAGAGAGTCTTATCTACAAACAATGGTAGCTTCATTTCTTCCTTTCCATTTCTTTTTTCTTTTTAAATTTTATTTATTTTTTGGCTGCGTTGGGTCTTCGTTGCTGTGCGTGGGCTTTCTCTAGTTGTGGCGAGCAGGGGCTGCTCTTCGTTGCGGTGCTCGGGCTTCTCACTGAGGTGGCTTCTCTTGTTGCGGAGCACAGGCTCTAGGTGCGTGGGCTTCAGTAGTTGCAGCACGTGGGCTCAGTAGTTGTGGCATGTGAGCCCTAGAGAGCGTGGGCTTCAGTAGTTGCAGAGCGTGGGTTCAGTAGTTGTGGCTCGCGGGCTCTAGAGCACAGGCTCAGTAGTTGTGGTGCACGGGCTTAGTTGCTCCGTGGCATGTGGGAATCTTCCCGGACCAGAGATCGAACCCCTGTCCCCTGCATTGGCAGGCGGATTCTTAAGCACTGCGCTGCCAGGGAAGTCCCTCTTCCTTTCCATTTCTTGTGCCTTTTAATTTTTCCTTATCAAACTCTGCTGGTCAGGATTGCCACTGTGGTTTTGAATTGAAGTGGCAATTGTAGGTATATTTGTTCTGTTCCCAGTATTGGGGAAAAGTTTTAAATATTTTGCCATTGAGTCTTGGCTGCTTTTTTCTTTTAATTATAAAATTTATCAGGTGATTTTTATTGCATCTACCAAGATGATGTGTTAATAATTATCTATTGCTGCATTACAGATTACCTACAACATGGGTTGATGGGGATGTCGAGAAATTAGAACCTTCATACACTGCTGATGACAATGTAAAATGATGTAGTTTGGCATTTTCTCAAAATATTAAGCACAGAGTTACTGTGTGTTCTAGCAGTTCCATTCCTAGGTATATACTAAGAGAAAAGAAAACATATGTCTACACAAAAACTTGTACATGAATTTTTATAGCAGCATCATTTTATAATAGGCAAAAAGTGGAAACAACTTTGCACCAACTGATGAATGGATAAATAAAATGTGATATATCTATGCAATGGAATATTATTCAGCAATAAAAGAATTGAAATACTAATACATGTTACACATAGATGAATACTGAAAACGTACTAAGTGAAAGACACCAGTCACAAAAGTCCACATATTTAAAATTCTATTTATATGAAATGGCCAGAACAAGCAAATCTCTAGAGATAGGAAGTAGATTAGTATTGCCAAGGACGTGAGGTTGGGGGATGATGGGGAGTGACTGCTAATGGACGTGAGGGTTTTTTTTGGGGAGGGGGTGTGCTGAGAATGTTCTAAAATTAGATTGTGGTGATGATGGCACTTCATTCATTTACTAAAAACCTTTAAATTATATGCTTTAAGTTGATGAACTGTGTGATATGTGAATTATATCTCAATAAAGCTGTTTTAAAAGGTAAGTACATATGTAGTTTTGTTAGATATTGCCAAATTCTCCTCCCAAAGTGTTGTGTCACCTTGCTTCCCACCAGCAGTGTATAAATGTACACAGTTTTATCAACAGAATATAATGTTACATACATTTTAATTTTCAGCAATCTGATAGATCAGAGAAATGGTATTTCAATTTTTAAAAACTTGCCTTTCTCTATGAGTGAATTTGAACATCTTATGTTTAAGGGTTATTTTTGTATCTGGTTTTGTGAATTGTGTATTTGTGTTTTTCATATTTTCATATTTTTTATACCACAGTTGTTTTTTATACCACAGTTTTTCATATTTTTCTCTTGTTTTTTTTTTTTTTTTGGTCCTTTATTCTCTATTTTAAGCATTACTTATATATTAGTGATAGTAGCCTTTTGTAATATAGTATCATATTTCTAATATCATAGATTGAGTTTTCCTTGTTTTTGTACTTATGTAAATAAAATCATACACATAAACTGTTTTTGATGAGAGTGTGATCTGTATTCTAAGCAACTAAATTATAGTCTGAGCTGCATTTACTTCTGAGTGATACTTAGGTTTGCTATCATTTCTCACAGTTTTTTTCAGTCCTGACAGTTCACTTAGTATTTAAGATTCAGAATTGTTTCTCTTATTGTTAGGCCAGTTTCCACCCCTTCTTCTAACCCCAGACCAAGTGGTGGCTCCTTTCTGAAGTCTTTTCTGGAATCTTCCCATCCCCTCTCCCCCTCCCCCCCCCCACCCCCAGGGCCGACTGGGTGTTCTCTTTTTTAATGTTTCCACTGTACATTGTAGTTTCCTTTATGGCGTTTACATTATGGTAATTGCTTCGAGTGCTTCTACTTACTAGACTCTAAGGTGTTTGCAGGCTGAGTCCTAACTTTTTTTTTGTGTTCTTGGCGTAGTGCTATATTTGGTATACAGTTAAGTGCTTAATAAATGTTACTGAAAAAACTGGTATAGTAAGAGAGAGGAAAGAGGTGATGTTATTATAGGGGAAAAGTTGTCCACGAGGGGCAGGTAGAATCTGAATAATCAAAGAAAAGGGCATTCCTGATGAGAGAAGGGAACCAGCAAAGGGATAGGGCTGGGAATGAGCATGGTCTGTGTAGTGAACAGTGAAGACATTTGTCTGATGGGAACATGTTTGTTTACCCTCGTATTCATCACATCTTTACTGTTTATCTGCTATATGAAAGGCAGTGGTTTAGGTGGTATCAACCACAGATGTTTAAAACCTGGATACACAGATGTTTAAAACGTGGTGCTTTGAGAAAGTGGTAAGGAGGTAAGAATATTAAGAAGGTAAAGAGAAGCAGGATTTTAGGGAGCACTCAGGAAAGGCATAGGTGTTGGGCTTGCTGTGGTTGATGGGAGGTGGCAACTGGAAGCTGTTACTTCCCTGATGTTCTTGTGAGGGAGGTATATAATGTGAATTGGGGGAAGAGAATTACAGAAAATGATCTTGAGCCCTTCAGTGATGAGGTTGCTTGAGAGCTGAGGCCTGTAAGACAGCTAGGAATTGGCCAAATGGGCCAACAGGGGAAGGGTGTCAAGACAGGAGAGAGAAGAATGTAGAGAACTGTAAACAGCTGTAGTGTAAACAACCAAGATGGAGGGAGTAAAGGAAAGTGAGGCTGGACCAGTGAGCATGGATTAGATTTGTGACTTCCATACTGGAGCATATCAGAATGAACATTTCATAACTTCTGAAAAAGAGACCTAGACCCCTTGCTCGTTTCTACTAAATCAGTATGCTTGCAAAGAGGTTGAAATTTCATCTTGCAGGTGATGATGGACTGCTGAAGAATTTTGAGAGGGGCCCGACGTTATTCCATCTTGGATCACCCTGACAGTGCAGTTAGATGGGCTTGAAGGGAGGGAAGGTTAGAGGCCAAGAGGCCAAATCTGAGGCTCTTACAGCTATAGAAAAATGATAACAAGGACCTCAACTAGGGCAGAGGATGTGAGATTATAGAGCAAGAGTCAGAAGTGAGAGAGGATGATGGTGTTGCTGGGGAAAGGAGTCCCAGATGACTTCAGCCTCTGTTGTTTTAGGCAACTGGTGTAGGTGACAGGGTAGCTTATGGGGCTAATAAAGCACAGTAGGCGAGCTCATACCTTGGGGGAGGTAGCAGAGAAAAAGTTGAGTTTGGGACGTACTGGACTTGTTTCCCAGCGTCGTTCATCCCGTTTCATGGCTAGTCCAGGTGTTCTGACTGATTTCTCTGGATTCAGTCTTGACTCTTCTCTTTCATTCACACCCCGCATCCAGTTTGCTATCAAATTTTGCCCATTTTACCTACAAAAATTTCTAAAAGTTGACCACTGTTCGCTCTCTCCAGAACCTACCACTCAGTCCTAGCCACTGTCATTTCTCACCTAGTTATTAGAGTAGCTTCCAAATTGATCTCCCTGCTTCTGGCCCTGTCCCCTTGTCTGTTCTCAACCCAGCAGCTGAATGACCGTTAGAATAATCAGGTCATCTCTGTGCGTAAAACCCTCCTTCTCCCTGGGTCAAAGGCAGAGTCCTCATAGAGGGCGTACATAACCCCTTCCCTTACCTCTTGGTCGTCATCATCTACTCTTCCTTCCTCTTGCTCGCTTCCCTCCAGCCGTATTGGCCTCCTTGCTGATCTTTGAACTTTCAGGCTTATTCCCTCTTGAAGATCTTGAATGTTGTCTTTCCTTTCACGAGGGAGCTCTCCCCATGCCCCCTGTCACTGGCACAACTCCTTCCTACTTCCGAGTTTTCACTCATATGTCACTTTTTCAGTGAATTCTTCTCTGATTACCCAGTTTGAAATTGCAGCCCTCTTCCTTGCCAAATATTTTCTCCTTTTGGTTCATTTGCCTCCTTAGCCTTTATCACTGTCTACATGGGTGCTAAACATATTTTGCTTTTTTCATCTTTCCCCACTGGAATTTAAGATACATAAGAACAAGGACTTCTGCTTTTTTCACCACTGTACCTCTAGCGACCGAAAACTATTCATATATAAAAGGTGCTCAATTAGTGTTTGTTGAATGACTGAATTAATTAATGGAGTCCTTGGGATATCCTGGAATAGATGCTTGCTATTTATTTATACCCTATTTAATTTCACAAGGAAGTACAGGCAAGAAAGTATCTAGCAGACAAACTGGAGCCCATAAAGTGGTTTAGACTGGAAGAGAGATTTGAGTGAAGCCGTGGCAGTGCATGAGATGGTTTAGAGAGAGTGAAGAAGCAGAAGAGGACTGGGGATGGGATCCTGGAAACACCTACCAGGATTGACCAGAGAGTTGCACTGTCCTTAGAGTTACCCAGGCGGGAACCCTGCTCTGGGTCTTGTGCTTTAGAGGTCCTCCTCCGGCCTTCCTGCAGCTAACCCCTGCTGATAGGATGAGGATTTTGAGGGACCAATCCATCTGGAACCTATTTCTAGATCAAGCTAAGAGTATTTGAATCCCAGAATTCCCTGCCCATGTAACCCTTCACAGGTCTTTTCCCTGATTCTCTCCTCTGTTAACTATACCACATGTATGGGCTTCCCTAGGCCTAAGGGATGGCCAAGTGGCAGCTGTCTGCAGGCATGTGGCCAGAGCTTAGACATGTTGTCGGGGATGTCCACGTGTGTGTATATGAGGCTCCTCGTAGTCTGGAGTGGAGCCAAAGGTGGGATGAGAGAAAGGGGCAAGCTGCAGGGTGATGGGGGAGTACGGGCCTCCCGTCCCCTCCCCCCACCCCGCCGCCATAGATGTTGAGTCTGAGAATGCCAAATCGGAACTTAGCCTTGTAGGTTGTTATAAAAGTGTATATGTCAAGGTAGCAGAGTAGAATAAAATTTACTAGCTTGTTAGTTTGGTTTATAACTTTAAAATACTTAGGCATGTGGTATGTGGGCTTACATTTGTACTCTTCAAGCTCCTTGAAAACTAGGGGTGGGCCTGCAAGAGGGAATTGAAAAGGAATAGCTCGAGAGGGAGAAGATAAATTCAAGATAGAGTTCCAAGGAGGGAATGATCAACAGTGTCAAATGCTTCAGAGACATTAAGTCCTGTGAAGACAGAAATGTATCCATTGGATTTGATAACCAGAGTTTAGTAAAAATTTCAGTTGGTGGTGATGGCTGCCAAACTTCCATAGGAGGAGTACCTGAGAAATCCGGAAGTGGAGACAGGGTATAAAAGAATTTTTGGGTAGAACCTTATCTGAGAATGGAAGGAACTAGAGTGGTAGCTGGAGGGGTATGCAGGGTCATGGAGGAGTCATGTTTAAGATGAGAGAGTCTTGGGGCTTCCCTGGTGGTCCAGTGGTTAAGACTCCACGTTTCCACTGCAGCGGGCACGGGTTCCATCCCTGGTCCGGGAATTAGGATCCCTCGTGCTGCACGCAGCACGGGCAAGAAATCATAAAAAAAAAAAAAAAAAAAAAAGTTGAGAGAGTCTTGTAAATGTTTAGATGTTGAGGGAAAGAACCCAATGTTCAGAAAGAGAAGGTTAAGGAAAAAGAGAGAATAATTGATGGGACAAGGCCTAAGATCCAGTGCATAGATGAGCTTTAGAAAGGAGGAGGAAGGCTATTTGAGGAGGCTTGAGGTGTTTAGATTTGTATGGGTGCTAAGTTTGGAGGGTGAGACAGCAAGAAAGTGAATAGCAGGAAAGTTAACAGGCAATAATATATCATTAGCGTCGTTCAATAGTAGTTTTCTGGGTTAGTTTTTTTTTCTAATTTTTAAAATTTTTTAGGTTTTTAAAATTAACTAACTTATTTATTTTTTATTGAAGTATAGTTGATTGGGTTAGTCTTCTTAAACTTGATTTTATACTCCTGGGGATCTGGGGTTATACCTGCAGCCATGTGTTAAAATCCTGTTGGTTGATTGAAATATAGCCCATAATGTGGGGTATAGGCTATGTATGTTGGAATCTGTCGTTACTCGATACTTGGTATTTAGTGGTGACTTAAAATTTTAAGTTTGATAAAAACTTTTGATTCCTCAATAGCCGAAGAGTAATTTCTTTATTATGTTCATTATAAAATGTGTGCCATCAGGCTTTGGAGATGGTTTGTTGTAATAAGTACCTACTGTCAGAATCACACCTATTTTGGGCAAAATATTTTTTAATAGAATTATATTAATGCTGTCTTTCCCCCCCCCACTAGTAGTTCCAGAGAACTGCTGGTTTATATTTTTAACTCTTGCCAAGTTGTGAAAATAGTGAAGGATGCTTAGACTACTTAACATTCAAATTGTAAGTAAAAGTTATTTCTGCTATTACTATCTATATGATTAGAAAAGAGAAATTGAAAATAGTTGTTACCTTGTATGATAATAGTAAGCTTTAGTGTGATGGGATTGTGGATTTTTCTTAATTTTTATTCTTAAGATACAAATACTTTCTATCCCATTTTCTGTTGATACGATCAAAAAGGAGACTAATAGTACTGAATGGGTCTTAAGTAGTGAGGTGAAATTTCTGCTTTTTTTTCAGGTATTTTTATTGTAGAAGTTAATGGAAATTCTTTAATATTTTATTTCCATATCTGTATGGTACCAGTGTTCAAATTTAATATAGGACACAATATTAATGGAATGATTAATTAGAAACGGTTATTCTTTTCTCTTTAAATATGCTTAATTTTTCTGCATTCTTAAATTTTTATGGGAAAAAAAATCCTGTCAGAAAGAAATCTCTGTAATTTCTCTATGAAATATTTAACATATACAAAATCAAATAAAATGTAACTTTTTAGAATTATTAGAATAATCTAATGCATAAATCTAGATGATGTACATACTGATATTCATCTCTAGTAGGGGGAAAAAGCTTTAATTATGTCTTCTTGAAACCCTTTGCTATACTGCATTTTGAACCAATAGCAAAAAAATTATTGAGGAAAGAATGATAAAGTATATTAAAGTCATTCCAAGTCATTTCACTACCTTATTTTCAAACTACTTTGAAAGTATAAGTTACTCAAATTAATCTATTTTATAGACCTTGTAGAGTATTCAAAATGTGGACACAAAATGAGATTGCTACCATAAGCAAAAGATAATTCTAATTAATTATTCATATAAACAAACCAAATGAGCCAAAGAAGAATGAAACGTTTACAAACCAGGGACTTCCCTGGTGGTCCAGTGGTTCAGACTCCGTGCTTCCACTGCTGGGGGTGGGGGGTTGGGGGTGGGGAGGGGCACGGATTCGATCCCTGGTCGGGGAACTAAGATCCTACATTCTGCGTGGTGCGGTCAAAAAAAAGAAATATTTACAAACCAATAAATCTTTTAATTTGTTAAATAGGTGAATAATTTTGGAAGTTGTCTCTGTACAGCACATTTTATGTTTTCAGTGTGTAAAATTTTTTTTTTAATTTCAGGAATTTTTACCAAAATATTTCAGGAATAATAGTACATCTTCATAAGGGGAGAAAGTTATAACATTTTATCTCTTAGAATGTAAATGTCTTAAGGTCACCAATGTGCAATAGCTTGGTAAGAACGTATTTCAGATTGTTCACGAACTTGACAGCTGTAAGCCGACCGCTCATTACTGCCCTCTTTTGACACAGGGCTGTATAAGCCTGTCTCCTTTTAGTTTACAAAAATGTTAAAAATTGGATGCAAAATAGGTTGTGCTTTATATCCATCTTGTATATTTTTAATAATTTTTCAATTCTTCCTCTTTTTAGGCTCTCTGGTTATTCATCTTTAGAAGACTGGATTTCTGGATATGTACTCCACTCCTTCTCTGTTGACTTTTAAAACATGATAGTGCAAACCTGTAACACTGGCAATCATCCATGAACCTTTAATTACGTCGACTGATTGCGTTTGAAGCTTCCTCAGGGAATAAACAATGACATCAGCAGTAGTTGACAGTGGAGGTTCTGTTTTGGAGCTTTCCAGCAGTGGAGTAGAAAATCAAGAGGTTAGGCATCCAATGTATTACATTTCTGTTTTGTTCATAGAAATCAATGCATGAATTAATTTTGAATTTAATGGGGAACAGGTATTTGACAGTAGAAATGTACAATGCATGAGACTATATGTATGTCATGTGTCCTCATGTAATTAGGCAGTAGAAGGTTGAGGAAGGGACTGCTGGGCCTGAGTTGCCTGAGTTGTTGGAACATTGCATACATTGGAATGAACTGGGAGGAAAAAATTGAAAGAAAGAACACTGTAGTACTAGTCGAGAGGTTTAAATTGCTAACAAAATCCATTGCTTTGGATTTGAGAGTGTATAGGCATATACTGTACCTAAATACCTAAGTTAGATTCATCTTAATTTAGAATTTTGTATCTCCTTTAGCTGTTACCTTTGTCTTTTGGTTATTACATCTAATTCAGTGTGGGAAGCCATCATATTTTAATCATATGTTATTTATACTTAAGAATTTAGATAATTTGTAAATCAGAAAGGAAATTCAGTTTTTGAAATTTTATACTTGAAGAATTTTGCAGCTTTGGCATACTTGGTTATTTTTTTTTGTTATTGATAACATTAAAGAATAAGAGATGGGAGTAGAAAAATAACAGTACCAGAAATATATGGACTTCCAGGGCCTGGCTTCTGTTCCCACCATTCAGTAAAGTATCTAAACTGACTATTGGGAAGTATCTAAATTAAAATGGAATAATGCTGTCACAATACTGTCACAATAATGGACAAATATTTGGTCAGAGATAAGATGGGAAAATGGAGAGTTTACTGTATTTAAAAAATCTGTTTTTTCTGTATTCTGTGAAAGATACTGCTCTTACTGGTACTTAATACCATGACTGAGAAACAAGTTAGGATGTCAGGCTGTGTGTTCTGGAATCTGGATTTTTCTTCTAGCTTGCTTGGTGTCTGTGCAGTCTTCCAAGATAGCTGTGGGCAAATTCAGTGGGTTTGTTTTCAGAGGACTTGGTAACTGAAATGTTCCTGTTGTATTTGAATCTAAAACTGGTTCAAAGTCTTTAGCCACAGCTAAAGAACATGTTTTATTCTCGTAATCAATTTCTACTTCTTTCTTAAAGATTCACTTTCTGTATGATCACTTCCAGGTATGATTCTCCAAAGAAATGAGGGACTCGGGATTTCTGTCCCCTCCTATATCACTCAGACTAATTATTGCTTCTTCAAGTACTTTCTCTTTGCCCCATAGTTTTACTCCGTTGGTATTTAATTCTATGGGGGGAGCTGCTAAGAACAGTAGGCAGAATATATTTACCATATGCTGACTGGGTACTGCTATTATGAGAAAAAGAGTACAAGCTTGTTTCTGGAAGACTCTATGCTTTTCTTCATTTACATGGAACCCCAGGTGTTCAAGGCTTGAAGAACTGATTATTATGAAAGAAAGAAAATGATAAATGAAACAATTTTACCAGGGCATTATTGATTAATGATTTATGCGGTAGCCTTATAAAGTTGTCATAGTGGTATTTTAATTAGGTGGACAAGGAAGCCTTCTCTGACGAGGTGGCATTTTAGTTTAGACCTAAATAGCATAAGGGATTGGGCTGTAGAAACACCTGGGGGAGAGAATTCCTGCAAGAAAGAAAAGCCACTAGTATCTAAAATGTCTCCTGATTTTACAAAGTGAGTTTTGGGGGTAGTGGTATTTGAAAGATAGAATTTTGTCTTATAAGCAGCTATTCAGGAATGTATGTATAATATATATCTATACTATCTATACTCTAAAGTGTAGGGTGGGGTGGAAAAATGACCTGTCAAGATTTTATTACGATAGCTCCAGAATCTGAAGAAAAAATAAATGTTTAAAAAGTGGTGGGCAACACATTTTAAATCAACTATACTCCATTAAAAAAAAATTTTTTTTTTAATTAAAAAAGAAGTGGTAGGCATTTGGAGAGTTGTTAGTGATTTCTAGGCTTTATTTTTTATAACTTTATTACTGTTTATAAAAGTAATACATTTTATTAAATTAGGATAATTCTGTTTCTGACAAGGATAGCAAAAGAAAGTAAACTATAATCTTACTAATGAGTATAGGTACAAAAATCATAAATAAAATCATAATGAATTTATAAAATGCAGTCATATATTAAAAAATCCAATTACCAAATAGGATTTAGATACATGGGGATAATTCAATTTTAAGAAAACCATTAATGTAATATATACGCCTACTAATATGACATATGATATGTTAGGATAAAATGCTTGATGAAATAGGATTTTACGAAATTCAGTATTCGTCCTGATAAAGACTCTTAATAATATAGATGTATATTTCCTTAACATTGTAAAAAAAACTTAAAATCAAGAGCTAGAATCCTATTTAATGGTGAAGTACTGGAGTATTTTCTCTAAAGTTGGAGAGAAAGTCAGTATGTGCACTACCATTACTATTATTTAATATTTTCCTGTAATCAGACAAGATAATGAAAAAAATATGTAAATATTATAAAGGAGACCAAATTATTATTTGCAGATAATATGATTTGCCACCTGGGAAAACCAAAGGGAATCCACGAAAACACATTAGAACTAATAAGAGTGCCTAGCAGTTTGGTGGGTACAAAATTAACATAAAAATATCTAGCTTTCTTTTGTAAGAACTGTAATTAGTTAGAAGAGATCATGGAAAGTAAGATCCCTTTCAGAAAATAAACAAAAAAATGTAAAATGTTGAGGAATAAATGTAAAAGATATATGGGACTTGTTTGAAGAAAACTAATTAATGATACTTAAGTAGACTTTAGTAAACAAAGAGATATACTTCGTATTTGGGTAAGAGAAACGAGAAGGGTCAATATTAGGCAGGATGTCAATTTCCTTCAATTAATCTATATATTTAATTCCATCTCTATCAGATGCTAGGGCAAGTTTGGGGGAAGTTGGACATATGGACCTAAAGATCGTATGAAAGAGCAAACATAAAGGAGTAGCCAGAGCAGTTTTTGCAAAGGAAATACATAGCAGGTAGGGCTCATAGAAATGGGGAATTAATGCAGAAAAAAATACAAAAGGGTTTAAGTATATTTTAAAAAACACAGTGAGTGCAAGTTTTAGAGGGTATCTGCTTCCAGACAAACAAGATTGGGAGTTCTTCCACTTCACACTGTGATGGAATAACTGAGACCAGATTTATACTCCCACCATAAACAACTAGGAAAATGAACAAAACATATGAAACCACAGTTCTGAGACATTCGTGCTACGGTCTGAATGTTTGTGACCCCCATAAAAGCCATATGTTGAATCCAAACTTCCAAAGATGATGATTATTAGGAAGGTATTCGGAAGTAGGGCTTTAGGGAGGTGATTAGGTCATGAGGGGGGAACCCTTATGAATGGGGTTAGAGCTTTTATAAAAGGCTCCAGAGAGATCTTTTGCCCCTTCTGTCATGTGAAGGGCACACCAAGAAGTCTACGACCTAGAAGAAGGCCCCCACCCGGTCACGCTGCTACCCTGATCTCGGACTCGCCGCTTCCAGAACCGAGAGCAATAAGTCTCTGCTGTTTTTCAGCCACCTAGTCCGGCCTTTTGTTGTCGTAGCACGAATGGACTGAGACACTTGGACGCCAGGCTGTGCCAGGCTGTGCCTCCTGAGCAGAGAGAAGTGGCTGCGCTCCTTACTGCTCGGAGCCGCTTTCTGGACCGCAGCGTGGGAAGGAGGAGTCCAGGCAGAGCGTGACGGGGTCGCTGAGCTGAGGAAACAAAATGTGGAATTTGGAGAGGCTAATGCAACTAATTTGAGGGGCAGAGTATCTGAGAGGAAGAAGCTGCCCAGAGGAAGAATGTTGGAACTCAGCCTTGGGTTCCCCTAGTCTTTAGCTGAATGAGCCCCCAGGTGTAGAGTGTGAAACTGTGTGAAGCCAGGCAAAGAATGATCAGAATGGTGTAAACTCAGTAGTTTACTGAAAACACCTACAGAATTCACTCAGGGCTGGGAGATCCTAGAGTTCCAGTCAGCTGGAGTGGAGGGTCCTCGTTAACTGCCCAGGGCATTCATTGGAGACTCTGGAAGAGTCACGCCTTACAGTAGAGCTGAACTAGCCCTAGAATAAAGGGGAGTCCAGACTTGCCCTAAAAAGGGTTAAAAACAGGCCTTGAAAGTTGATCCATAAGTAATGTAACTATCTGTCATAGTAAACGTTATTAAAATAAAACAATGTGTAAATTATACCCAACAATGTAAATTTTACATATGAAATACTCATGTTAAATGCAAGGAAGCAGGAATAATATAACTTGGAGAAAAAATTGTCAATGAAAACAAATACAAATGGTAGATATGATGAAATTAGCAGGTAAGATTTCAAAACAGCTATTATAAATACACTCAAGAAATGTAAAGAAAATATGAATCTCAGAGGAGAGTTGTAAATGACATAAAAGAACAAAATGAAACTTCTAGAAATGAAATATATACTATATGAAAAGAAAAATTCACTGTATAAGATTAAAAATAAATTTGGTACTGTATAAGAAAAGACCAGTGAATTTGAAGAGGGCGATAGAAACTACTTTATGAAGCACAGAGAGAAAAACTGAAAAAAGAAAAAAAAAAAATGAACAGTTTGGCTTCCCTGGTGGTGCAGTGGTTGAGAATCTGCCTGCCAATGCAGGGGACACGGGTTCGAGCCCTGGTCTGGGAAGATCCCACATGCCGTGGAGCAACTAAGCCCGTGAGCCACAACTACTGAGCCTGCGCGTCTGGAGCCTGTGCTCCGCAACAAGAGAGGCCGCGATAGTGAGAGGCCCGCGCACCGCGATGAAGAGTGGCCCCTGCTTGCCGCGACTAGAGAAAGCCCTCGCACAGAAACGAAGACCCAACACAGCCAAAAAATTAATTAATTAATTAATTAAAAAAAGAAAAAAAAAATGAACAGTGACTTGGTTACCTGTGGGACAATATCAAGTTGTCTAACATAATGTAATTGGAGTACCAGAATGAGAGAACAGAAAAAACGTGAAGAAATAATGGCTATAAAAATTTCCAAGTTTGATGAAAAATATAAACCCATAGATCTGAGAAACTTAAACCCTAAACAGGATAAAGCAGAGAGCAAATAGACTGGTACATTATTAGGTACATCATAATGAAACTGTTGAAGGCCAGTTTCAGAAAGAAAATCTTAAAAGCTTCCAGAGAGCTTTTCCTTTGGGAGCCGCTGGGTTGAGAGGAGCGTGGCCTTCTCCTCTCCCCGCCGTGGCGTGTGCTCACCCACTGATATCAGTGTACTCCGAAAACGGGGAGTCATCTGGCAGAAATGTCACTTTGCCTGCTGTGTTCAAGCTCTGACTTGACCAGATATTGTGAACTTTGTTCACACCAACTTGTGCAAAAGCAGCACAGCCCCGTGCTGTCAGTGAATTAGCAGGTCATCAAACCAGTGCTGAATCTTGGGATACTGGCAGAGCTGTGGCTCGAATTCCCAGAGTTCGAAGTGGCGGGACTCACCACTCTGGCCAGGGTGCTTTTGAAAATGTGTCGTGGGGGCCACATGTTTGCGCCCGCCAAGACCTGGCGACGCTGGCACCGCAGAGTGAACGTAACGCAGAAGCGATACGCCGTCTGCTCTGCACCGGCTGCCTCGGCGTTACCAGCGCTGGTCGTGTCTAAAGGTCGTCGTACTGAGGAAGTGCCTCAGTTTCCTTTGGTGGTTGAAGACAAAGTTGAAGGCTACAAGAAGACCACGCAGGCTGTTTTGCTTCTGAAGAAACTTAAGGCTTGGAATGATATCAGAAAGGTCTACGCCTCTCAGAGAATGAGAGCTGGCCAAAGCAAAATGAGAAACCGTCGCCGTATCCAGTGCAGGGGACCCTGCATCATCTGTAATGAGCGCATCATCAAGGCCTTCAGAAACGTCCCTGGAATTACTCTGCCTAATGTGAGCAAACCGAACCTTTTGAAACTTGCTCCTGGTGGGCATGTGCTGCGTTCCTGCATTTGGACTGAAAGTGCTTTCCGCAAGTTAGAGGAGCTGTATGGCACTTGGCGTAAAGCTGCTCCCCTCAAGAGTAGCTACAACCTCCCCATGCACAAGATGCTCAGTACAGACCTTAGCAGAATCTTGAAAAGCCCAGAGATCCAAAGAGCCCTCTGAGCACCATGCGAGAAGATTCATCACAGAGTCCCGAAGAGTCCACTGAAAAACCTGAGAATCACGTTGAAGCTAAACCTGTATGCAAAGACCATGTGCTGGTGGAACACCATTCTTCGCCAGGCCGAGAACCACAAAATCCGGATGGATAGGGCAGCAGCAGCACTAGAACCCAAATCAGATGAGAAGGGGGTTCCAGGCAAGACGCCTGCGGTGGGGGGGCTTCCCTGGTGGCGCAGTGGTTGAGAATCTGCCTGCCAATGCAGGGGACACGGGTTCGAGCCCTGGTCTGGGAAGATCCCACGTGCTGCGGAGCAACTAGGCCCGTGAGCCACAATTACTGAGCCTGCGTGTCTGGAGCCCGTGAGCTACAACTACTGAGCCTGTGCGTCTGGAGCGTGTGCTCCGCAACAAGAGAGGCCGCGACAGTGAGAGGCCCGCGCGCCACGATGAAGAGTGGCCCCCGCTCGCCGCAACTAGAGAAAGCCCTCGCACAGAAACGAAGACCCAACACAGCCATAAATAAATAAATAAATAAATTAAAAAAAAAATAGATGAAGTTGATTGAAAATAAATGACTTAGTAGTTGAGATAGACTATCCTGCAAGTTTTATATTATGTAAATGGTACTTCTTTTTAAATTACCCATATAGACTTTAAGGTTTTTTTTGTTTTTTGGTCATTATTATTTTTATTTTTTTTCATTTATTCTCTTTTTTGTCATTGTTATTTTTAAATAAAAAAAGTATTTTGATTTTTCTTCTTAGTTATACAGGAATATAGTACAAAACAGTAAACTCAGACATACTGAGAAAATGAAAATTCCTCTTTTATCTGCTCACCTCTCTTACTAGGTTATTAGTAGTTTGAGATATGTTCAGATTTTTTAATGCATTTGTAAAACAAACATGTATATAAATAGAATCATACAACAGTACTGTTCTGTTAACCATTTTCCCCCCACTTATTTGTATCATGGATACTTTTCCATGATGATACGTGGATATCTGTTGAACCTTTTAATTGACGTGCAAGAGTCTCTCAGTATGTGGACATGCAATAGTTACTCAGTCCATTTCTGATGAGTGTGCTTTCTTTCTCTTTCTTGTCTTTTTTTGCATCATGAACATCTTGGTTGGGGGACTTGTCTTAAAACTGTGTTTGCTTAGCAAGCACACTTTTTATTTTAGTGACATATTTATTTGAAATGGCTTCTGGGGTTAAACACTGGGGAGGAGATCGGTCCCCCAGAGCTGCCACACTGCATATTTCATTTTAGATAAGGCTTTGAAGGTGACCTTACTTTACCACAGAAGGAAAAATGTGAAACAAATGTGTGTATTTTTTAATATACTCCTGAATTTCATGTCTTTCGATGTATCTCTAACATAGGAGAGTGATAAAAGGATTACACCACCACTGCCTTCAGCCATTTTACGAATATTTGTCTTTGGAAACTTTTGATGCCTGGAGAGCGATGACTTGAGTGCGTTATAAAAGCACTTCCTAAGTGAACACTGCAGTATTGCCCTTGTCCTGCCTCTTTACACTAAGAATCTCTCTCCTTGAATGGAAGTTTCTGAGCACTGTAAGTTGGTAGGATTGCCAGATAAAATATAGCCTGTCCAGTTAAATTTGAATTTCAGATAAACAACAAATAACTTTTTACTTTAAGTATGTTCCAAATATTGCATGGGGCATTCTTGACGTATTATTTGTTTATCCAAAATTCACATTTGGGTGTCTTGTGTCTGTATTTGCTAATTCTGACAGTCTTAGCTTATGGAGAGCTATGTAAGTTGTGCCAACACCTGCTGAAGCGGCGTTCACGCATTTTAATCATTGCATATTTTGGTGACTTGAGCAAGAGTGTGGTGACCCTAAATAAAATAACCTGGTGGATATGTAAGTTTTTAGTATATTATTGTAAAACAAAGACCCCCCCGATTCGTTTCTTTTCCACCCTTCTTCCCCAGTAAAAATAGCTAACTCCGTCCTACAGTGCAAAGCAGTAATTACCTGCGTATCTCTGTGCACTGGCCATTGGCCCCTATCATTTGGCAGAAAAAAGCTCATGAAGTTACTCGCCATCGTAGATTAGCAAATGTTGGAATTTATGAGTAACTGTTAATATTAAAATTTAGTGAGCTTTATGTTTCTTTGAACCAAGCTACAAATACTTAAATGCCAGTTTAGTTTGTATGAGGTGTGTATTGTTGAGGAGGATATAGAAATTGACTTGCTATAAAAATGGATTTGATATAAAAATGGACTCTTGCTCTCAATCATCTTATTATCTTGTCAAGGAGTTGGATATGTAAACAGGCAGTTATAATACAGGGTAATGCAGAGTGGTAATAATAGGTAAACGACTTGTCATGGAAGTACTTGGTATGGAAAAATTGATTCAGATTAGGGGATTGTAGAAGATTCCCTGGAACTGTGTGCTGAGTGGATGAAAAGGAGTTGGACAGATAATGGGAGGTAATTTCAGCAAAAATCATGGACACTTTCACTTTTGGGAACAGTAGATATTTACCGTCTCGCAGTTCTGGAGGCTAGAAGTTTGAAAACAAGGTTTGGCAGAGTTGGTTCTTTCTGAGGGCTGTGAGAGAGACTCGCTTCCATGCCTCTCTCCTAGCTTTTGGTAGCTCCAGGTGTTCCTTGGTTTGTAGATGATGTTCTCCCTGTGACATTGTCTCCCCTCTGTATGTATCTCTCTGTGTCCAAATTTCCCCTTGTTATAAAGACACAGTCATATTGGATTAGGGCTCATCCTAATGATCCCATCTTAACTGGATCATCTGCAAAGACCCCATTTTCAATCAGTGAATCAGTGAATCAGTATTTGGGGGGTTAGGATTTCAGCATCTTTTAGGAGACACAGATCAACCGTTAACAGGTAGGTGGAGGGTTATATTTCACAGAATGTTAAAAACCGTTGTTGAGTATGTTCAACTTTCCTTTTAGACAAAAGGGTATTCATGAAAACTTTTTGTATAAAGAAGTAATACAAAAAATTCTGATTGTAATGTGAAAAGATTGCTACTTGCTCCAAAGTTGAGAGCAAGTAGTAGGTTTAAATACTATTACTATGGTTACAGTGTAATGATGGATATCACTAATTGAGTACTTACTTTGTGCTAGACACTGTGCTGAGTACTTTGTGATATTTAATTTTCAGGGGACTTCGTGAGGTATGAGTTATTACTGTAACCTCTTTTTTTAAATATGAAGAAACTGAGGTTTAGAGAAGAACACAGGGTGGGGGAACAGGGAGAGATGTTGATAATTTGTTCCATTTAGACATGTTAAGTTTGAAGTATTGGCTGAACATTCCTATAATGATGTTAAGTTGGTAGTTTAAAATTTGGTTCTGGAGTTCAGGAGATGGGCCAGAGTAGAAGACAGATATTTTGTAATTGTTAGTACAGATGTGCTATTTGAAACTGTAAGAACGGGTGGACTTGCCTGGGAAGGTACTATACAGTAAAGAGAAAGGAGGTGCTGAGGACAGAACCTTGGTAATGTGGCTACATTTGAGTCACTGGGAATGGAAGAAGAGTCAAGGGGAGATGCTTAAAAGCAGCGTGGTAGAAAGAGAACAAAAACGATGGAAGAAAGAATTTTTAAAATGAGGTGCTGGTTGGACCTTCCCTGGTGGTGCAGTGGTTAAGAATCCGCCTGCCAATGCAGGGGACCACGGGTTCGAGCCCTGGTCCGGGAAGATCCCACATGCCGCGGAGCAGCTAAGCCCGTGCGCCACAACTACTGAGCCTGCGCTCTAGAGCCCGCGATCCACAACTACGGAGCCCACGTGCTACAACTACTGAAGCCCACGCGCCTAGAGCCCGTGCTCCGCAACAAGAGAAGCCACCGCAATGAGAAGCCCGCGTACCGCAAGGACGAGCAGCCCCCCCCCCCGCTCGCCGCAACTAGAGAAAGCCCGCGTGCAGCAACGAAGACCCAACACAGCCCCAAATAAAATAAATAAGTAAATTAATTAATTTTTTAAAAAATGAGCTGGTCAGTGTATAAGAGTCTGCAGCAAAAGGTAAAGGAGGATGAAAACTGAAATAGAATTTGGTCCTTACTGACATTTTGAGAGAGTAGTTTCAATGAGGTGGTAGAATCTAGAATACAAGGTATATGTAGATAAGGAGTCAAGGAGTTAGACTATTTTTTTTAGAGGTGTGTACAGGTATAAGAAGCAAAGATCTGGAGTTCATTTAAAAGAGAGAAGAGTTGAACTTTTTAAATAAAGATTTTTGCTTTTTTTATGGTTAAAGGCAAGGAACCATAGAAATATTGAAACAAGACAAAACCCAACTAAGGAGTGGGTCCACAATCCTAGTTGATGGGGAAGAGAGTATAGATAGAGGGATTGGCCTGTACAGAATTCTAGTCCTCAAGTATTTCAGTTTAGAAAATTTATTTCCTACCGGTTGGGTATGGGTGGGGGAGTTCACAGTAGAAGATAATCTGAGATTAATGTTACTATTAAAAATACTATTAGATTTTAGAAGAATGAAAGAAGTTATAAGTCCCTTGGACTATATATAAACATTCATTGCTTGGGTCGATATTAGTTTAAATGCTGCTAATGATATTGCTTTCTGAGTTTCTAATGAGTAGAGACCTCATCAGTTTTGAGCTATCCCATGCTTGTCTTTAATAGCTGTTGTTTAGCTGGGTGGTACTGAGTGTGGGCTGTGATTATAAAGCTGATCCAGGAGCATGAATGAAGATTCAATTGTCAGTGTACCCCATTTGTGAAAAAGAATTTTTTTCTAATGTTAGCAAGTTGGACTCATCTTTTGCCTTATACAGAGTAGGAAATTCAAGGTTAATATTCAGTGTGTACTGTCTTTTTAAAAAGTCACTGTATCTTTGTTTTGTAGTTTATTTAAAAATTTTGTGCAATGTTTTATACAAAGCAAGAATGTATAAAATATATATGTTTCAACTTAAGAATAACAAAAAGAGGACATATTACCTATTGCTCAGGTTAAAAAGTAGAAATTATTAGTATTTTAGAATACTAAGTGTGCCCCACCTCCTATCCCCATCCCTGTTCCCAGAGGTGCCATTATCCTGACTTAATGTGTTTACATGCCTTTACTTTTCCTTACAGTTTTATTGTCTGTGGATATTTCCTAAGCAACATATCATTTACTTTGAAAAGATGAATAGTGTACTAAGCTAACTGAGTTAGGAAGGGGCGGGCAGCATTACCATAGTTAGGTGAAAGCTTCCAGGAAACAAGCTGACTAGTCAGGCATCAGGTTCCCTGAGCTTGAAGAGTTTCTACTCAGGTAATCATTAAGCAGTGTAATGAGTTAATTTTGGAAACATAGGGCACCATCTTGGTCAGGTATCTGTCATTGCTGTAGTATGGGCCGGGTATTGCAGGTTTGTTCAGCAAGTATATGGTCACATGGAAAGAGTGCTGTTCCTTATTTTTGGTTTCTGAGCTCTTTGTGGTCTTCCAACACTTAGGAATGGATTAAAGCAGAATCTTTACCTCATCTGGGAGGTGAAAATGAGAGGTCTCAGCTGATCCAGGTAGCAAGGCAAGGTGGAGTGAGTAGGTACATCAAGACAAGCCAGATATAAATAAAAATCTGGACGTCCTGTCCTTAGGGACAATGTCAGTGGTTATCTTGGTGATGACAGTTTCAGGAGTCACATCACTACAGCTGAACTAGTTGCCCTTTAAATCCAGTGCACAGCTGGCATCCTGGAACTTCTCTTCACAATCCAGTCCTCCTAAAGATTACTATTGTCTCTCTCCCACATTGGATCTTCTTTATTCTGTATCCTAAGTTATCGTCTTTGCTAAAAATTTACTTTTTTGGTGGAATACTCTCTCCAGTTGCTTCTTGAGAAAAGATGCATGGAAGGTAAACATTTTGAGGTCTTTTATGTCTGAGAAAATATCTTTATGCTACTTTCATAAGGTGGTTTGGGTGAAGAATCCTAGGTTGGAAATAATTTTCCTTTATAATTTTGAAGAAATGTCTCCATTGTCATCTTCCTTCCAATATGACTGTTGAGAAGACTGAAGTCTGAGTCCTGATTCTTTGTATGTGAGCTGTATTTTCTTTCAAGAATCTTATAGAATCTTCTTTTTGTTCCCTGGTTGTGATATTTCACAATGGTGTGCCTCAGTGTAGGTCTCATTCTTTATTTGTTTATGCTAAACACTTGGGAGGCCCTTTCAGATGGGCAGCTCATATCCTTCAGCTCTAGGAAAATTTCTGAAATTCTTTCATTTCCTTCCAACCTCCCCTGCCCCCGTCTCTGGAACTCCTGTTATTCAGATATTGGTCCTCCTGGACTGGTCCTCTAATAGTGTTCCTGTTTCTCTCCCTGTGACTTTTTGGTTTTTTTGCCCCGAGGCATGTGGCATCCTAGTTCCCTGACCAGGGATCGAACCGACACCCCCTGCATTGGAAGAGCAGTTGTTTTTGTTTTGTTTTTTTAATGTATTTATTTATTTATTTATTTATTCTTGGCTGCGTCAGGTCTTAGTTGAGGCACGCGGGATCTTTCACTGTGGGGTGCAAGCTCTTCACTGTGCCGTGTGGGCTTCTCTCTAGTTGTGGCACACGGGCTCAGTAGTTGCTGAGTGCGGGCTCTCTCCTCGTGGTGCGTGGGCTTAGTAGTTGCGGCGCGGGCTTAGTTGCCCCGCGGCATGTGGGATCTTAGTTCCCCAACCAGGGATCGAGCCTGCGTCCCTGGCACTGGAAGGCAGATTCTTAACCACCGGACTGCCAGGGAAGCCCCCTGCTTCTCTCCTATATCTTTTTTTCTCTGGTTCCTGGAAGACTTGCCTCAGTTTTATTCTCCATGCCTCTTTTTTCATTTCAGCTATTGTGTTTTTAATTTCTAAGAAATCTTTATTTTTTTAATGTTCTTTATTAAATTGTATTCTGTTCCTGTTTTATGGATATAGCTTCTCTTATCTCTGTGAAAAATATGAATATATAAATGTATATGTGTGTAAGTGATATGTTTTGTGTTAGAGGCGTTTCCTTGGGTGACTGTAATACTTGGCTGTCTGCTCATGATTAAAGGTGGAGGACGAAAAAGCTGATTGGGAATTCTATTTTTGGTACAGCACTGATGCTAGCAAATGTGCCTTTATACCTCAAAGATGCTCTTGTTTTTCTCTCTCCAGAAAGTAACTCTCCAATCTTCTGCTGAGGTGGGGAAGGGCCTGTTGCCTGGCATCAGGGAGGAGGGAGCAGGTCTAGGAATGAAAGTGCTTTTCAAACAACTTCCGTGGACTCTTCCTTGTTTTAACCCCCTTCTTCTTTGTCTGTCACCTCCTGCTCCTCTATTTCCAGAAGTAATTGGTATTGCCTTCTGTGGATTCTCCAGTGTAAAGTGTGTTGTGTCTCATTTATTTTTTGCTGCCAGGCTATGATTTGGCTTTCCTGGGTCTGCTAAACCACTTAATAATATTCATCCATCCACTGTCAGTCTTTCAAGATTTTGTTGCTCGTATCTCTTCTTATGAGTTTATGTCTAAAAAAGTCTTTTATAGCATTTTAGTGGGCTTTCATGAGAGAGTGAAATTATATGCCTGTTTTTAATTTGCCATCTTAATCCTAAAGCCCTGATTATTTAAAATGTTTGATATAGGTCTCACCTCTTGAGACGTGAAAAGATTATTAAAATTAGCCCTTTTCATCTCTCGCTTTGGTTTTTACATTCATATTTATAATACATGACACTCGTTTGAACTCCTTGAGACTGTAGGAACTCAAGGATTTATAAGTGAATCCAGAATTTGTGAATGAAGAGGTTGATTGTTTTTAAAATTTGCTCTTGTAGGAAAGTGGAAAGGTTTCTGAATCTCCAGCAGTGGTTGTGGAACCAGTTCCAAGTGCCAGATTAGAGCAGGGCTATGCAGCCCAGGTTCTGGTTTACGATGATGAGACTTATATGATGCAAGATGTGGCAGAAGAACAAGAAGTTGAGACCGAGAATGTGGAAACAGGTAGACATCTCATTCAATGTTCATTATTTATAACTTTCTCATTTTGTAAGCGTCAACATTACTATTGCCAGTTGAATAATATTACCGAAAAACCTCTTTTTAATGCTATTTAGTATAGCTTGGAAACAAGTGAAATATCTCTTGTTTAAGGGAATTGATATATATAAAGTTCTACATTATAATTCTTTGAAGTCCAACAGAGTCTCATATCATGGACCCTAAGGACAAAATAACAGACCCATAATAATAAAACTATTTTTGTCATTTTTTTTTTCTGGGAGTGGAAATATTGACTAGTTGTTATTTATTTGTAGAAGTCAACAGGCTAGTATACTAGATTTTTTTAAATTCAAAACATAAATACAGCATTCTCATTCCATAGTAGATTAGAGTTTCTTTTAACCAATATCGGAGCAGTATGATTTCTTTTTTCCTAGGTCAGAAGCATCTTTGTAGTAGTCTGTCAGCTTCCTCTTCCCTTTTTGTCTTCTTAGAAATTTTGGTATTTCAGTATGTCTGTGGTGAGATAACTGTATGTTTAATTGGGCATTAGTATGTATAATTCTTGGAGAAACCTTTTCATTTTTGCCATTGACCATAAAGAAAAAAGAGTTTTTTACCAGAAGGATTATAGTGACAATTTTATAATAATAAACATTAAATTTATCTGTATCAGTTAATAGAGAAAAAGAATCCTTATATTTGGTTTACAATCCTAACAAAAATTCTTAATACTTTAGATAAATTTCTTTAAATGTAGCAAAGTCTCATGATTAAAAATTTTGTATATTTGACGTCTTTCTGCTTGTTGAGGCCCAGCAGCACTCCCTAGTTGTTTTTTTTTTTTTTGGTTGAGCTGAGGGGTTGGAAGTTACCTTGCTCTTCGGAGCAGTGATGGGAACAGTGCCAGCAGACCCCACGTGCAGTGGTGATCAAGTCATCTTATCGAAACAGGTAGCTAAACACTTCATAAAGTCTTCGTGACTGTAGTCTGGAGTGGTACTCGATTTACAGTGCAAGTGGCAGGAAGATACGTAGGTTTTCTTTTGAGAGTTTGGAGAGCTTTCCAGTCCGAAGCTAGAAGGTTAGTGGTAGAGATGAATTTTCTTCTTGAGAAAAAGAATAAGAAGAACTTAGAAAAGTATTATGCAGGACGATATCTTGAAGTAGATATTGTAACTGATTTTATTATAGGAGCATAACTAAAGAGAAAACTAATGGGACAAGAAAAAAGTATGATAGCTTAAGTTGAATGAAAAAAAGTAGAACTGATTGAAATTTCCGGAAAATGTTTTGATCAAAAAAAAAAAAAAAAAAGGGAAGACTGATTTTGGTAGCAAATTGGAAACTTTGAAAAATGAAAACTACAGTGCCAAATTTGCGTCAGTAGAAATTTAAATTCACGTTAAAATACCAGAGCATGTTGACCGACTCTTATTCGTTGTACACTTGATGGTCAACAGTTCATTAATTTAAATTAATCTGGTAAAAACAATTCCAAATAGGAAGCGAATATAATCCATTTAAGGGATTTTATTTTCTTCATCTTCTTGAACTCTGAAGGTGATGATATCATTTGCAGGGCAAAGATGTGAGTGATTATAATATTGAAAAAGAGGATGTACAAAGTCTGGATAAAAGAACAATTACTTTTGTGGTATTTTAAAAGTAGTTTTTGAATACTTGATAATGTTTTTTAGGTTTTTTTTTTCTTCAACACTAAAAGGAAATTTTGGTAAATAACTTAGCTTATTCTAAAATAGTCTAAAAGTAACCTGAGAAGTTCATCTTACATTTTCTTTTTAATTCCATTCTGGCTCATGGATTTTTTAAAACCCACTTTACCTCTAAAATCCATATTACTTCTAAAAATAAGACTAGTATAGTGTAGTTATTCTTGGCTCTCCTTATAGAAGAACACTGTAAAATGCAGAATTCAGATACAGCTCTTTTAAAGGCAATGCCAAATTCAGACTGAAAACTACTTGCTCGTACATCCGTAATCAGAACAGTTTAATACACTCACATTTATTCATCAGAAGGCCTGCAGAACTTGGAGACTACAATATACTAATTTATTTAAAAATAGCATGGCTCATAGTAACTTAGTAAGATTGTTAATATACATAGTTTAGTTTAGAATCAGTTAATCTGAGCTTCATTTTGTTTCTACTTAAAGACTAAAATGCGTTTTTAAATGAGTTGAAATCTAAATAAATTTTCATTCTCCTGATATCTAGAACCTATGTAGATGAAGAAGGGTTGTTACGACTTAATGTAATGCATACTTCCTTTTAGGTAGTGGATTAGGATTGGGTTCATTTCTTGTGGTGATAATAAATTTTAACTTAAATCCCAGATATATGTAGGTTTTGGAGAGGAAGATGACTGGGAAGTAAAGGAAAGGAATATTTATAAGATGGCTACAGCAGTTTCTGTTTGGTGAATTGGTGGAAATGAGATCTGTAGAGGATAAGATTTCCTTTTGTACGTCTAGGAAATACTTCCTGGAGTGCTCCTACATTATAATTTAGATTATATTAGTCTAAAAAGTGTTCATAATTATATTTATTGATCTGTTATATCAGTTCCCGGCATGTTCTCATTGAAGTTTTTTTCTTTTATTCCTGTATGCCCATGCATATGTGTCCATACCAGAAACAGTATTATTCATGGTGTCAGTCATCCAGGCAGGAGTACTAAAGTCATATAATGATGTACATTTAGCTGTCTTCATTATTTTGTGTATAAAATGATTTCTTATTTTGTTAGTAGTAATTATAGGCTATCTTGCTTCACTTTTTTACAGACTGAACATCTATATTTCCCTCACAGAGCTTGTGTGTAATAGTAATCCTCTCTTAAATTATATAGGAAAAACCAAGTATATTTTAAAACTTTAAAAATAGACATATTCATCTAAACCTGTAAATTGCTTTTTGATAATAACAAGTTTAGTCATCATAAAGAGCCTTTGAGGAGTAGTAACGAAGTATGCATGAAGGGTGGTCTCGACTCTGGCAGGCCGAAATACCTCTGCCAGCGGCTGCAGAGTCCAGCAGTTTCTGGAGGCCTCTGGAGAGTGATGTGGTGAGTCGGGGGTGAAGAGGAGTCTCTTGGCTTCCCTACTGAGATGTGGAAATTCAGTTTTTATGTTCACCCCTTAAATATATAATATTTATATTTTATATATATATAAATTTTAATAGGTTATTACAGATTACCATGTAAAAAGTAACAAGTTTATACCAATGCCATCAATAATAGATAAGTTTTGCTGGAAATCTTTTAAGACTTGGCTGCAAAGACTGAGCTGTTGCGAATATGTTTCTTCCTCTTGCACCTTAACTTAACCTATATTTATCCTCATAAGCTTCCGCTTTAACTTATGAGAATATATCAGTAAATACTTTGTATTTGTTATGTGCTGGGGCACTGTGTTCAACATGTTTTTTTCCCTCAAGGTGGTAGTAATTTATATTTTGTGGAGATAAAATATATATATTATAATCAAAATATAAAGCAGTGTAGAATCCGTTGAGCACTATTTACAAATTCAGAGAAATTTTCAGAAGAGGAAAGTTCAATTTACAGCATTAGGGAGTGTTTTAGAGAGAGGAGGAGGACAAATGGTAGGATTTGGCTGGGCAGATAGCAGGTAGGCGAAAGGCGCGTAGACTGAGGGAAATACAGTTAACAGGTGGGTGGGGTGTAGACATTTGAGGTATGTTTAGAAGATACTGAGTAAATAACATATTAATAGGAGGTTCCGTTAAGAACTGTGGCTAGATTGTGATTTGAACCTAAGAGTTAGTAATCAGCCATATAAAAGACAAAGATTTGGAAGGTTTTGAGTGGAAAGTACTAAGTGATTAGTATCTCAGTAGATAGAGAATGGATTGTAGGGAAAAGATGAGGCAGAAAGACTAGCTCTTGTAGTATGTATGACTCAGGGATGGCTTGAGAAGTATTAAAACAAGGTAGAAGCAATAGGAACAGAAGGGGCTTATATAAGCACTTCTACTATGTGAGATCTAATAAGACTAGGCATGATAGATTAGGGGGAGAAACATAGATAGGTAAGGTATTACTCAGTTTTTTGACCCTAATAATGGCGAAAGTATCATAAAGAGTTTTGAGGAAGGCAAGACTGTTTGGGGAAGCAGTTAAGTTTGATAATAAGCATGTTGATTTTGATTTGAAGCAGAGCATCTAAGGGGAAGTAATTAGGTATTTAAAGATGTGCAAATGTATGGTCAGTGTCCCATTACAAAAGAGAGGGCATATTCAAATTAGGATAATTTACGGAATGTTTCAATAAATGGCTAGTTACAAGTGTGTCGGCAAGTGTAGGGTAACCGTCAGTGATGGGGTGGTACTCCAGAGCTAGCAGGAGCAGGGCTGTTTCTGTCCTTTGGCCCAAGGGCCAAACAGAGGGAAGGGTTCCTGGAACCCAGAAGGAGAGCCCTGGAGAGAGGCTTACCTTGAGAGAATCTGGGACCTTTGATCAAAGGACATAGCTGACCTGAGGGCAGTGCCCCAGAGAGGGGGCCAGGGAAGTCAGCCTCCTGGGACAGAGCGAAGGGTGGAGTACAGATCCGTAGGGGCAAATGGAAGGCCATCTAGTACAGCTGACGCTTAGTACAGAAAGGTCAAGCGGAGACCAGCTTGGGATCATCCTCACTGAAGCCATGGGAATACATGAAAACTCCAAGGGGAAAGGAATTTGAGAGATTTCCCCAAGGGGAAGATTTTTAAATTCTATATTTGTCACTCTGTGATAGATAACAAAGGACACAGAATTAAGAAATTAACTTTAGGGAATGTTTACATTTTGAAGACAAGAAGAAGAGCCAAAGAGTAGTCAAATATAATAAAAAATCCTGGGTGACTAATCCGGAGCTTAAATTTTTTTTTTTTTTTTTTTTTTTCTTTTAAGCCTTTTAAGTGGCTCTCTTTAGTAAGAAAGGGAAGAATATTGATTGGGTTAGTTAGTCCTGGTTTCAGGTTTCCACTTGATCACTTACTTGGCAGTATTTAACTGTTTCAGAGTCTATCTCACTGTCGTAAAATAGGAATTCAGTGTTGTGAGGATTATATAAAATAAACCTATAAAGCACAGCACTTGTGATGTAAGTGCTCTGTTAAGCGTTCCTTAACTTCATTAAAACCTTTCCTTGGGCCTTCAGATATGGAGAAGGTCTTTTATACATTAAAACAACATTTGTTTAATACTTCTCTGTTGTAGTTTTCTCTTTCCGTTCACTTTGACTTTTTAAAATGACAAATAAATGTTTTATACCTTAAGTCTGTACTTTTTCCTTCTCATTCCTTCCTTAACTTACTGTGCTCTGGCATCTACATTTATCATTCTCCTGAAGCTCTTTGTTTATCAGATTTCGAAGGCCACTCCTCTACCAAATTCATTGACTCACGGAATCATCCAGAAGTAGAGCCTTTTAGATCTGGCCTTCTTATCTACAGAAACACTGTATTCTAGCAGTTTTCCTTTCTGCCCTTCTCATGGCTGTGCTATTTATGCTTCTGAGCTTTTGCTCAAATATACTTTTCTATCAAGAATGTCTTTAAGGATTATCCATTCCTTCAGGCCCAACCACATGAAGCTGTCCGCAGCAATTGTGGCCTACGTTAAACACTCCCTTTCCTGATCTTCTGTGAGACCATCTGGGCTTAGACACATGATCATTGACTTTCTTACACTGTTCTTGTGTGTATACTCCTTTTGTTTTCAAAGTGAGCACACAAGCCCCTGAGTACAGAGCCCATATTTTTATTTTGTTGAATATAGCATATAATACAGAGTTTAACACATAGCTGTTAAGAAATACAGACTGAAGCAAATTGAGTTTTGACTTAGAATTGCAGTATAATGAAGAACCATCTATGTAAAATCTTAAATATGTTTTCTTTTTTGTTTATATGCTAAATATTGAATACCGTAGGGTTATTTAAAATATAAAAAGGTAGTCATCCAAAAAACATAAATATGGTCATCCAGAATATATCAAAGCCATAATGTTGTCATACTTAGATTAACTTCATCTTAAAATCACAGTTAGTTTTAGTCATTCTTGCTTACACCTAAATTTGATTTTTTTTTTTTAATAATAAAAGCAATACGCGTTCATTGGAAAAACTGGAAAGTATTACAAAGAATAAACAGTGAAAATCACCCATAACCTTACCAGTGAGGGGGCAGTAACTACCACGTTTCTAAATTTCCCGCTGGCCTTTTTTATGTATGTTTTAAGCATATTTAGCATCTTGTTATGTAATACACGTAGACTTATTTATTAATCTTTACTAACAAACATTGGCTCAAAGGGATCTGGTAGCTTCCTACTTCTCTCTTCTGCTCATTGGGAACAGGACTTTGGTTTTTAACCAAGTATCAAAACATAAAAGGTTGGTCTTATTAGTTAAATTAATTATCAAGAGAACTTAGAAAACTTTTTTTTTTGTGATCAACAAAATTGTGTTTAGAGGTTAGTTGAAAAGATAGATGAATGATAAGAATTTTTATGTACTTCAACAAGAAAGTAGTGCTTTTTTTTAATAAATGAAAGTTCAGGTTTTTGAAATGCAGTTTTGAAAAATAAAACCAGATTTCTATTGAAAAATAAGATAAGGAACCACATTTCTTTCTTGAAGACTCTCAAGACTAGGTTGACCTCACGATGAGCCTTGATAACTTTTGTATGTGTTATACCATCAGAAATCCTCCCTGTGGCACAAAAGGACTCTTTTAATTAGAAAATATTGTTGCCACAGGGAGGTAGAAGATCGACATGAAAAACTGGGGATCTGAAAAGGAGCCCCTACCCTAGGATTACCTGAAGGTGAAACAGATTGAGCCAGAAGGAAGACAATGCTGGTAGGTTGGTCTTTAATTTATTAAGAATGTTTGCAACTTTACATTTAACTACAATGATTTCAGCTGTGTTTCCGTATTTTTGTTTAAAGGGTGACAGCGATCCCTCCTTGTGGAGGGAGAAAGATTATAATAGTATTTTTCCGCCTAAGGAATCTGCTGTCTAAGTTAATTCCCTGCCGTGTCCCTAATATCTGTTTCTTCTATAGACAAAACTCTAGGTCTGTCTCCCGCCTTCACTTCCTTCGAAGTTACCGCTGACTGAACATCTTCAAGTCTTTTTTTTTTTTTTTTTTTTGTGTTATTTCTGCTTCTAATCTATACTTTTTCCTAAAATAATTTTTTAAGAAGTGTTTTCTTTCAATTATCTATTTTCTTGAATTTAGCCTGGTCACTAGTTTTCTAAAAAGGTAAAATGTGAATCTTAAGTTTATTTAGTTTTGATTCTAGAATTGTGTGAATTATAATTATACTATTATTTAGATTAGTTAGAAAGCCTTATTAGAGAGAAGTTTTTAATATTTTATTAACAGTATTTCATTTAAGATGCCATCAATTGTAAGAAACGTTATTTTTAGACCACTAAAAGAAAAACCTGCCGGCAATTACAAATTTTAGGATATCGTCAGTTGTAAAATACATCCTGATTTCAGAGATGTCAAAATGTGAAAAAATGTATGTCTTAGAATTAATGAAATATGTTATCATGCAATTCTGAATCGTCCTGAAATTCCCATTATCTGGGAATTGGATATTAAAATATCAGGTTCATGAAAAATGGAGGTGAGTTGCAGTTGTGGAAGTCCCTGCATGTGCTGAGTATGATCTCTAAATTCTTTACTGTCATTTAAGAGAGGGTATTTAAAAAACCATTTAACTATACTGTTTAACAGTATACAAAGTAACCATATAAGGTAATAAATTAACGGAGGGTATAGAAGATGAAAAAGTATTTTAATAAGATGCTTTTACTTAATCAGTAGGTAGAGCTTGGGAATTCCCTGGTGGTCCAGTGGTTAGGACTTGGTGCTTTCTCGGGCCCTGGTCAGGGAACTACGATCCCACAAGCAGCACGGCCAAAAAAAAAAAAAAAAAAAGTAGAGTTTTATCATAATTGTCAGTTTTTAATTGGATTTTGTGATCTAGAAAGAAAATGAAATGAAGCTTCTCTGCTTTCTAAACTATCACTTTAAAACAGGATCCTTCAAGGGCTCTTTAAAGTAGCCACTGATTTTTAGTGCACCTTGAATGGAAGTTTTACAGATTATTAATTATGTGAAGGAGAGTGGCCAAAAGCAAAGAACAACCCTGTCAATTAATAAAACAAATGAAAAGGAATGATTTTAAATGGTATTTGTATGCTTTTCAGGAAACATCTATTTTATATAAAAGGAAAGATAAGTATATCCAGACAGTCGATCATTAGAGGATATTTGTTTAATTTGGGAAACTAGTAGCATTCATTCCTTTGCACTCAGACTTGTTTTTTTAAACACTAATTAACTTCCAATTTTGCATATAACAATGTGTCTAAGTAATACAGTTTTGTTAATTCAGACTGAGGAGAGGGCTAAATACAGATTATATGGAATTTTAAATGAGTAGTACACAAGGTTATAGGTGTTGCCAAGTCGGGATAGCTCAGACTTCTTAGATATACACACAGGAATGCTTTAAAACATGTCTCTAGGCAGATCCATGCATTCATTCCTCAGCCAGCTCTTACTGAGGGCCAGCAGCATGTCAGGCCCAGCTGAATACCTTGTGGCGAATGAACCCTGTCTTTGCCCCCACCAGGCTTTCAGCTTTGTGGAGAAGGTGAACAGTTAAACACGTTGTTACAATAAAATGTGATGAGTTAACGTTGTGATAGGATTAATGAAAGGTTTAGAGAGTATACAGTAGGGGAATGGCTAGGAGGTCAGAGAATGCCTCCCTGAGGAAGTGACATTTAAACAGGTTTGAAGGGTCTGAAGCAATTGGCCAAGCAGAGAACAGCACGTCTGAAAGTCTGGAGGAACGAGAGCATGGCCTATTTGCTTTGCAGAAAGGAGTTCAGCATGGCTGGAATATGGATTACGAGAAGGAAAGGGGATGAAAGTGAGGCTAAAGAGGTAAAATCTTAACGGGGGAGGACTCTGAAAGCTTTGTACCTGTTTTTTGGGCCTTATCTAAAGGGCAATGGGAAGCCTTTTAAGAGATTTAAACAAAGTATGTTTTTTATACAAATTTAGTTGTTTCCAAAATACTGAGTACTGTGAAATGAAAGGTAAAGGAAGACAGTCAAAGCATTATCTAAAATAAAGACTGAACTCCGTAGCTCCTCATTCACAGTTCCCTGGTTTTAAGCTAGTTGACTATTCTTATTCACTTTCCACTAAATTGCCTGCCTCTGCAGAGGTGGGCTATAGATATGCTCATTGCCCGTACTAAGCTACAAGTTACAGAGATTAAGGTATTTGCACAACTAGCGTTTCTTTTTGGAATCAAAAGGTGGGTGCTTTGGTATAATGCTGTTTCAGGAGAAGGAATCATTGTCCCTTATGCATCCCCCATGCCCCTTTGTAAACTTGGAAAAGGGTCTGTGCGTTTTCTCAGATTTGTGAAGGGGACCGTAACTTAGAGGAGGTCAGGAACACTTTTAACACGGCTATTAACTGTTAACTTTTGTGTGTTTTTTAAATCTTTTTATATTGTGGGCCTCTTTGGCCATATGGTGAAGCCTGTGGACCTTCTCTCAGAACAATGTTTTTAAATATATGAAATACCTAGGATTGCCAAGGAACCAAATATATTGAAATGTAGCTTTCAGACTATTTTTAATTGTGACATATTAATACATACGTTTCTTTAATAATGCATTAAATAATGAGATCTAGTGGCAGATCTAATTTACTGCTGTAATTTCAAAGTAGTGACCGTAAAGTATATTTTGAGATATATGTAACAACTATAATATGATATGAAAATATTTTATGATTTCTGTTGGTCGTGAGTCACAGATACTGGGAAAACTACTGTGGTTTGTACTTTTATTTAAAATTAAAGTGCTAAATTTCAGTTGGAATCTAAAAAACAGTTTTCCCAGATCTCATCCATGTCTTATTTTACCTGTCCTCCATATTCTGCCTTATTTCTGCTTTCTTTCCTTAATAACGCATAGTAGGGATCTGAATACAGATTTATGATCTCTGATAAGGAAAAAAACCCTGTCAACTATATACTGGTAGTTTTTCATGTCACTTAATGGATTGACTTAATTTAACTTCTTCTAAAAACATTCTAATGTTTGAACATTAAGTACATTTCTTTAAAGCCTCATCTAGTATTTTATGACCTTTTTGTTGGCTTGAGATCCCTTCTATTTCCATGAGAAAAATTTCTGTGGCCAGTGGCTCTCAGACTTGAGCATACGTCAGAATCATCTGGAGTGCTTGTTAAAACACAGATCGCTAGCCCCACCTCCAGGATTTGTGACTTAGTGAGCTGGAATTCAAGAATTTGCATTTTAAAAAATATAAATGTATTTATTTATTTATTTTTGGCTGCGTTGGGTCTTTGTTGCTGCACACGGGCTTTCTCTAGTTGCAGCGAGCGGGGGCTACTCTTCGCTGTGGTGCGCGGGCTTCTCATTGCAGTGGCTTCTCTTGTTGTGGAGCACGGGCTCTAGGCGCGTGGGCTTCAGTAGTTGTGGCACGTGGTCTTAGTAGTTGTGGCACGTGGTCTTAGTAGTTGTGGCACACGGGCTTAGTTGCTCTGCGGCATGTGGGATCTTCCCGGACCAGGGCTCGAACCTGTGTCCCCTGCATTGGCAGGTGGATTCTTAACCACGGCGCCACCAGGGAAGTCCTGAGAATTTGCATTTTTAACAAGTCCCCAGGTGATGCTGATGTTGATACTGCTGGCCCAGGGATCATACTTTGAGAACCATTACCTCGGCTGTTGGGAATGATAGCACCAAAAGAGAGCTTCTGCCATCATGAGAACTCAGTTAATCCTGTAGTTTCTTACTGTGTATAGTATACCCATCACAAAGATTGCTGTTGCGGGTGAAGAGATACTAAAGTTCTTTCAGGCTTATATGAGGTGATGTAATGCATTGCTGCTGTTAATTAATTCACCAGTAAACATTCATTGAGCATCTACTATATACCAGGCACTATTTAGAGCATGGGACTCGAGCAATAGACAAGAGGGGCAATGTCTGCATTCATGCAATACTTAGACTCTAGTGAAGAAAACATGTAAATTCACCATAGTGTAAAATTGCTTTGTCACAAATCAGAATACATAAATTAACAACTCCTGAGATTGTTGTTTAGAGTTAATATTAGCAATTAAGTTAAAATAATAAATTCGTGAATCATTTCTTTTCAAGCAGTTGAAGCAGCAGATAAATTCTCCCTTCTCCTCCTCCATATGTCAGTCTTTAAGTACAGCTGAGATAATGGTAAACTTAATATTTATCATGTACAAAGTACCTATTCTATGCACAGTACTGCTCCTAGGGAGTAAGTGATTCATAGTTGAATAAAACATGGTGGCTGGACTCAAAGAAGGTTACCAACTAAGTTGAGAAAAACAAGTATTTGAGGAAATAATAGTATGAAGTAGATAGGGTTGGGGAAAGGTGAGGAAAGACAAAGAATTGCCAGGTATAGTAGTTAGTCTATAAGTTCCAGGTTGCATTATTGCTATTGTAATGGGTCATATTTAAATGTTATCATAAGGGCACAGTTGACTGGTAAGGCAGAGGGGTTTAGGGACAGAGAAGCAAGTCAGATGGAATTAAGCATTCCCAAATCTCACCTTTTTTTTTTTTTTAATGTGTGTACAGTACCATCAAAAACATGAGTGACTTTCCCATTCACAAAAAATAAGGGGACAGTGCTAAGAACTAACCGTGTGTGCAGTGGTTAGTTACAATTTGGGAGTGAGATTAGGAGATGAGGTAGGACTAATTTTTATTTAAAAATTTTTCTACATTTCTGTAATTTTTTTTCCATTGAGCATATCAAGGGAAGAAGGAATGTAGCCGGTTTCCTCTCTTACCATTAGACATTATTAAGGTGTAGAGTACCAGTTTTTATAATAGATATCACATATTCTCCAAGTTTACGTTCAGCATTTGGTCATAACTGGATGTTTGATTTCTTTTTACTTTGTAGATCAGCCAAAATACATATATTACTTAAAAGGAATGAACAATTAAATCTTTAAATTTAATGAAAAATGCTTTTCATATGTTTTCTATAAGACTGAGTCATGATAATAAGTACTTATCCTCCAGGACTTACTTAAGAATATATTTGAACAATATGAATTATTTGTTAGCTAGAACTTAGAGATTTTCTTATCACTAGATGAGCTTGCAAAAGATGACCCTAGAAAGTTTTACGTCAAAAAGAAAGGAGTTATGTCTCTAAACTGGTTAGCAAAATGGGACTTCCCCCCTGCAACTTAATCCTCATAAAATAAAGATTTAGAATAATAACTTATAATGAAAAAATTCTTTTGAAGAGGGAATCAAGGATTTGGTTCAAGAGGAGAAAAGAACTCAAAACAGGTAGCATCTATTACTACTTGGATTTACAACAGTAAGCTTTAGCCGTTTGGTTTGGAAAAACCAAGGCTGGCAGAATCACATTTGTTTTTAATCCCATTGCTACATTACAGGCCTGCTTAGGAGGCCCTCAGAAGTGCCAGTTATCTATTTGAGGTAAGAAGACACCGATTATTATGTCTAGGCTTCATCTGCAGGCTATGTTCTGGGAAGAGAGGCCTCCACACACAAAAAAGGAAGAACTTTCGGTGAACCTCATCCATGGGAATAAAAGTAAGGGGCAGAAACCAGTGCATTCAGTTTACCAACTCACAAAGGGAGTCAGGAGTTTTTCATTAGAATTAGTAGCAAGCACTTTAACAAAAAGAATCCCTATATACTTGTTTTTGGCGGCTGCAAGAAATGGGGAGGCTAATGAAAGACTAGTTAATTCTACAATTAATCTTAGGGGAAACAGAATCCTCAGAGATAGAATAGTTGAAAGGAGAAGAAAGCAGACTGAATTTCCTTCCGAGGAAAGAAAAGAGCTTGAGGAGTTGCCCTGTCTTTGAGGCCATTTGCGAGGTTATCCGAGGCTGCCCTTGGTGCGTGTAGCACTTTTTTTGTGTGGGCTCGAACAAGAAATTAGATATAGCCTTGACTGTAAAGGAGCTTGTCTCTATTGGGGAAACTATATAAGAAAACAACTCTTTATAACCTAAAGACTGTTGTGAGAGTGAAGAGGAGAGAGCTGTTAGCTCCTGTAATGGAAAGTTCATATTTTAGCTGAGCCTGGAAAGATAAACTTTCATTTGGGAAGTGTTGAAGAAAAAAAATTCAATGACAGTCATTAAAATACAGTAAGGAAGACTTTATTCAAGGTTGGGGGGCGCGGGTATTGTGAGAAGTCGTCATTTCCACCCTTTCGTCCCTTACCTCCTAGTTCATTACCAAATCATGTCAGTTTTACCTTCAAATGTATCGTAAGTCTACCAATTTCTTTCCAACTTTATTGCTACTAGCCTAGTCCAACCTGTAGTTATTTTTTATATGAGCTACTGCTTTGGCCTTTGGCCTTCTAATAGGTCTTGTGTTGATTCCTGCCCACCACCCCCGGAACCCCAAGCAATCCATTCTTCACATTGTAGGCCAGGTGATTGAAAAAATATATTGGGTTGGCCAAAAATTTCCTTTGGTTTTTAAGTAAAAAGACATTTTTCGTTTTCACCAAGAACTTTATTGAACAACGTGTTCACCTCCACTACCTTCTGCCATTTTTCAGGTAACTTCATAATTCCATCTTCCCAAAACTTTTTATCTTTTTGAGCAAAGAACTGTTCCAGGTGCCTTTTACAGGCTTCCAGGGAATCAAAATTTTTTCCATTAAGAGAATTTCCTGAAGACCGAAATAAATGGAAATCCGTAAGTGCAGTGTCTAGTGACTATGGCGGATGCATCAGGACTTCCCAGCCAAGCTGTAACAGTTTTTGCCTGGTCATCAAAGAAACATGCGGTCTTGCATTATCCTGATGGAAGATTATGGGTTTTCTGTTGACTAATTCTGGACGCTTTTCGTAGAGTGCTGCTTTCAGTTGGTGTAATTGGGAGCAGTACTTGTTGGAATGAACTGTTTGGTTTTGCAGAGGGAGCTCATAGTAGAGGACTCCCTTCCAGTCCCACCATATACACAACATCACCTTCTTTGGATGAAGACCGGCCTTTGGTGTGGTTGGTGGTGGTTCATTTCGCTTGCCCCACGGTCTCTTCCGTTCCACATTATTGTGCAGTATCCACTTTTCATCGCCCATCACAATTTGTTTTAAAAATGGAACGTTTTCGTTATGTTATCGCATGCGGCAAGATGGTCAAGAAGGTGTTTTCCGCTTAACTTACGTGGAACCCAAACATCAAAACGATTAACGTAAGCAAGCTGGTGCAAATGATTTTCAGCGCTTGATTTGGATATTTTGAGTATGTCAGCCATCTCCCGCGTGGTATAATGTTGATTGTTCTCAGTGTCTCGATTTGATCGCTATCAACTTCAACTGGTCTACCCGACCATGGAGCATCGTCCAGCGAGAAATCTCCAGCACGAAACTTTGCAGACCACTTTTGACACGTTCCATCAATCACGGCACCTTCTCCATACACTGCACAAATCTTTTTTTTTTGCGTTTCAGTTGCGTTTTTACCTTTCTTGAAATAATAAAGCATAATATGCCGAAAATGTTGCTTTTTTTCCTTCCATCTTCAGTATTAAAATCGCTACAGAAAAATTCACCAATTTTGATAGTTTTTTTTTAAATGCATGCTGATATGAGAGCTGTCACAATACAGTCCAACAGAATTGTTTTGAATGAAGTTAAAGACAGCTAAGCGCTACTGGAGCCATCGTACGGAAAAAACCGAACGAACTTTTTGGCCAACCCAATATTTATAAATTGAATCATGATATTCCCTTCCATAAAACCTTCTAGTGGTTCTAATTGCACACAGGATACTAGTCAGGATTTTTAACATGGCTTTCAAGACACTGAATAATTGGGCTCTCCTCTCATCCATCTAGAAACAGTAACAACAATAATAGCAACAAAAAACAGAACCCTAACATTAATATTTCTTTACTGTATTGCCAGGAATAGTTCTTAGAGCTTTATACAATAATAGATTTAATACTTTCAGCAACCCTAGGCTGAATAGCCTTTCTAAGGCTAGACATCTATTTAAGTGGTGGAGCAAGGACTTCAAGTCAGCTAGTACGTCAGCTAGGGCTCCAGAGCCCAAGCTCTTAAGCATTATACTCTGATGAATTACACAATACCCTCACCCCAGACATACACACACACTGTTGTCTTTTCGCCTTTCCATTAATCCAGACTTTACCTTCCCAGGGTGCTCTTGTATGCTGTTTTCTTTCCGGAACATACTGCTTTTCATTTTTCAGCTTTTCGTTCCTGGTCATCTTTTGGATATCAGTTTGAAAGTCACTCTCTCCGAGGGAGGTAGGGGCTTTAGCTGATACTCTTCAGTCTCAACTAGGGCTGTTCTGTTACTTTCGTCAGAGACTCGCATTCCCTTTTCTTTTTTGGTTACCACCTACAACTTGTGATACAGTAAACTCCCATGATGAAGTAGTAAGTAATTCTAAAAAATTCAAATCACATAAAAATGGCATTCTTGTGAGTTTAATAAAACGACCCGAGTCAGTCTTTGTGGAGGAGGAAGTGCGTGTGTGGAATGGGTTCCAGGATTCAGAATAAGGTATCCAAGTCAGTCTGAGGTCAGACTTCGGTGGTTTGGTGCCACCTGCTGGTAGCTGTGTAGTCCAGTGACTGCTGTGGGAGATGGGAGCCAATTCCCAGTTAAAATTTATCTGAATTCATGTATTCATGAAGTTTTACTTTATTCTATTTGTGTTTATTGTTTAGTCTTTCCACTCAATGCTTCATAAGTCCAGAGACCATATGCCCTGTGTTAACTGGTATTGGTCAAAGCCAGGCACCAGGTAGGTTTTGAATAACGTATTTGTTGAGTGACTGAGTGAATCAGAAAACATCATGAACCAGAGCAGAATTTCAGAAATTTTGTATTTTATTTAGAAACTGACAAGTAATGTAGTTTAACTAGAGATTAGGCTTTGTAGAGGCATATGGTTGAGAAAAGTGAGCCTAGAAAGATAAGAGTGGAAGCAGATTTTGGTGGCCTTTGAATTAAATAGTTAGGAACTGTGTGAAACATGATCTGGAGAAGATGAGAAGTGAAAAGAAGGACATTTATTTTAAGCAACTAGAGCATACTAAAATAATAGAAATAGGAGGTCTGGCTTCCAAAATACTAAGTTGGGGGGTAGGTTAGGGAGTAAACTAAACTTTTAACCCATCTAACAGAAAGGCAACAAAGAGCAGAAAAAAACTATGGAAATACAAATCATAAATCAAGACAGTAGGGACTTCCCTGGTGGCTCGGTGGTTAAGAATCCGCCTGCCAATGCAGGGCACGCGGGTTCGAGCCCTGGTCCAGGAAGATCCCACGTGCCGAGGAGCAACTAAGCCCGTGCGCCACAACTACTGAGCCTGTGCTCTAGAGCCCGTGAGCCACAACTACTGAGCCTGCGAGCCACAACTACTGAAGCCCATGCACCTAGAGCCCGTGCTCTGCAACAGGAGAAGCCACCTCAATGAGAAGCCCGCGCACCGCAACGAAGAGTAGCCCCCGCTTGCCGCAACTAGAGAAAGCCCGCGTGCAGCAGTGAAGACCCAATGCAGCCATAAACAAACAAATAAATAAATAAATAAAACATTTATTTAAAAAATCAAGACTGTAGAAATAGTCCAAAACATCAATTATATTAAAATTACCAATTGTGATCTTAACACGAGTCTGTGCTATTTTTAACAGATACACAAAACAAAATTTAAAGAAAGGAAAAATATATTTATCAGAGAAATACCAAATAAATCTGCTGTAATAAAATAGAATTCAGGGTGCAGATCTTTAATTGGGACAAAGAGAGGCTTTTCAAACTGCTAAAAGGAACAGTCCAGAAAATATAATCATCATAAACTTATATGCATCTAACAACATAGCCTTGAAATATCATTTAAAGTAAAAATTTTCAGGAATTCCCTGGTTGTCCAGTGGTTAGGACTCTGCGCTTCCACTGCAGGAAGATCCACTAAGATAACCGTAAGCCACGTGGTGCGGCAAAATAAATAAGTAAGTAAGTAAATAAATAAATAAATAAATAGAAACTTTCAGAATTGCAAGGCGAAGTGGACATGTCTACAAAACTGGGACTTTAAAACACCTTTGTCGGGAAACGCTAGTCTGCCATCTCCATGGTCTGCTGGCTTTCTGAATAAAGTCGTATTCCTTGCCTCAAAAAAAAAAAACAAAAAAAACAAAAAAACTCTGTCAAAATTGAAAAATCAGGCAGACACAAAATTTAAAATGACATCAAAGAATTAAACCACAGGATTAACAAATTTTATAAGCTGGAGATCTATAGAACATTGTAGTTAACTGAATAAAATACAACTTCGTACATTTTCTTTTTCCAGTTATATACAGGTCAGCTTTTAACTGTGTACTATGTCATAGAAGAATCTCAACAATGTCTGGAAAATCAGTGTCATTCAAAATATACTATTTCATCATAATGCAATAAAGTTAGAAATCAACAATGAAAAGACAACCAAAATACTTATAATATTGGCAACTAAAAACTCATAAATTGGAAATTCCCTGGTGGTCCAATGGTTAGGACTTGGTGATTTCACTGCCGTGGGCTGTGGGCCTGGGTTCAATCCCTGGTCAGGGAACTAATATCCCGCAAGCTGTGCGGTGTGGCCAAAATAAAAATAAAATAAAATAATAAAAACTCACTAATTAATGAATGAAAGAGGAAATGAAATTTATGAAATATTTGTAGCTAAATAACAAAGCATTGCATGCAAAAATTTAGATGTGAACTTAAGCAGAACTCACAGAAATTTAATAGCTCTAAGTGGGTTAATTGGAAAATAAGAAAGGTTGATAAAATGAGCATCTGCTCAACTCTAGATGTTAATAAAGGACCAACAGAATCAATCCAAATTTAGTAGAAGAAATACTAAGTCTATATTAATTAAATAGAAAATAGAACAGAATAGATTATTAATACCGTAAAATTAATAAAAATGGATGAATCTCTATAAAGACAGATCAAGGAAAAATGAGTACTATTAAAAACAAAAATATGACCAACAGAATAGAGTTTAAAAACCATAAGAAAATACTATAAACAACCTATTGCCATAAAATTTGAAAACCTACAAAGTGAGCAACTAAAATATATATATATATATATGTATATATATATAAATTACAGCTGACTCAAGAGGAAATAGAAAACCTAGGCAAATCAATAACCATTTAAGGTCTTTAATTTTACATATGCATCCCCTCATTCAAATAAAATTTATCAGACCCAGTTCTATTTCTAAAATTTCAAGGGATGCATAATCCCTATCATGTACAAACTGTCATAGAAAACAGTAAAAGAGGGAAAGCTTTTCAACTCATTTTATGAAGCTAGTATAACCTTAACCTTAACACTGATCTAGTATAAAAAAAGAAAGTTTCTTGCTGAATTTATGTATGATCATAGCTACAAATGTTCTAACTTAAGAATAGCAAATTAGGACTTCCCTGGTGGCGCAGTGGTTAAGAATCTGCCTGGCAATGCAGGGGACACGGGTTCGAGCCCTGTTCTGGGAAGATCCCACATGACACAGAGCAGCTAAGCCTGTGTGCCACAACTACTGAGCGTGCGCCCTAGAGCCTGTGAGCCAGAACTACTGAGCCCCCGTGCCGCAGCTAGTGAGGCCCGCGCGCCTAGGGCCTGTGCTCCGCAACGAGAGAAGCCACCACAATGAGAAGTCCGCGCACCGCAACGAAGAGCAGCCCCCACTCACCGCAACTAGAGAGAACCTGCGCACAGCAATGAAGACCCAATGCAGCCAAAAAATAAATATATTTTTAAAAAATTAGAAAAATAAAGTAAGTTATTTCATGGATGGAAAAGCATTAAAAAAAAAAAAGAGCAAATCAAATCCAGCACTCATCAAAAAATACGTAATGGCTAAATGCATACTAGAAAGGCAAGGAAGGCTAAATATTAGAAAACTTATTAATGTAATTTACCATATGAATAGATTAAAGGAGCAAGCCCATATTATCATCTCAGTAGATGCAAAGGCATTTGCTAAAATTCATCATCTTCTGAAGATAAAGACTCTTAATCTGGGCTTCCCTGGTGGCTCAGTGGTTAAGAATCCACCTGCCAGTGCAGGGGACACGGGTTCGAGCCCTGGTCCAGGAAGACCCCACATGCCGCGGAGCAACTAAGCCCGTGCGCCACGACTACTGAGCCTGCGCTCTAGAGCCCACGAGCCACAACTACTGAGCCCACGTGCCACGACTGCTGAAGCCCGTGCGCCTAGAGCCCGTGCTCCACAGCAAGAGAAGCCACCGCAATGAGAAGCCCGCGCAGCGCAACGAAGAGTAGCCCCCGCTCGCCACAACTAGAGAAAGCCTGCGCGCAGCAACGAAGACCCAAGGCAGCCCCCCCCGAAAAAAAAAGACTCAATCTGGATTGGGACTTGATAAGGTATATATATTAAAAATCTATAGCAAATTTCATAATTAATGGGGAAACGATTCCATTTACCATGTTTATTAACTAGCGTTATACTGGCAGGCCTAGCAAATGCAAATAAGGCAAGAAAAATAAAAGACAAAGATCAGAAAGGAAGAAACAACAGAAACACTGTTATTTGCGAGGTTTACACAAAATTTAAAAGTGTATAGACTTTAAAACTACTTAGAAGATTCGTCAGTGTTGCTGTATACAAGACTAGTAATCAGAAAATGAAACGAAAAAGATCCCATTCATAATAGTTTTTAAAACTTAATTAGGTATCTGGGAATAAATCTAACAATAATATGCAATACCTATAAAAATAAGAATTTTGCTTTATGGAGGGACATAAATAAATGAAGAGATACGCAACTTCCTTAAGAAGAAATAGAAAACCTAAAGAGACCAAAACCATTTCACTGACTTTATTCTTTAACCCACAAACACATGGAAAACTGGACATGGTAAAGCTGTTAATTCTTCCCCTTTTAATCTATAAATTCAATACAGTTCTAGTCAAAATTCCAAGAGGACTGTTTTTTGGTGGAATTTGACAAACTCTTAGGTAGAGGTCCAAAAATAGTCTAGATAATTCTGCAAAAGAACAAAGTGTGTGGTACTTGCCCTCCTATTCATAAAGAATGATTCTAAAACTATACAGTATTTTTAAATGTGTGATTGGCCCACAGATGAATAGTTGAGTAGGATAGACTAGAGAGCCCAGAAAGAGCAAGCATGTATTTATGCCTAGTATATAATAGACACGGATTTATAGAAAGGCAGGACTATTTGGTAGATTATATTAGGATAGCTAGTTTTTTATAAAGAGAAAAGTAAAGCTAGAGCCCTGTTTCATACCGTCTTTTATTTATTTTTTCAATTGATTTATTTATTCCTCTTTATTCTTTTTATTTATATAAAAATCCAGTCTCCCTCCCTCATAAGCATCAAATTTAATTTGATTAATAGGTATTTTTTTAGTGTATTAAGTGTATATATTATGTTGTATAAATTTAAAGTGTATAGTAATGGTACTATGTATCTTACTCTGTTTCCTACTTTTTTTTAGTAAATACTATTCTTAATATCCGTGCATGTTGCTTTGTATGTATATAATCTGTTGCTTCTGACTGCTGCATAATTCTCCCTGATTGACATCCACCACATTTTACTCTCCTGTTTGTGGTTGTCTGTGGATCAGCTGGGAGCTTACTGGTCTAGGATGGCCTCATCTGAGGCACCTCAGCCCTCCTTCTCTCCAGTCTCCAGTCATCTTCTTTCTTTTTTATTCCTTATGATGTTCATCAAGAACTCCAGTATGTTTAGGAATAGTTATATTAATTGGCATTCCTGGTTATTTTTTTTTTTTGGTAGTGGATTTTCTCTTAAAATTTTTTTTTAATTAGAAAAATTTTTTAGTGAGGTATAGTTGATTTATAATATTATATGTTTCAGGTGTACAACATAGTGATTCACAATTTTTTTTTTTTTTTTTGGCTGCATTGGGTCGTCGTTGCTGTGCTTGGGCTTTAGTTGCAGTGAGGGGGGCTACTCTTCGTTGTGGTGCGCAAGCTTCTTATTGCGGTGGCTTCTCTTGTTGTGGAGCATGGGCTCTAGGCACGTGGGCTTCAGTAGTTGCAGCACACGGGCTCAGTAGTTGCAGCACACGGGCTCAGTAGTTGCAGCATGCGGGCTCAGTAGTTGCGGCACGTGGGCTCAGTAGTTGTGGCTTGCCAGCTCAGTAGTTGTGGCACACGGGCTTAGTTGCTCCGTGGCATGTGGGATCTTCCCAGACCAGGGATTGAACCTGCGTCCCCTGCATTGGCAGGTGGATTCTTAACTACTGTGCCACCAGGGAAGTCCCGTGATTCACAGTTATTAAAGGTTATACTCTTATTTATAGTCATTATAAATGATTGGCTTTATTTCCTATGCTTTATAATATATCCTTGTAGCTTATTTATCTTATACATAGTAGTTTGTACCTGTTAATCCCCTACTCCTGTCTTGCCCCTCCCCCTTCCCACTCCCCACTGGTATGTTTTCTGTATCTGTGAGTCTGTTTCTTTTTTGTTATATTCACTAGTTTAATTTTTTTAGATTCCTTATATAAGTGATATCATATAGTATTTTTCTTTCTCTGTCTGACTTATTCCACCAAGTATAATACCCTCCAAGTCCATCCATGTTGTTGCAAATGGCAAAATTTCATTCTTTTTTTATGGCTGAGTAGTATTCCATTGTGTATATATGTGTGTGTGTGTGTGTGTGTGTGCATAAACACACCACATCTTCTTTATCCATTCATCTGTTAGTGGACACTTGGGCTGCTTCTGTATCTTGGGTGTTGTAAATCATGCTGCTATGAACATTGGGGAGTATATATCTTTTTTAATTAATGTTTTTGTTTTCTTTGAATATATACCCAAGAGTGGGATTGCTGGATCATATGGTAGTTCTATTTTTAGTTTTTTGAGGAACCTCCATACTATTTTCCACAGTGGCTGCACCAATTTACATTCCCATTGGCAGTCCTGTTTTTTTCCTAATCTTGAAGGGAGTGTATCTGAAGTTTCAACTTGAAGTTTAATGTTTGTTGTAGGTTTTAGTATATAACATGTACCAGGTTAAGGAATTTCCGTGTAGTCCTTTGGTTTTGTTTTTGTGTTAGTTATACATGGAATCCTGTCAGATGCTTTTTCAGCATTCTTTGATGAGTCATGATTTTTCTTCCGGAATATATTAACGTGATCAATTAATTAATGAATTCTCAGGCATTGAATTCTCCTTGCGTTTGAGGATACATGTTACTCATCATTTTGCTCTGTTTTGCTTTAAGTTAAGGACCTTTTATAAGTAATATGGAACTATAATTTCTTTTCTTGTATTGTCCTTATCTAATCTTGGAATCAAGATTACACTAGGCTCATAAAATAACCTAGGTTGCTTTCACTTTTTTTTTCTCCTATTTTCTGTAACAATTTCTGTAAGATAAGAATTTAAAAATTTGCTAGAATTTGCCTAAAAGGACATTTAAGCCTGTAATTTTTTTTTTTTTGTAGAGAGGAGGTTTTGGGCTACATTTTCATTTCTTTGCTACTTACTATTCTATTCAGGTTTTTCTTTATATAGTTTATACAGCTTCTTTATACATTTCATCCAAATTTCAACTTTATTAGTGTATAATTGTTCATAATACTGATTTATTATTTTTATATGTATTGTATCTGTGGTTATTTCTCCCCTTTTGTTCTGTATCTCATTTGTACCTTCTTTTCTTGGTTATCCTTGCAGAGGTCTATCTATTTTATTAATCTTTTCCAAAATCAACTTTTGGTTTTGTGAATCTTTTCTATTTTTTAAAATTATTGCTATTTCATTTTTCCTGCTCTTTATTACTTCCTTCCTTCTTTTTTCTTTGGGTTTGTTCTGTTGATTTTTCCATCTTTATCAACTGAATGTTTAGCTTATATATTTTTAAACCTTTTCATTTCCTGGCATCTGAGTACTGTTTTAGCTGTGTCACATATAGTTTGACATGTTGTATTTTTATTGTAATTCATTTCTAAATATTTCTCAATTCCTTTATAATTTCCTTTTTATTCCATGGGCTATTTAACATACACTGTAAGGGAAAGCACATATTAATTTGGCTGGATCAAAACTTAAAATTGTTGTAGGATAGAGGATACCGTAGACAAACCAAAGTAAAAGTCAAACAGCAGGCTGACAGAAGATAGTTGGAACACATATCTGAATTATTGTCTAGTGTATGTTAACATTCTACAGCTAAGTAAGACAAAAAAAGTGTCATAGAAAAATGACAAAGGATATGAATAGGAAATTCATAGGGGAAATGTTAATGGCCAATAAGTATATGAAAAAAATGTTTATCCTCAGTACTTACTCTAAGTACATGCAAATTAGTACAACAGTGAAAAATTTCCTGCCGTCCAACAGATGGCAAACATTTTTAAAGTTTGATTATATCTTGTATTGACAAGAATGTAAGAAAAATGGGAGCACTAACACGTCACTAGTGGGATTTTAGACCTACATAGCCACTTTGGAAAGAGTAACATATAAATTTAAAATGCACTTATTCTATGACCTAAAAATTCTCTCTGTAGGTGTACACTGTGGAGAGACTCTAGCATACATGCTTAAGAAAAAATAGATAACTTTATTTGCCTATCAGTAGATAAGTTTTTGAACAAAATGGGGTGTATGTATGCACTGGGATAATTTGAAGTAAAAAGCATAGCTATATTTACTTATACCAACATGGATAGAATATGAATCTTGAATGAAAAAAATAAATTTTAGAATGGCATATATAGTATAATGTCATTTATGTACCCAAAGCACGCAAAGTAATACTGTATGTCATTCTGGGATACATGCACACATACACATGCATAAATGTACACACATGTGAAAACATAAAAGTGTAAAACATAGACTGGAAGAATATACACAAAACTCATGATAGTGGTTTCTTCGGAGAGATGGAATGGTGAATGAGGACTGGGGGTAGTTCTCAAAGATGTTATTATCTCCACATGTAATGTGTTATTTCTTAGGGAAAAACAGCATCTTCAAGTATAGATGACAAAATGATAACAGTTGTTTGTTCTGGACGCAGGGGTCGTGACTGTTTGTTATTATTATTTTTTTTTTTGGTAATTTCACATACATTTAAAATCCTCCTCAAAAATTGTACAAGATATGACTTCCTAAACAAGGAACACAGATGACTCAAGATTTCTAGCTTGGGATGAAGGTGATGTTATTGATAGAGGAAACAAAGGAGATTTGTAGATAAAAGACCTTTAGGTACCAGTGGGTTATCCAAATAAAGACGTTTACCGTACTATTGGAAATTAGAACGTAGCACTAAAAAAAATAATAATAAGCCTAGAGATGCTGATTTTTGAGTCAGTTCAGAAATCATATTGAAAGCCCTGGTGGTGAATGGATACTAACTACCATTCTTGAGAGAGTGGAGAATGAAGAGAGAAAGTGGCTAAGGCTCATGCTTTGGAAGAACAGTCACATTTGAGGGTTGTGCTGAAGTAGGCGAAGTCAACGGGAAAAAAAACAAATAGGAAAAAAACAAAGCCAGACAGTTTATTGTCATGAAAATCATATGAAGGGAAGTTTAATAAGGGGTGGTCAGTAATTTCATTTGTTTGGAGAGGTAGAGTCAGGTGGAAACTAGGAAGAGATTGCTGGGCTTGGCAATTAAAAGCTGATGTTGACCTTTGAAGAACTTTTCAGTGGATAGGTGCAGAAGCTATATTGTAAGAGGGGAAGAAATTAGTTATTTGAATATTCCTTTTAGAATCAATCAAAATAGAATTTGACTTACTGTTGCAATATGTTTTAGTTAAGAACTCCATTGTAAATCTTTTCATAAACATGCTAAATAAGAATCATGCATTAGCCCTTGCAAAGTTTCACAGGAATTGAAAAAAATTTCCAGAATATTCAAGATACTGTACATTCCCTAATGATAATAAAGAACCCAAGCCCTTGAAATCAGTTGTTATAAATGTTATTTAAAATAGAGAGATGATTAACCATTTTAATTCACTTTGTATGGTGTCATAAACATATGGTACTTAATAAATGCTTTTTGAAAGCAATTATTTGTCTAACATCCATTAGAAAAGACTAGCTGCAAGACTCAGTTGACAGATAGTCTTCTAGGAGTGGCTGCTTTTGCTTAGTGTAAACCATATAGTGAAGAATCAACAAGCTCAAGGAGAATTTGGCCCAGGGATAAGTTAAGTAAAATGCAGAAAACATGGGAAGCTAATCCAAACTATCAGTTTCGGAAATGGTACATGCTGGATCCTTGCTCATCATAGGGTTTTTATGGTCGATAAATGCATATGGCTAGATAATTTATGATAAAATAACTTTTGGGAGTCATAGAGCTCTTTGAGAATCTGAAAATCGTCATGATCCTCTTCCTCAGAAAAAATGCACATTTTGCTAACAAAATTTTGCCTTTGTGAACCCCCTATTTAAAATCCATGCCTTATGAAGGCTTTTATACATGTAAATATTTAACTCTGCTGGGTGGTGGTCCAAAATGTAGCACATACCCACTACTACTATAATTTCATGTATAAGCAAATTTCACACTTGGTGTGGGTTCTGTCTGAATTGAGAAGGCTTAATTTTTTCCCTTTGCTACGTAGTTCAGTGCCACCAGGTGTAGTAATAGGTGCCTACAACAGGAACTTGCTCAAAGTAGGTGCTGGGTAATTATTTATGGAATAAATGAATGAATATGTGACCATGGATTCAAACATCTTCACTTTAATAATATTTTATAAAACCTAACTATTAAATAAAATGAATCAGTAGTATAAAAAACTGAAAATAGTGAATTAAACATATAGTAGTATAAAACATATGAAATAGTCCATCTTTTCTCTTTGTAAAGCTGTAGACTTGCACTCCTGTGTCTCATCTGTCTTCCAGTATTGATGAACCAGGCTTTACTTAATGGTCCTAAATCTCTTGATTCCAGCTTGTTGTCCTTGATAGACATATTTTTTCTTAGACCTTAGTTTTCCTACCTTTTTTTTCTTCTAAACATGCCCAACACACCATACCCCAGCTTTGAGTTTCATTGTTAGCTCAGCTGCATCAGACTGTTTAAGACCCCCTCTTATTGTTCTCCTACCATTCACTGCTCAAAGTTTTTTTTCCATTTTTTTCTTAATTTCTCAGAAAGACTCTTGACCATTGCTCTAGCTTTGACATTAAAAAGCAAAACATCAACCACTTTATAATTTATATAAATATAATAATAGTAAAATGGATTTAACTTTTCATCCATTTTGTAACTTCTAAGTTTTATAGAAGATTGTTTTGTAGAATTTTTAACCTTGAAAGAGTGAGATATATACCATGTGACTTTGGTTAAATTATTTAACTTCTTGGAGCCTCAGTTTCCTGATGTGTAAAATTAGGGCATTGGATTAAATCGGTGATTCTCAAATAACTCTACCATTGGTGGTTAAAGAGTTGTCATGACTCAAATAGGAAATTGGCATCCTTCTCCCAAATTATAGGAAAATAACATTAAATGGGTAGAATGTCTCCTCCCTTTGATTCCTACGTGTGATTTTTTTTAAAACTTTGAAGCCTGTTGACCTTGGTACTTGTATCTGATAGAGCACACAGTTATATATTTGGTTTTTAAGTTTAATATATGTCATTTATGGTAGTCAGGAAAAGAGATGATGATGTTCAGGTCCTTCCTTAATTTTTTGAAAACCTCTAGGTGACCTTGTCTCGAGGCATCTCTTCAACCATAACCTTCTATGATTCTGTTTACTAGATAAAGGAAATATATGAAGGAAATAACCAGAACAAGCTATAAGTCAAAACATTTAAAACCTATATGGTGTTGGAAACAATTGGATATTTACATATCTCTCAAAATTTTTTTCCATCTTGGTTACTACAGGACCATAAAATCATTCAAATAGCCAAGGGTATCTAATTATTTTTGGTTATATTAGACTTTAATGATAATGATTATATTTTGAAGACTTAACTTATTTTTAAAACGGAGAGGCTGGAGGATGAAAGAATTGATGCTCAGACTATGAAGAAAGACATGGAAAGAACTGCTCAGGACTTTGTAGTTGAAAGAGGTCATTTTAAAACTCTACTCTTCTTTCTTTATCTAAGCTGTGAAATGTGACAAGTTGGGAGTTTAAACTGCTCCTTTCTTCTGTATTAATTATCTTTTGCTGATTAACAAATCGTCCCAAATTTAGCAGTTTAAGACAATAAACATTATATCAATATTATAGTTTTTGAGATTAAGGATTGGGGATTGGCTTACTATGGTTCGTAACTCAGGATCTTTCATGAAGCTGGAATCATCTGAAGGCTTGATTAGGGCTGGAGGGTTTGTGTCCTAGAGAGTTCAGTCGCATGACTGTTGGCAGGATGCCATTGTTCCTTGCCTAATGGGCAGTTGGCTTCCTCTGAGTGACCCAAAGCAAGAGATCAAGCAGACAGTTTCTGAAGTCACACACCATCACTTCAGCTCTATTCTCTTTGTTAGAAGTGAGTCATTAAGTTCAGCCTACACTCAAAGGGAGAGAGGGGAATTAGATTCCGCCTCTTGAAGGGAGGAATATAAAAGAATTTTCAGAAAAGAAAATCAGTAGGTACTAAATGCATCATAGCAGATACACAGGCCTTGTTACTTTGGTGCTTGGGGAGTGTTTGAGAGGAAGGGCTCTAGAGTTAGAGTTCGTGGGTTCAAATCCTGGCTCTGCTTCTCCTGAACACTATGACCTTCATCAAGATTCCTCATCTATAAAATGAGCACAATAGTAATATCTATTAACAGGAATGTAGAGAGGAATAAGTGAAAAAAATGAAGGTAAAGCACTTATCTTGGTGGCTTTTATTTCATTAAGAGTTAGCTATTATTTACCTACTAGATCACAGCAATAACTTTGATGTAGAGTCTGCCTTTCTGTAATGTTATTAGCAGAATATGCTCTAAGGTATCCACCAGGCCAACCTACCTAGTCTTATTCAATTTTTAAAATTCTGCTTATTAATACTTGAGAAAATTCTGCTTAACCTTGAAGACTTGAGAAATGCCGATGTGTGTGTGTGAATGTGTGTGTATATATACACACATATACATGTTATGTACACATATATTCACATATACTACATGGCTTGAGTCATATTGTGTGGACGAAATGCATACACAGTAAGTCCCCTACATATGAACCTTTAAGTTGCGAACTTTCAAAAATGCGAACATGTGTTGCATCAGCGTCAGACGTGAGTGAAATTGCAGCTTGCCCTCTGATTGTGTTAGTTGGGTACCTAGGCTAACTTTGTTGGACTTACAAATTGGACTTACGAACGCGCTTTTTTGGAACGGAACTCATCTGTATGTAGGGGACATACTGTATATTTTAATCCTGCCACATTTATATTTTTAATATTTTACCATGTTGTTAAAAATTCTTCAAACATGTTTTTATTAAAACAATCCATTGCATTTTTTGATTATTTCCCCAGGCTAGGCCCCGGAAATGAAATTCCTAGATCCGTATATATTGATATTTACCTCTTTAAGACTCTTGATATATAATGCTCATTGCTTTCTTGAAAGTTTGTGCCAGTCTGTATTTCCAGCAGCGGCCTCACCTTGCTTGCTAGTCCTAGTATAGTATTACTGGTCTCTGAAAAGTGTTGGTGGCTTTTGAAAGCCTAGTTATAGTAGCAAGACAGAATTGCATTAAACCCCAGGGAATTGTGTTTTTATAAGAGCTTTAAATATATAGGAATATTTTCCAGCGTTTCTGCATTAATTTCTATTAATATATATATACACACACATATGCATAAATCCTATATATGTGTATATACTAACTGTGAAGTATGATTCAGGAATAGATACAGCTTCTGTTCGCTTGGAACTTAAAATATAAGGCTGATATGAGTCCATATAATTAAGATGTACCGCGAGTGAAATACACACACACCGTTACCTTTCTTTAAAAGCTAACCCTCAAGAAGCAAAGAGTGAGGTAAAAGTTGTGTGTCAGGCTGCAAACTGACTCCCACAGTGAGAAGAGTATTTCTTTTTGAGCCAAGTCAAGCTGTCGCCTCCAGAAAAAAACACACCTTTGGCTTACTTACTCTCTTCCTTCCTAAATACACGAATATCTATGATTGCTAAGAGTGGAAATTCAGATTTGCTGTCAATTTCAGTGTTCTGCCTAAAGCTAGCAATTAGCCCCTTCGCGTGCCTTACCATCCTCGCACCTGGAAACTGTCTCAGTTTATGATGCTGCCGGTCAATGGATGATCCTTCTTTTAAATTGACTAGAGATAAAAAATAAAAGCTACCAGTCATACAGTTTCTTTTGTCTAATAGGTGGCAAGTTTACCTAACACAAGGAAGAGATCCCTGTTTGGTTTCAGGGGGGCTGTACTTTGGAAATGGCGTATGGGTTCTTCTTTGGGAAGGTGGGGATCACGGTGGTAGGGCTAGGGGAAAGGCCCAAAAGAATAAATGAGTATTCAGAAGAAATGGAAAAAGCAAAGTCATGGGCTGTGGAATCAACTCTGAAGTTGCACCTGTTGGGCAAACATTTGTAAAACGATATAGTATTAATATTACCACCGGAAAAAACTGTTTTCTCTAGTCATCGTCACAGTTCATTCAATTTAAGTCATAAAAATTACACCTTGTTATTTAGAATTTGTAACGACCAAATCTTTTTTGTGTTTATTCAGCAAATAACTTTTTGAACACTTATTCTGTAGGAGGCACTGTTTTATGTTTTGTGGAGAAACAACTATAGGCAACCTTTTCAGTTTTTTTCATATTATGAAATTTTGAACCCAGGGAAGCATTTTTTTGTGTTTGTTTTAATGAAGCTTCATCTGGGTCATTTTAGAGGCTTGGTTTCCTGTGTTGTCAGTAAGTCTATAGTCACTAAACGGCAATCTAGCTCCCGCGTCTACTGTATTCAGTATGTACGTTATTTGTAATAAGGTTAGTTTTATCGAAAAGATCTTTAAAAGCAGATGATGATATAAGTGGATACGTTCGTTTGCTTCCGAGCGAACCAAACAGAAATGTAAGAGGGTACCTAAATTTCATGGCTAGCCGACTGGGGGAGGATAATCTAATGTCTCAGAGGTTGGCATGTTCTGTTTGCTAATAAACACCTGTCTCGTGTGCTCTTCCGTACCTCTGTAGAGGGAAGAGGGCGACGTCGGTCCCTGAGAGTGGCTGGAAGCCCCTAACTTTGTCCCAGGAAAGCCGTGGTAATATTTTGTAGGTTTGACTTTTGGGGTTGGTATGCCCGTTTTTCAGCGCAGCGCTTTCAAGTGAACGGCTTACACGCAGCCTACGCTTTGACACGGCCCAACAAGTTAATTAATTAGCCACCTTTCCGTCCAGCTGCGGGACTGGGCATTAAGAGCTCTTCCAGAAAGAAAATTTGATTAATGGCTCTCCTCTAGCGTGGGGACGACTGCAGACTTCTCTTCCGCAGAGCGTGAAACGTGCGTCTTCCTGCCGAGGGGCCTCGTCCCAGCCGCGGCCCCCGGGACGACTCCCTGCCTCAGGTGTCCCCCGCGCCGCGGGCCGCTCTCCGGGGCGGGCGTCCGGGACTTCCTGTCTGGGCGCGGGGCGGAAGGATCGCGTTGCCAGCCGAGGCGGCCGCCGCCGCCCCTGCCGTTAGGTGGTGGGGTTTCTCAGCCCGGCGGCGGGAGGCGGGCCGGCCTCGGCTTCCTGTCGGAGGACGCGCAAGGATCCGGGCGTCGGAGTGTGTGCGAGTGCGTGAGTGTGTGTCGGCCGCACGGCGTGTGTCTCCGGCCGCGGGTTCCGCCTCCTCCCCTGCCGCCGCTGCTCACGGTGTAAGTCAATGTGAAGCAGCAGCTCCAGCCCCGGGATAAACATGGCGACGTCTCTGCATGAGGGACCCACGAACCAGCTGGATCTGCTCATCCGGGCTGGTAAGGACAGGGGAACTTTCCTCCCGTGCATCGGTGCAGCAGGAGAGGGGGTGCACAGGGGGCGGGGTGGCTCCCCTGTGGCGGTCAGTGCAGGGGGTCCGGTGTCCCCTTCGGTCACCGGGGCGGCCGGGGGAAAGGGGGGTTGTGAATGAAGTAATGGAGGCGACGAATCAGGAAGTGATCACCTTGGAGAGTAACCTGCCTGGGATCCGGCGCTGTCGCTTCAGGGTGGGTTTGTGGAGCAGCGGCGGCGGCTGCCGGGCGGCCGAGCCGCAGTTAAGTTGGGGACTCGGGGGCGGACGAGTTGTGCGCTTCACCCCAGTTGCCGAGGAACCAGGAAGTGAGTGAGGCTGTTGTCTCCCGGCTGCGCCTGCCACGCTGTCTGGCCGCAGAGGCCGCTGCTGCCCGCGGTCGGGGGCGGCGGGCTTCTCCGGTGGACGCTCGCCACCCCCGCCCCGTTCTCCTTTCAGACTTGGTCCGCAAGTCCTGGACTTCCGCGCGGACGAGGCAGCGCCGGGCCACGTCCGGTAGACCGATACCCGCCAAAAAATTGCTCTGACCCTCCTCCTCACATCCCCACCTTGTGCGGACTCGGGAGTAACGGTTCTCGAGAGGGTCCCTTAATAACGTGGAGCGGCCTGGGGGGGTGTTTCTCTCGGGGGCGCGCCTCCCTTTCCTGGTTCAGTGGGCGGCTGTGGAGAAGTAGGCTTATGCCCCTTGCCTCGTGGGTGGGTTTTTCAGGGGGGAGGATGGCAAAGACACGGAGTATGTTTTGTACCCCTGCGCTGGAGCGCTGGGGCGTCAGAGGAGAACGTTTATTTTTGTAAACAGCGGGTGAAGGTGGAGGAGCGGGGCGGGCGGGAGGGAGTCTTGGCCCCAGGGAAGTCTCCTCACGGAATTGCCCCCTTTCCCCCTCCCCCCCAAGCCTCCCACCACAGCGGAAGCGCCTCGGAGAGGACAGAACGGCCGGGATTGACAGGCCTCGGGTTCCAATCCGCTCGCTGCGATGTTCCGAATAAGAGCGTTGGTTTCTGGGGGCGGGACTCCTGGCCCGCGCTGGGCCAATGAAGATTGGGCGGGAGTGAAGCTGACAATGTACGCATGGAATTGGAGGGAAGAGGAGTGTAAACACGGAAGTGGCCGCGGCGGTGGGGGATGTGCGGCGCCACTGCTGCAGCGGAAGGGCACGGACTTAAGTTACATAGGGAAAGCGGCTTTACTTAATAGCAGACAGCGCAGCGAGGGCCCTGAGTCGGCGTAGCGGAGCTTGAGTACGGTTTACCTACTGCAGTGAGCGTCAGTGTTCCTTTCCCTGGCTTCTCTTTCATATCGCCATCGGTGGGAATTGGAAGATGGGGAAGAGTCACCGACGAGGATTGCTGTAAAGGGTCTTACCAGCTGTTTTACATCCAGTGTTTTTAGGTTGGGGAGTTAGTCGTTTTGTTGGTGAAACTCTTGTGATTCAGTTCGTTTGGGAGAAATCATAAACTTACATGTACCTTTAACAGAACTTAATCTGTAAAATAGAACGCTACACGGTCCCAAAGAAAAAAATCACAGTTTACTGAGTAGTGATTAAAATGCATTTGACAGTTATTTTCTGATTAGAACAAGAACTTAAACATTAGGGAAAAGGAGGCAGAGCACAATGAGAACTTGGTCTGTTTGTGTACGTTCAGTCCGTTAATGCTGTATGGATTAAGGGATGGAGTTTTTGGCTTTATATTATTGGTACTAACGATACTTCATGGATTGTTGGGTCAGTAGTGCTGAATATGGACCTTTCCGGAAATGTTCCCAGTGGTTGTGAGAACCTTAGAATACTACACGCAGTTAGAATTTTGTAAAGGTAAGGGTAAGAGGGCTTAATTTTGCCAAGAGAAGGTGTTTTTGTCCTGAGCTTTTGGAATTATCGTCACAACTGAACGTTACCTGTAGATATTTTGCTTGGAGTGGATACATATACACAGTTTAACATATAGACAGTTTACAGTTTACAAATAGAAAAGTTTATCTTCTTTCGATCAGGGTTTTTTTTTTTTAAGTTAAATGTTGTTTTCCAGTTCTACTGCATTTCCTTAGTACATAGAAACCTTACAGTTGAAATTTCCTTTGTGATTATAATGTTCTGTAAAGAATACATATTACATATAATTGTTTTCAAATTATTTTCTCAGTCATATTCGTGTAATCTTAAGTTCCTTTATAAACCTTGTTTTAGAAGGAAATTTGAGACAGGTTTGCTGATTTATCCAAGGTTTACTCAGTGAGTTAAAAGTGGAGGAGGAAAGGTGGCCCAGAAAATGAAGAATCATGGATCGAAATTTTTATTGCTGCCAATTTCCAGTGATGTTGGGAGGGTAATGTTTGTAAGGTTTGTATTTGTATATGGACTTAATAGTATCTTTTCATTCCCTTGAGGGAGGTCATCAAGTGTTAGAGGTAATTCTTGCTCACAAAGATTAAGTCTAATTAAGGAGACAGATGAAAATCTGTACAATATATAAACGTTAATATAACTACAGGGATTGCTGTATGGGTTCCTGGTAAGTGTAGAATGCTATTAAGGAAAACTTCTAGAGGAGATAAGCTTTAAATTGAATATTGTTAGCATAACTGTTGTTTCTAAGTAACTATAAAGCACTTAGAATTACCATTACTGTTAGACGTTAAGATGCTAGAGGATATAGTTTTGCTTTTATTTTCCTCCCTTCAGAGACTTTTAACTATCAACCTTAGCTATCAGCTTTCGCTTTAGTTATCAACATGTATGCTGTCAGAGGCATTTGAATAAAGAATGAAACACCTAAGCTTATTTACTAAAAATCACTTTCATTTTCACATACAAAATATTTTTTGTGGTAAAGACTTGACATACTTTATAAAACTTTCACTGGCAACATGGTGTCCGAGAAAGAGCCTTGACCCTGAAGTCAGGAGACAACGAATCTTCATCTACCTGTCACTAAACTAGCTCTTTAAGGCTTTGTTTTCTGTAAGAGAACAGCGTTGACTAGGTGATCCCTAATAACTTTTAAAGCTCTGAAACTATAGGTGGCTCAGAAATATTTAATGGAAAGCGAAGGTTCTCTTTTTGCTTGGATTTCTTTACATTACACTCTATGAGTGAATTTGTCTGTAAGGTCGTTGTGTAATGGGGAGGGGTTGATTTCTTTTGCCAATCTTTGGACCAAATTGGAGCTTGAGGCCATGTCTGTATGTTGAATAAGACTGTGATATAGTCTATTTAGTAAATTAAGCTCATTTCTAGTCTCTAGGAAAATATGAATGTTACTTTATTAATACTTATGCGAAAGCATTGTGTACACGTGGTCTGATTTTCTGGAAGATTTTCAATTTAAAATATTCTGCCTTCTTATTCTCAGGTGTACATTCCTTGACTTTTTTCTTCCTTTTTTTGAGAAACTGAAAATTGAGAAAGTGGAGAATTTGAGAATTGAGAAATAGGGTAGCTCTTAGGAAAGAAGTATTGTTCTACTTTAACACGGTTATTGAATGGAAGGGGGAAATTCTTCTGGAAATGCAGCCTTAAGTATTTTTATGGACAGAACAAATCTGTCTAGTTTGTCAAAATTCATCATGAAATTTGAACTTGAAAATCTTCTAATTTACTGTAAACTGGAATATCTAGTATCAATCTTGAAAAGAACATCAATTTGAAAAAAAAATCGGGCTATGAAAAGATGAAGCATATGTTGAAATAAAATTGGAAGAATGGCATAAATTTTTTAAAAATTTATTTGAAAATGTGTTTAAGAAATTACTCTTTAGAATTCATTGCAGCATTAGTACTAAAATTCATACAGAAATTGAGTTACAGAGTAACAGTGTGTAAATAGTCATTCAGGGTAATCCAACATCAGTTTCCTTTAGGGACAAATTTAATTGGTAGAGAGGCAGGCAGGAGAGTGTTTTTGATTTATGAAGAGTTTAAAAAAAAAAAATCCTTCATGTGTAAGTCGACAAAGTACTGTTGTACTTATGGAAAAGGAATCATAATTGTTCATCTACACACTGATTTTATGTTTAGAAGCTAAAACTTACAGAAACATGAGGATGGAATTTGGGTGTTGTTGATTACATTTGATAATAAATTATAGCTGCAGTTCTTTAATACTAAAATCTCTGGTATGGGAGATTCTGGGAGTTCCCCAGACTCTTTCAGGGGGTCCGTGAAGTCAGATTGTTTTCATGGTAACGCTAAGACGTTATTTGCCTTTTCACTTCCACAAGTGTTCACAGAAGTTTTCTAGAGGCTACATGGCTTGATAGAACAGATCGGATGAAGAAGCAAGTATGAGAATCCAACTGTTTTCTACCATGTATTAAAAAGATTTGCAAAAATGTAAAATAAAGCTACTCTCTAAATTTTTCTTTGCTTTAGAAAAGTTATTTTTCATAAACATATTAAAGTTTTCTTAGCTTTAATTTCAAATAGGATAAGTATCTAAACATAGGACTTACATAAGCAAAATCTCTTTGTGGTCCTCAGTAATCTGAGTGTAAAAGGGTCCTTGGACCAGAAAAATTTGAGAATAGCTGAATTACAGTTTTATTTAGTCTATACTTTTCAGTACCGTAGCCACTAGCCTCATGTGGCGATTGAGTATTTGAAATGTGGCTGATTAACCAAATTTTTAATTTAATTTAAACATAAAAACTGAAGCAGTGGAAAACTTCTTTACATGTTGTTTACATGTAAACCTCTTTTACATGTTGAAATGTTAGTGTTTTGGATATACTGGGTTAAATGAAAGGTATTAATTTGCCCTTCTGCTTATTTTCTTAACGTGGCTACTGGACCTTTAAAAATTACACGTGGCTCTCGTTATATTTTTATCAGACAGCGCTACTGTAGAAAATGATTTTATTCTCTTTCCCTTTTTAACCTTATAATGCAGCTGTATAGATTAGAAAAGTCGAAGGGGAACGGATAAAGGTGGAGTGCCCCAGACCTTTACCTTTCTGTTCGTTTGTGTTCTTCGCTCGCCTATTACTGGTGCAGTCCTGGGATGTTAGAGAATAAGCTGTGGTGAGTCAGGTGTGGTAGCTGAGTGATGCCCTTGTAAATATTAGTTTATGGTCTTGCTTGTAGGGGAATACCACTATCACCTAATGAAGTGTTTTCTAATTTTTTCCTATTGCTCTCAAATTAAATTGCTGTTAATTTTTATTTTTGACTTTTAAGAACGTTGTTATGAGCTAGATGCATTGCAGCGTTCTCTTCTGCAAAGCTGAGAGGTATGTCTCTTGTCAGACTTAATTACCAAGTTTGGTATTTAGTAACAGCTGTCGAGTGAGTCTGGAATAGTCTCCATACAAACACCAGTTGATTAGAAAGCTAGAAATGGAACAATAAGACTCTTAACCAATGGTAAAGGGGAGGGCATAAGCAAGTTTAATTTTTGACCCTGATTAAAATTAAAATAGTTTGGAAATTTATTTGGTATATTTATTTCTTCAAGGAATATTGACCAGCAGTGCCACCGACTAGGGGCAACTAGAGGATGATACCTGCCAGATTACTTTTAGCTGCATTGTTTCTGTTTTTCAAATGAGTTGGTTATTTTATTAAACTCCCATAAATTTCATACGCAGGCCTAGAAAGACACCAGAAAATCAAGTTTTAAGTAAGAGATAAAAAAGGAATTTTCAGCCCTCACTTGTAAGTTTGCTTACTTTAATGGCACAACAATGTTATATTCATATTTATCCTTAGGAATTGTGCAGAATTTTAGTTTAAATTGTATTTGAATTATTGATCTGAATAAAATAGTATTGAAAAGTTTTTAAAAATTATGGAAACTTGAATAGGAAAAATATTTCTTAAATTTCTGTTACCAAAAACTGCTTGTTGACTTATGTCAACAAAAGAAAAGTAAAAAGAGATAGAGCTCACTTTTAACAAATTGGTTTAAGTATTCTTGGAAACTGTCAAATTATTTTGCATCTTTATTTTGTTTTGAAATATTTTACTTCCATTTATGTTTTTGATACTCTGAACTATTCGTATAAGCTTCACGAGGCCAGAGATCTGTTCACACTTGTATCTCAGGTTTATAGCACAGGGTAAAACCCTTAACAATCCTTTGTTGACTGTACATAAGTATTAGATCTGATTGATAGTTCATAGAGAATTTATGCATTTTTTTTTTATATTCTCATCCTAAATTTAAAGTATAAATGAGTTAATTGCTGCTTAAATTTGTGTGGATTCTATTTGTTTTACTCTGTGAATATAAAATATTTCAGGGAAACAGTATTTTGAGCTTAGGGAGAAAGGGGAGGTTGAGGTCGGAAATAATAGCAAGAAAATTTTCACTGACATAACTAACATGAAATCATGGTTTTGAAAACATACCTCAAACTGCATAAGAGCTTGGGGCAGCATAATATATAGCTGTTGGCAAATTTCATTTTGTTTATAACTTAAAACATTAAAATATCTGGTAAAATTCTATTGCTGTATTATTATCAAATACTCAAAGCTCTTACTTTAATATGGTAGAGTTTTTAGGGTGTGTCTTAATACAATTACATAAGGAATTAGTTTACCCAGGATGGTTTATTAATAGCACCTAAGACAACAGCTAAATTGCAACACAAGCAGACTTTAAAGAGAATGAAGTTCCTAGAATAAACTTTTAAAAACCTGAGAATCTGCTTCCCAAGGTTCTTTAGTGCACGTGAGTACTGCAGGGGGAGGTACTTTGAAAAAACATACTTGAGAATGGTAATATATTTTATACTTACTAATAGTAAATTTCTTAAAGTTGAGCTAGAAGGACTGATTGAATCCTGTGCTTCAGTGAAGCTGCAGATAAGAGTAAGCAGGGTCACCTAAAGATAGATTTACTTAGAGGTTTGGCTGCCTCTCTGGAACTGTTTAGCTTTGAGCAGATTTCCATAAATGGAAAGAGCAACTGGAGAGACCGGGTACCTTGGTTGAGAGTGTGGATGGCGTGCAGCAGGTGGTGAAGAAGTCACTGGAGTTTTATGAATGCTCCCCAAATGACTGGTGTGTACGGCCGGGGCCGGAGCACTCGGGGAATTTTGAGACTAAGCGAAAAAGTTGTTTTCAATTAAAAGTTTACTGGGAACAGTTTTGAAAGATTCATATCCTTAGTGTTGTAGAACTTGTGAATTTATAATATGGTTTTATGAAATTTGTATAAATATTTTTTTTAGTCCTTTAGAGGACGTCTTGAGAAAAATTTATCAAATTAGAGACTGTTAACATATTCATGTTTCAGAACTTCTTACCAAGTAGAATATTTCAAGTCAGGATGTGAAATTAATTATATATCATTAGGATAATGAGTTTGTGCTTTGAAATGCTATTTTTCCTGTAAGGTCTGTGGGTTGTCCTTAACTTCAAAACATAAAAGAAATACTTGCATGCCTCCTATATGAAAGGTCTGTGTTAGGAACCATAACGGATGTAAAGATGAATTAAGATAGCCCTCCCTGATCTCACGGAGCTTAAATGGTGATAAGAAATTACCACCATTTATTGAATTCTTATCTATATGTGAGATATTGTATGTGTTTTTTAAGGGAGTCACTGCATTTAATTCTCACAACTGTATGAGGTAAGTAATATTCCTGTTTGGTGAAAGAGGAAACTGAGCCTTACAAGAAATTAAATTGCTGGCCTAAGGTAACAGAAATTGTAAGTGGCAGAGACTAGAGCCCAAGCTTTCGGGCCTGGAAAACCAAACCACTGCTGTACACTTTACGGTTTCACAAATAATTTAATCAGCAAAGCATAAAGTAAGTGTTAGAAGAGAGTTACAAGAGGTGGTAGATCTAGAAAAGGCTTCATGGAGAGGAAAAAAAAAACATAGGCGCTCTCTCTTTCTCTCTTTTTTTTTCTCTTTCTTTCTTTCTTTCTAAATTTCTTGGGTAAAACCCAGCAAAGTCCAGAGAGATCTTGAAGAAGAAAGCAGTTACTGTGAAGAAAATTCCCAAGTTCTCTGGTGCACTCACCAGGAGGGTCTGTAGGAATTGAACTAATTGATTAAACTAATTTAGAAATACGAGTTTCTGACTGATTCTGCTAGGTGTTTACTTAGTAGCAGTATATTAAAATTACAATTGACCTCATAGGACTGTTAATCTACAACCATTCTCCCTCCCCTACCCCGCAAGTTAGTTTTGGCCTAAAATTGATACAGGGTTCAAATTTCAAGGGTCTGTCTTTGTTTTCCTTTGGATAAGATTCAGAAATTCCTAATCAATCTCAATAGTTGCTTTATAATCAACATTCATTTTACAAAGTATAGATACTAGGTTGTTTTGGTTTTAAAATTATTTCTGTAAGTAATTTATATGGGCTAATACGTATTAATGACTCATTTAGAATTATTAACGTGAGAGTTTAACTTAATAACGTGTTCAGTGCATTTTAATTGAGTAGAACTTATTTTCCCCCCAGTGGAAGCATCAGTTCATAGCAGTAATGCACACTGTACAGATAAGACAATTGAAGCTGCTGAAGCCCTGCTTCATATGGAATCTCCTACCTGCTTGAGAGATTCAAGAAGTCCTGGTATGTGAACTGTTCTTTTTTATATTAAACATATCACATCACTTTATGTATCTAGAAAGAAAGTTTTTGTTTTTGGTAATCCAAGGGGATTGCTGGTGTTCTCAAAGTCTATAATACATAAATACCTGTGACAGCAGTAATTGATTTTTATTTGTCAGTGTTCCCAAATCTTAAATACTTTAAATACTTAACTTTCAAAATAAATGAAACAGAAATGCCCACTATAGACAGATAGATGGCTGTTACATTGCTGTTTATACTATCCTTAACTCTGGGTAAATTATAAACCTTAAGAGAATGGCAGATGGGAGCATTTGCCACCTGTGACCACGTTCAGTCCTTCATTCAGTGATAAGTGGGCAGTAGCTCCAGGGAACACTCCCTGAGGGAGAGCGGGGGTAGCTTCCAGCGTTTCCTCACACTCCCTTCACTCTGCAAGTTCTCCTTTTTTTTTTTTTTTTTTTGCCCCCCCCCCTTTTTTTTTTAAAGGAGCAGAGCAGATTAGAGAGACAGAGTTCTCCACAACATTTTTTTTTTTTTAATTTTTATTTATTTATTTATTTTTGGCTGTGTTGGGTCTTCGTTTCTGTGCGAGGGCTTCCTCTAGTTGCAGCAAGCGGGGGCCACTCTTCATCGCGGTGCGCGGGCCTCTCACTATCGCGGCCTCTCTTGTTGCGGAGCACAGGCTCCAGACGCGCAGGCTCAGTAGTTGTGGCTCACGGGCCTAGTCGCTCCGCGGCATGTGGGATCTTCCCAGACCAGGGCTCGAACCCGTGTCCCCTGCATTGGCAGGCAGATTCTCAACCACTGCGCCACCAGGGAAGCCCTTTGGCCCCCTTTTTAAAGACTGCCTTTGAGAGTCTTTTTGTCCTAATTTTAATGCCCAAATGTTAATTTGACTTAATATAGTTAAGATTGGCCCTTCTTTTAGGGATTTACAACATATGTTAAGATCAACCGTACTGTTTAGTTAGAGTAGGAATCCTGTGTATTATTCAGGGATATGAGAAGATTACGGCATATTGGTCAGTATATTAATCCATGATAGTATGTAATAATTGAAATGGAAATGTCATATCCCGGTTATTCATGCACATTGAAAGGAAGCCAGAGCAGTATTATTGTATGTAATAGAAAATCTGTATGGACCATTTTAGTGATCCAAAATATCAGGGACTGTTCCAGTAAATAAAATTTTCAATATTGAAAGACGATATTCATTTGGCTGTAACGAGCAGGTTTTCTTTTCATATTTTGAAATGAACTGTGCTTACTTTTCCCTAAACGTACGTTTATTACTTTAATGTTATACCAGGTGCATGTTCTTCCTAGTTAGAGAATAATGATGAGTGAGTGGAAGGAAAGTAATTATTAACTCACTATTATACTCTTTTATTTTCAAATGTTTTCCCAATTGTCAAAATAATCCAAAGTCTTCTACAGTGAACTTGAAAGTATCTAAAAGTGTGAAGCACGGGGGTTGACTACTTATGATCTCCCCCTTTACCCAGAAGATTAACATTTCCTTCAAGTCGATTTTCTTTGCATTTATTTACTTACATACGTTAGACCATATTGTATATTCAACAAATTAACTTCAAGTTTTTATCCTGCTTTGATGAATTCTTAATAACCTCACCTCTACTAAATATTGAATTGTCCGTATTGAGAGGCATTAATGGGGGTGGGAAATTTTAATTTTTCAACTTTTTTTTATAGTGGAAGTGTTTGTCCCTCCTTGTGTATCAACTCCAGAATTTATCCATGCTGCTATGAGGCCAGATGTCATTACAGAAACTGTAGTGGAGGTGTCAACTGAAGAATCTGAACCAATGGATACCTCTCCTCTTCCTACATCACCGGATAGCCATGAACCAATGAAAAAGAAGAAAGGTAGAGTGTATTTATAAATTTCTGGGAAATTGGGTGAAATTTTTTCTGGTATCTTTTTCCCCCCATCACAGGACATAGGAAATATATGCTGTAGATTTATGATTGATGTTATCTTAATTAGATATTCTCAAAAAATTAAGATTTTGTCTTTTAACATGTTCATACTGTTTAAAGGAGTTAGTATTTGAGCCCTAAAAGTAGTTGCCTGCAGAATGAGATTATAATAGGTGCCTGATACACAGAAGGAAGATCAGAGATTCACTGCCCATTTTTCTACTTTCTGATCCTTTTAGGTACTTGGTTACTTTATTCTTTTTTTCATAATCTTATCTTCCTCCTCTTTTTGTGGGCATTAAAGTAAAAAGCCCAATTTTCTTCCCCGTGTCTTCGGCCTTAAAACCCCAAGATTGCCCGTAGGGACTTCTGCGGGGAGTCAGCTCACCTTTGGGTAAAGAGCATTTCCACTTGTTATTTGACTCCGCTGAAACCTGTGCTCATCTGATCCCAGTGGGTGAGGCACAGAGGCTCCAGTCCATCTCCCGCATCCTGAGTGGGTTCTTTTTCTGTTTGAATCAAAGGTAAAACTTGAAAGAAATGAAATTCTGTATAAATGGTTACTCATCTAATTCCACTTTCTTCCCTGTCTCTTTCTTCACATTTTAGAATGGGGGAAAAGAAAAATCAAAGTCAAAAATAAGGGAAAACTTGTTTTAGAAATAATGGTATTATCTCTGATTTATTAGGTAGCAGTGTTTCAAATTGCTGTGATGGTCACGGGTCTGTGCCTCATTTGCTGTGAGGTACACAGTGGAGAATAAGACAGAGCACCTTCCCTCTTACAATATAGATAATATGTATTTGAGAAAGGCATGAATGAGAGAGTTTAGAAGGAAGAATTACTTCCTGCTGTAAATGTTTAAAAACAAAAGGGATACATATAAATAGCCCTGTTTACCCACTGCCCTCTATAGCCTTCGGCTGGGTGTATCTTATGGAAGCTATTACAAAATACTTAAGGAAATTTTAGATTTAAATGAAGAGGGAAAAGACTATGAAAAGCTGAGATCATTTAGGGAACCAAGACCTCTAGATGAGCAGGTTGATCTGCCGATGTGGTGGTGTGGTATAAACCAGGAAATAATTTGCCAATTTAATACTAATCTTATTACGTATTTGAAAATAGGTGGTCTTAATGAATGACCATTTAAAAATTACATGCAACATCGTTAATTATTCATTTGTGGTTAAGTACCTTTGGGACATACAAAGTTAGGTAGGTATTTTTTAATAGTAGAGGCTTCTTTTTATTTCCAGAGCCTTTAATATACTAATGTGCATTGTAAATCTCCAAGAGAAGATAGCATGCAGTTCTAAAAGTTAACTTGACTGTAGAACCCTTTTTCCTACTGATGAATAACCTATTTCTCACGTAATACGATTTGGGAAATGCTGCTTTATAAGAAAATAAGCCTTTTGGGGCTAACCTTTCCATTAAGGAAGTTGGGCTTTTGTGATTGAATTTAGGAGACAGTGAAGACGTCAGTCTTATTACTGACTGATTTGTATGTATAAATATTATTTAAATTGAGAAATTAAGCTCTGTTTTAACAAGGGAGACCAGTAAACTTTCTGTTTTAATTTTTGCCAAAGCATACATCTTAATGAAATCCTAGAATATGATAACTATGCTTTTTGACATATAAATTAAGGCACTTTAATTTAGCTCTAGATAATCCTTGCTAATGAAGAGTAGAGACATCAGAAATCCCAGATGTTAGGACAAATCACCAAATCAGTAATAGTATATGTAATATTCCCAGTGTCTTTCTTCAGGCTTCCCCTCACCTGCCAGCATTCATCCATCAGGGCTGAGGGTTGAATACAACACATTTCAGGCTTAAGCTTTCTTTCCTGTAGAGAAGTATATAGCTCTTGCTTTTCTGTTCATTGTGGATGCTAGTCTCTCTCAGAGAGCCTTATGGCAGAAGTGAGGGGAGACAAAAGGAAGGGCGCAAACATCTACTAGACCTACGAAGTAATCGCTTGGAAGATTTTTTTACCCTTAAAATGTACCTGCACGTTGAGGTGGGGAAATTTATGCTGAAATTCTGGTGAATTGATTGGCTCAGAGCAGTAGAGAGTGTTTAAAATAATATTTTTTACTTTTCCTCATTTGAGCTCAAAGGGCTTCGCAGATTATCAGATCCTCTGCAATCGGTAGGTAAAGCTTTTTCTAACAATTCTGTAGAACAGAAAACAAAAGTTTGTACTAGAATTTGTTTCCATTGCTACATTATTGGAAAAGGTTAGCAAATTGAGGCTCTGACCATGTAAATAACGGGTTAGTAGTGCCTGACTTGCCATGTACATTGACATTACTATCCACTAACTGCTGTCATCTAAAATTGCAGAAGTGCTTTTCATGTTCTTTTAAAGGCAACTTTTATATACACTGAATATATTAATCCATAGATTAGTATCCAGTTTCATGAATAATGTGTTATCAAAAAGCCTGCTATCATGCTTCTGTTATTTTTCCTGTTTTCAACGTGTGGTTTCAATATCTTTTATTTCCAGTTGGCCGTAAACCAAAGACCCAGCAGTCGCCGATTTCCAATGGGTCTCCTGAGTTAGGTATAAAGAAGAAGCCCAGAGAAGGAAAAGGTAATTTGGGGAGGGCTGTTTTGTAGACGAGATGGTTTTTTTTTCAGTCAAGTACATTTGTAGGAAAATTACTTCTAGTAAATGCACATGTGAGAGTACTGTCTCTGGTAGCAGTTCTTAATCGGGGCTGTATGAGCATCACAGGGGAGCTTTTTCAGACTGTCTATGCCTGGTCCTTACCCCACGGAGATGGGGGGTGGAGGGGAGTGGAGGCCTGGATAAACTGCAGGGAGTGGAGGTGGGCAAGCGTTTGAATTTGGAAAAGGCCCTAAGTGCGATCTGACACACGGCTGTATTCAGAGCTGTTGTTCTGGAGGATGTGTGTAGGTATAACGGCAGGCATCCTCATGGAGAGTCACTTAGAATGGAAAAAGGTTTACAAAACTAAGACTTCATTTCTCCATACTCTCTTAACTGATAGAAGCAAGGTGAATTTAGCTTTTCTTAACTGATTCAATGCAACGTGAATTTAGTTTTCCAACCAACAGATTTCAGTCAAGTCAGTAAGGATCTTGGAACAAAAATTTAACTAACATGTTTGCTTTAGAGTTTGTATATTCTCATTAAGCACAAAAATAGCAATAAGCCTTCTACATTCTCTGCTTTCGTAATTTGTTGCGTAAGTTGATTTCAGGTGATCTTAGTAAGGGTTTTAGGTGTGTTCTGATAATCTGATAACCAAAATTTTATCACTTCCATGAATGTTTCCAATAGTTGGATACATTTTGGATTCGTATATTCAAATTTATTCCATCCTCAACGGGTAGTCTGATATATCTCATTTTAAATAATTAAAGCAAAAATTAAATCTCTAGTAAAAAAAAAAAAAACATGAAGTCTAGTAAGCCTGCCAAGAAATATAGACCAAAAAAAAAAAAAAATCCAGTTACAGTAAACCCTTATTTATTTAGGAACTGTTTATTCAATTTGGGACAGATTTAGGATACTTTTATTTTCTTCTGTGTCTTTGGTTGTTTTACATTTCTAGTATCTTAGGTTTTATCTTTTAATTTATATTGAAAACTTTAAAACTTACATAATAGTAGTATTACAAAGTTGAACTGTAAATATACAATTATTACTTTAAAAAAAATTATTTATTTTATTTATTTTTGGCTGCGTTGGGTCTTCGTTGCTGTGCGCGGGCTTTCTCTAATTGCGGCGCACGGGCTTCTCATTGCCGTGGCTTCTCTTGTTGCGGAGCACCGGCTCTAGGTGTGCGGACCTCAGTAGTTGTGGCTCGGGGGCTCTAGGGTGCAGGCTCAGTAGTTGTGGCTCACGGGCTTAGTTGCTCCGCGGCGTGTGGGATCTTCCCGGACCAGGGCTCGAACCCGTGTCCCTTGCATTGGCAGGTGGATTCTTAACCACTGCGCCACCAGGGAAGTCCCAGTTATTACTTCTTAAAAAATTATTCCCATCATCAGTGGTGTCTCTTGTATTCAAAGACCTTATGTTTAAAACTGGAAAAAAATTTTGTGATAACCTGTTTTTACCAGTCAAAATCACCTTTCATTAAAATTTCAGTTTTGTATTATTAAACTTGAGGCAACCTGTTGAAATGTGAAGATTAAAGTGATTACAGTCACCCCTGGATTAAAAATCCAGTCAGTGTTTCCTCTTCTGCAAAATTATGATGATAATGTCTCCATAGACTTAGTGAACTACCTTGTCTGATAAAGAAGGCTTCCCTTTTGAATTCTGTTTTCCTTAAAACCAGAAATAGAATTGTTAATTTTAACTTGGGGATGGGAACTGGGGCGAAGCATTTAAAGACAACCTAAAGAACGTTGATGAGTCTGATTAATTCAGTAGACACAGAAGCATTCAAACCCCTACTGTGTGCAAGGCCTTGTCTGTTGTACAAAAATTTCTTCCAGAATAAGTTCTTTTAATCTCTAGGTCATAAAATAAAAACGCCCCAGCTACATATCTTGATTCAGTTGAGAGTGACGTAGTTCAAAGTTATGCACGGTTTAATACTAAGAGTTCTTAGGTGTTGATGCTGATGTACAAATGTAACATAGTATAAAGTTGAAGAGATACAAATAACATTGTAAAGTTGAAGGTTAATTTTTTGAAGTCAAGAGATGCACACGGGGCTCAACTATGGGTTAATGGATTGACTGAATTTTCAGGGAAATACAGGATGAAAATGAAATGCTAGAGGAGAAAAACATCAGCGTTTCAACTGAGTAGTAGCAGTGGCTTGATGTGGAAGCCTCCCACCCTCAAGGTTCTTCTCATGTAGCCCGTAACTTGGATCTGGATTTGAGGATAGTAAAGGGTTATTGAGTAGGAGCCTGGAGATGACCTGGTGGCTCACTGGTGGCATATGTATTCTAATCTTCTTCTCGGGACTCTCTTCTGTTCTTTCCATCAATTTAAGAACCTCTGCAACTAGAGGCTTACAAAGGGAATAAAAGAAAAACAGCAGCCTGTTTTTAGTCTTCTCGTCTTCTCATAACCACTGCCCACTACTCTTCCCCAACCTTCCAAGAAAAGAAAAGAAAAGAGTGATGCTCTCTTCCCTTTGGGACTAAGTTTCTTATTTTACCTATCCAGAGTCCTTCCTTTCCTTCTATGCAAATCTTAGCCGTCTTCCAGGACTTGATAATGTCTTACCAATCCACTTTATTTTCACTCCTGAAATCTCAGACATTATTTTCTATCATTCATTTGAAATATAATTGTGCCTGGCCTTATGTTATAGCTTATATTGTTTCAAACTATTGTTTATTTCTTGAATTGTTGTTATTTACTAGACAACACAATTTGACACTGTACAAATGATTGCCGATCTAGTCAAGTATTTCATGACAGACTCTCAGTACATTTGTGCTTCACCAGTGGTAAATTAATTGATTTTTTATCCAGCATAAGTAAATATTTGCTTTTAATTATGTTAATGAATCTTTAATCAATGTCTATGATTGTTTTCAAAGGAAACACAACCTATTTGTGGGAGTTTCTTTTAGATCTACTTCAAGATAAAAATACTTGTCCCCGGTATATTAAGTGGACTCAGAGAGAAAAAGGCATATTCAAGCTTGTGGATTCAAAGGCTGTCTCTAAGCTTTGGGGAAAGCATAAGAACAAGCCAGACATGAACTACGAAACTATGGGACGAGCTCTGAGGTAAGAACCCAAAAGAAAGAGTTTTCAAACAAAACTTACATGTCTCTTAATATTGTCTATTAACTATTTAAAGAGAAGCTGTTAAAATCTCTTATTTGTTACAGCTTGTAATTTGGGGGGGGGATTTTCTTGAGGAGCTTCTTTCTTGTATTTGGAGGCAGGTGGGGAGAGAGGAGTTTGGTCTAGACGGCTAAAATTTCAACACCATTGGAAAATCCATTTTCGTGGGAAATGTGCACCTTTCAGAAAATTAAACCCAAACAAAATACAGTTTCCAAATTTTGAATTTGCTCTTTAGTTCCTGCAAATTTATAATAATGGATTTATCTTGATATGAAACTTTCTCGTAAGTTTTGTCAGTTGGAGGAACCCACATAACTTTGTAATGCACGTGGCTTATTCTAATTAAGGGTATTTTGTAAATGAACATAGTTTAGTGACAGTATTCATGTATACCACGGATGCACTTCTGCTAAGCCTGGCTTAGGTAATTTTTCCACCTAACATCAGATTGTTTTTATAACCTATGTAAATCAGAACTAAATTTTTACCAGTGTCTGTAAAATACAGTCGTCCCTCAGTATCTGAGGGGGGATTGGTTCCAGGACCCCCCGCAGATACCAAAATCCATGGATGCTCAAATCCCTTCTATAAAGTGGGGTAGTGTTTGCCTATAACCCACCTCCAGCCCCTGTATACTTGAAATCATCTCTAGATTACATGTAATACCTAACACAGGGTAAATGCTGTGTAAATAGTTGCTATCACATGGCAAATTCAAGTTTTGCTGTTTTGTGGAATTCTTTTTTCCCTGAGTATTTTCGATCTGTGGTTAGTTAAATCCATGGATGAGGAACCCAGGGACGTGGAGGGCCAGCTGTACAGTAATATATTCTGTATTTAGGTTAAATTACTTCCTTTGAGAATGAGCTTTTAGCTACCTTACAGATCTCAAGGTTACATAAGACCGGTGGCACCAGGTTCTAATTTCATTCCTACTGCAAATTCTTAGCCTTTTGAACAATCCGGGCAGTGTGAGTGCCTCCTTATCTCTTACTAGAATCAGTGAATGTTTCTGTTAGCATCTCTTCTACATGGTGTTTTTGTTGGGAGGTAGGGAGGTGGGGAGAACAAATGTAATATACTTGATTTATTTAGTACTTTTTCCTGACAGATATTATTACCAAAGGGGTATTCTTGCAAAGGTTGAAGGACAGAGGCTTGTATATCAGTTCAAGGATATGCCCAAGAACATAGTGGTCATAGATGATGACAAAAGTGAAACCTGTAATGAAGATTTAGCAGCAGCTGCTGATGAAAAATCATTAGAACGAGTGTCACTGTCTGCAGAAAGTCTCTTGAAAGCAGCAACTTCTGTGCGTGGTGGGAAAAACTCATCTCCGCTAAACTGCTCCAAAGCAGAGAAGGGTGTAGCTAGAGTTGTGAACATCACTCCCCCTGGTCACGATGCTTCGTCCAGGTCTCCTCCTACTACCGCATCTGTATCAGCAACAGCAGCTCCAAGGTAAGTGAGGGAAACCATTAGTTGTAACGGGTTTAATTTTTAGAAGACTCTTTGGCAGAAATGATATGTTCCCTTTTTAATATTTGCATTCTTAACGTAGGCTTTAGTTTTTAAAATATATTCATCTCATGGTATTTCATACTGTAAACTTAAGGGGTTTTCGGTACATTTGTAAAATTTGGGAGCACAAGTTTTATATATTTTGGATTTGCGTTCATCTTTTTGCTCAAGAGACCTATTTTATAGTTTACCATGAAACATAATCAACTGTATTTTTTACCTCTACTAGGACAGTTCGTGTGGCAATGCAAGTGCCTGTTGTAATGACATCGTTGGGGCAGAAAATTTCCACCGTGGCCGTTCAGTCAGTTAACGCAGGCGCCCCACTGATAACCAGCACCAGCCCAACAACGGCGGCCTCCCCGAAGGTAGTGATTCAGACAATTCCTACTGTGATGCCAGCCTCCACTGAAAACGGAGACAAAATCACCGTGCAGCCTGCCAAAATCATTACCATCCCAGCCACACAGCTCGCCCAGTGTCAGCTGCAGACAAAATCAAACCTGCCCGGATCAGGAAGCATTAACATTGTTGGAACGCCCCTGGCGGTGAGAGCGCTCACCCCGGTTTCAATAGCCCACGGCGCGCCTGTCATGAGGCTGGCAGTGCCTCCGCAACAGGCCTCTGGCCAGACTCCTCCCCGAGTGATCAGCGCCGTCATAAAAGGGCCAGAGATTAAATCGGAAGCAGCGGCCAAAAAGCAGGAACATGATGTGAAAACTTTGCAGCTGGTGCAGGAAGAAAAACCGGCAGATGGAAATAAGACGGTGACCCACGTAGTGGTTGTCAGTGCGCCTTCAGCCCTTGCCCTTCCTGTAGCTATGAAAACGGAAGGACTGGTGACGTGTGAGAAATAAAAGAGCAGCTCTCCCACGGACGTAAGGATGTTAGTGATAGTCCTGACATGAAGCATTTGCAAGGGTGGCATCAAGCGAAGTCAAAAGACTTTAAAACATTTTTAATGCATATAAGAAAACAATCAAACTTACTGGAAATAAATTACCTATCCCATGTTTCAGTGGGAAATGAACTACATGTTGAGACGCTGACAGAAAACTGCCTCTTACAGTAGGAAACAACTGAACCCGTCAATAAGAAAAAGGATTGAAAGGGACCAAGCAACTCACTACAATATCAAGTTACACTAAGACTTGGAACACTAACATTCTGTAAGAGGTTATATAGTTTTCAGTGGGGAGGGATTGGGATGGGTGATCTCATTGTTACATATAGCAATTTTTGATGCATTTTATATGCATACCAGCAATTATTACTGTGTTCACACAGAACTCACTTAACTGGTGCTATGTGAAGACTGCTAATATAGGTATTTTAGAATGTGAATTGAAGAATGGATCCAAAAGCTTCAGAAAGAGGATAGCAAAAAAAGATCTAGTGCGAATTTTTTTTTTTTTTTTTTTTTTTTTTATCATATAGCTTAAGCTGAAAACAAAGGCCTTAGACTAATTTTCGGTTTTCTTTATTGAAATAAGCTAATGGCTTGTTTGTGTAAAGCTTTTTTATTAAAAGAAAAATTTTAAAAATCTTGTACCTAGCACAGTATTGTTATAGAATATACATGTAACATTTTATATGGTAGTTTAAGTCTGTCAGTTTCTTAATTGTGGACAAATTAACAGTTGGCTCTGGCCTTCCTTTTGCTGTAAACGTGCCTGTGTCACTCACTTCGCCCTGGCATCTGCGCAGTCATAATCCGTTTCAGTTCTACTGTCACTTGGAAGTTAAGGCTCAGCATGAATTTTTGTCAGGTAGCTCTAATGCCTGGCGTTTTCTTTCTTCCTTTTTTTTTTTTTTTTTTTTTTTTAGTTGAAGTTTAAGGGGAAAGTACCAGTGTTCAGATTTGAACTATAATAGTTTGTATATTCAACATTTGAAGTATATTCTATTTTGTTGTACTCTTGTTTCAAAGTGTATTCAAGTAGGTTTTCTGAAATATAGAAGTGAAATTTATCTTGTCTCTGGTGATATTTATAACAATATTCAAAAGCTACTATAAACATACTGTTTTAGCTAAGAAGTAACAGAAGTCCTATTTCTCCTTCCCAACTACTGCGTGAAGAAATTCTACTTGTTTTGTTCCATTACATTAATATTTAGCAAGTAATCTGCATGTTTCCACTTCCTTTCTAATTACTATCATGTAATTATTATAATGTTCTACTTACCATAATGAATTTACTATTTTAATGTTGGCCACACTTAAATAATTTATATTTCAGATCAGACCATTTGTTTCTCATTCAGACCTTTTGAGGGTGAGGAAGAACGAATACTACTCGAGCCCTTGTACAAATTAGGAAGTGGAGGGACCAGAGGAACGTAATTTCACATCAGACTAGGTCCTGTGGACTCCACACTTTAATGCTCTTTCTACTACAAAGAAAAGTTGTCTATTTTTACATCTTTTAGAAATTTAAATAAACTGATACTTAATATTTTGTGGCCTTTAATTGCGCTTTTGGTCAGACACTACTTAGGTCGACAGAGATTTTTATAACAGCTCCCTTTGTAACCTTTTATCTTTTCCCATAAACATACTTGATGGTACCTTTTAATAAAAGCTGAGAGAAGAACTCACTTGATTCTTATCCCATCTGGGGGTTAATCTCAAATTCTACCTCCTTTAAAAACATTTCCTAAATATTTCAGCTTTCAAAATCTGTATCGTATGCCTTGACGCTTAACTGTATTGTCTTTATTGCACTGAAGTTTCATTGAGTTATGTCTCCCATAATCCTCTTCTAGGGCAAAGGTTGTAACTTGTGTCATGCCTACACGCCTCCCCAAATGCTGAGCATATTTTAGGCACTTGGACTGTTACGGATTTTGGTAATCATGTATTTGCTACGAATCTAAATCACATGGAGGGTAAGTAATGAAACATTTTAAATGAGCAGCTCTTTCTGCCTGTGCTGTACTACTGATTGGCTTTAATTAGGTTAAGCCAAGGCTACTTGCTTACCTCCCCCACTCTAACCTGAACATTTCTGTGTGTCTCTTTCAGCATAAGTTCACCTAAGGTCTAGATTTAGAAACACATGTTGACAGTATATACCGATCAGAGTGTTTCTTCTGATTGGACTTAGCAGCGGTATGGCATTTAATCGCAACCCTTCCAACTGTTAGTCACTATAACTTACATTTGCTTTTTGTGTCCAGTGTATCAGGGAAGAACCACATTAACGATGACTTGATGCGGCTACATTTTCCAGTCTGGCCAGGCTTTTGAACGGCGATCAGCAGTCGGCCCATTTATTCCTTGGGTCGTCTTCCAGCAGCAGTCCCGGCCTTTCCGCCACCACCCTGCTTACCAAATGGCCAGTGTACCTCTTTAGAGAGCAGACTGAGGTCATGAGCTGTGAACTCCGTTTCTGGGCCCCTTGCTGCAAGAGCATCTACATATTCCAGCCTCCATCCTTAACAAACAAACAAACAGCCATCTCCGGAAGGAGGCAGGTGTGCCTCCCTCCTGCACTCACCGTCTTCTCCCCTTTCACACCTCCTTGGTTGCCTTGTTCCAACAGCCCATATTCTTCAGAAGCTTGCAGTCAGTTCTGCTTAGAAACAGTTCCCCCTGGGGTCTCCAGCAACCCAACAGTCACATCAAACGATGCTTCAGTTTTTCATGTGATCAGCCTACTTCTTAAAATTCCCCTTCGATTTCCCGTGACCCTCCGTTTCTGGTTTACTTCCTGCCTGACCAACTCGACTTTCTTAGTCTACTTTGTTTTCCTTCAGCTTTCCCATTTAAAGGTAGTACTTACCATGGGGCTCTTTTCCTCGTAGAGTAGTTACATTTACTGTTACGATTTTGCTTCAACGTAACTGTTACATAACCTCATCCACGCATGTGGTGTTTACTACCAAATCTATTGTTCTAGGCTAGACTGAAAGGCTTAGATGGGTTTAATTCCCTGCCGGCTGTTTCCTCCTGAGTGTCCAGTGGAACTCTCCTCTCTCGAAAATCTATTCCTCTTAGCTCAACAAATGACACTGCGTGAAGGCCATTCTAGACCCTTTACTTCCTATATCCAGTCTTTTACCAAGTCCTGTTGATGGTACCTTCTAAACAGCTTCCTTTCCCATCCTCCCTACCTTACTGCTTTGTCTTCTCAAGCCTGCCTCTAGTTCGTCTCCCGTGCTACCAGATGAGAGCTTTCTAAAATGTGTACTTCCATCACTTCCTTGCAACTGCCTTAAATTCTTCAACGGCATCTCTTGCTAAAAAGAGAAATATCCAAAGCATAAAACTCTTATTAAAGTCCTTTGACCTAGCACCTGCCTACGTTCCCAAGCCTTACTCTCTGGCCACCCCCGTTTTGCGCATCTCCGGGCCACAGACATATTGACATGTATTTTTCCCAAATATTTTAGGCACCCATACCTCGTTGGGCCATGCCACTGATGGCTTCTCTCTGGACCACTCGTTCTTCCTTCACCTAGATTTGAGTTGGAGGTGACAGACATCAAAATATTTCTGAAATAAATAGGCTTGTAAACCATTCAGGGTGGGGAGTGGTCTTAACTCTGAGTGAATTCTTAGTAAAAGATTGAAAAGCATCAAGTATATAGAGACAACAAGGGCTAGGGGAGAGGAAGAGTAACCCAGCAATGGAGATCAAGGACTGTTCATGGTTAACAGGACAGTTGAGGTCAAGATAATGGTGGGCAACAGTATCAAGTGTACCAGGAAGGGCCAAGCAAATAAGAAGCCACCAACATTGATACAGTGACAAGAGAGGGGCAGTTCCAGTAGGGGGTTGGCCGTAAAACCAGAATGTAAGGGACAACGGCACCTGGTTCGTTACCAGCCACTCGTCTCTGACACCTGGCATGCTTCAGAGAGTGTGTCTCTGATCACTGTATACGAACAAGTCATGATTAACGATAACAAAAACAAAATTTGGGCTTTTAACGTACAAAGCATCCTGTGATCCTTTAAGCCCCCCTGGTCTATCTTATGGGAGGGCATTACAGAGCACATTTTTGGGAGGCAAGAGGAACCCTACTTTTAGTTCCACGGCCAACACAGCAAGTTCACAGTGCAGGTCCTTTGTGGCTGTGGTTCATCCGTCCTTCAGCCCCTTGGTTGTATCGTTGTCCTCCGCAGTTGTAACCTATTCTGTGCGGACTTGGTGCACTGTGCCGCCGTTCCTCATGAGAATAAGATACTCTTCCCCCTTTGCAAGGGCACTGACTCGCCTCCTGCATCACACCAAGAAACCTCTGAAAAGTGCAGCAGGGAGACTCATGGGCATACTTCCTTTTACTGTGCTGCACTCTGCAGATGCTTTGTTTTATACAAACTGAAGGTCTGCGGCAACACTGCTGTCAAGCAAATCTATCGGCGCCCTTATTCCAGCAGCGTTTGCTCACTTCGTGTCTCGTGTCTTTGGTAACGCTCACGGTATTTCAAACCCTCCAAAAAAGATTATGGCTTACTGAAGGGTCAGATGATGGCTAGACTTTTTTAGCAATAAAAAGTATTTTTCAATTACGGTATATACACTGCTTTTTTTTGGACATAATGTTATCGCACACTTAGCAGACTATAGTATCGTCACTTTTATATGCACTGGGACACCAAAAATTCATGTCTTGCTTTATTGCGATACTCATTCTGGTGGTCTGGAGCTGAACCCCCAGTGTCTCTGAGGTGTGCTGTATTTGATTGGACACGAATCTACTTCACTTTTTACGCATCCATAACTATCTTTTTTAACACTGCACCTCAGCAGTTATGCTGTGGGTTCAGGACTTATAAATGATATATTACAACTTCCCAAGTGAGAACGTACAAACAAAAACATGAGTATTTAATGCAAAATACTCCATGTCAAAACCAAACTATAAATAGACTGTAAACTAAGAGCAGAGTTGCCTTCTCCCAGAATATCATTTCCTCCCATCCCATTGTATGTTTAACTTTTAGAAAATTTTGTCTGAAAGATTTTAATACGTGATACTGTCATAAAAGGTGGATACTAAACTGTTTTACAGAATCTGCAAATTATTTGGATTGTAGGACATGAAATCACTGAAATACTGTGGTAACTTTGCTGCACATTAGATCACCTGGGAAGATTTTAAAATCCTGTTGCGCAGGTCACATCCCATACCAGTTAAATTACAATGTGTGGGACTTCCCTGGTGGCACCGTGGTTAAGAATCCGCCTGCCAGTGCAGGGGACACGGGTTCGAGCCCTGGTCAGGGAAGATCCCACATGCCGCGGAGCAACTAAGCCCGTGCGCCACAACTACTGAGCCTGCGCTCTAGAGACCGGGAGCCACAACTACTGAAGCCCGTGCGCCTAGAGCCCATGCTCTGCAACAAGAGAAGCCACCGCAATGAGAAGCCCGTGCACCGCAACGAAGAGTAGCCCCCGCTCGCCACGACTAGAGAAAGCCCGCGCGCAGCAACGAAGACCCAACGCAGCCATAAATAAAAATAAATAAATAAATAAATAAATAAAATAAAATAAAATTTTAAAAAAATTACAATGTGTGGGAATGGGAGCCGGGCATCAGTATTTAAAAAAATATCTCAGTGTGATTTCACCACGCAGCCAGGTTTGGGAACCACTGCCATCCAGATACAGTAAGGAAAGTTTTACATTTAGAGATCTGTCTTAATCTAAGCTTTTCTAAAATGTTCAACAGAAAAAGGTAGTTTGAGATATACCTATTAACTATTACACATAGCTTTTAAAAAACCTACATACTGTATATTTCATTGATTCTAAAGCCTTTTTCTCATATTTATTATCTCTTTAATTAGGATGAATCTTTTAAAGTCTTATGAAACAGTACACTGTGTTAATGTGCCTTGTCCCTTAAAAAAAAATTACTTTCGGGAAGCTATATATTAATGCCACCAATGCTACCATCGTTCAAAAAATACTTTTGAATTGCTTCTTGGAGCAGAACCTAAAATTTTAAAACATGCTTAATAGAGACAGGTTTCCTGCCGAGGAAGATTTTAGTTTTAGAAATAGCCAAGTCACTTGAGGTTAAGAAAACTGACACGAATTAAGCTAGGTACTGCCATATCTGTTTCAAAATGAAATGTGGCTCTGAAGTTCACACTTTTTTTTTTTTTTTTCTTGAAACCTTCATAAAACTGGATAGGGAAGCTGTTCCCCAAAGTTTCAAAAACATTTTTGAGTAGTGGCAGCAGTAACTCAAATTGTTTTGAAGTGTAAACCAGTTTTAAGAGATTTCCTGGTCTATTCCCTGTATTATAAATAAACTAAGGTTCAGAAAAACTTGACTCGTCAGTTTCAGTTCAGCTTGTCCGTGGCAGACCTAGAGACAGAACTTCTCTCTGGCCTCAACCTCCTTTCCCTCCCATCCAAAAAAAGGCAGGGGGGCTTCCCTGGTGGCACAGTGGTTAAGAGTCCGCCTGCCAACGCAGGGGACACGGGTTCGAGCCCTGGTCCGGGAAGATCCCACATGCCACGGAGCTACTAAGCCCGTGTGCCACAACTACTGAGCCTGCGCTCTAGAGCCCGCGAGCCACAACTACTGAGCCCACGTGCCACAACTACTGAAGCCCACGCGCCTAGAGCCCATGCTCCGCAACAAGAGAAGTCACTGCAATGAGAAGCCTGTGCACTGCAACAAAGAGTAGCCCCCGCTCGCCGCAACTAGAGAAAGCCAGAGTGCAGCAACGAAGATCCAACACAGCCAAAAATAAACAAACAACAAAAAAAGGCAGGGCTTGGGGTAGAACAAGGTTAGTGTCTGAATAAGTCTATCCCACCATGCAATGATCTTACTTTCTCACAAAGTAAATTGTGAAATGTTGCAGAATTTTGCTGGGTGTTCCCTTCAGGTTTACCAATGTAAGGCAGATGTCAGGGGTGTCCCGTGTCCAGCTTCCCATCATCTCTCCTGACTGGTGTTTCCTCCCTATGATTCAGGACTCTGTAACCATATTTCAATACATATGCAAGTGGTCTACATCTAGAAGCCTGAATCTGTTCAGTGTGGCAATTTAACTTATACTCTGCTTTATTATCAAAAGAATTTCAGATAGTTTACATATTGTAAGAATAAATGAAAGTTAACAAAAACAAGCAGGTACGAGACAATGATGCAAGGGAAAAAAAGGCAGAATGGCAAAAGAAAATAGAATACATGCTATAGAATGTTACACAGCAATTAAAATTCAGCTATAAGGTTTGGTTTTGAATGTCTCGGCAGCCAAAGCAAAAAAGAATTCAACATACCGAGATTCATATCTCAGTTTACCAGCTGCTTAGAAGAAGCAAAGCTTTCCCTAACGTTCTGTCAAGAGGAATGTGTCTATCTACATGCCTAATAAATATTTTCTTAGAAGTGAGCTTTCCACAGAAATCTGGGGAGCTAGGGCCCCAAAGGCAGATATTTCTATTTTACAAATCAAAGTAGGGTTGAAATCCTCTCCTGAAATTAAAGAACCGAATCACCAACCCACAGCCTCACAACTTCCTGGAGGAAGAGTTAGGGAAAAAAAATCTTGCCATTCTATCAGCCCCTCACCTACTTGGGGCTTAATTTTCTTTTTTAAAAAAATTTATTTATTTATTTATTTATTTTTGGCTGCGTTGGGTCTTTGTTGCTGTGCGTGGGCTCTCTCTAGTTGCAGCGAGCGGAGACTACTCTTCGTTGTGGTGCGTGGGCTTCTCATTGCGGTGGCTTCTCTTGTTGCAGAGCACGGGCTCTAGGCGTGCTGGCTTCAGTAGTTGCAGCACGCGGGCTCAGTAGTTGTGGCTTGCGGGCTCTAGAGCGCAGGATCAGTAGTTGTGGCGCACGGGCTTCGTTGCTCTGCGGCATGTGGGATCTTCCCGGACCAGGGATCGAACCCGTGTCCCCTGCATTGGCAGGCGGACTCTTAACCACTGTGCCACCAGGGAAGTCCCTTAATTTTCTATTAACACTATTAGTTCTGCCCTTTAAAATTGAAGGATTATTCCCCTTGGAATGATCTGAAGAGTGGCTTGTTAGGACATCCATGAATACGTTAGGACATCCACAACAGTGCCCTTCCTTTTCTTGCTCTGAATCTTAAGCATTGTTTACTCAACAACTTACATATATATTATATTACAATTTACAATATCGTTTTACAAACACCTCACAAATCTATGAGGCTGACAGGGCAGGTATGATGCTATCTATACTCTCTGGATGAGAAAACTGAGGCCCTAGAGATAGAACCACAGTGGTCACAGCTAAGTCTTTTTACTTAACAGCCCATGCATGCCCTTGTACATGATTTGCTTTTATAAGCCCAGCTCCAGACCTCTGCCATTCCGGTATCCATCCACTCTAGATAAAGGCCTACCTGTGCCATATTTTTCTACCTGTCATTTTAAGAAGTTCATCAGAGCTCCTTATGTAAACACGTTCATTTTTTTGGATGCCTTTCCTTTTTAAAAATTGAAATCAATTATGATTACGAGCATGCGTTTTTCTCTCTTTTTAGAATTTAAATCTTGGAAATCTCTCAAGTCTAAGACACAGCGTGTAATTAGATGCAACATTCCCTTCATTATAAAATTTTGCATGTTTTAAAAGAATGATTCAAATACAGAATATTTGCATCAATTTTCTCCTTTAGTTTGAAACACTACTACAGCTCTTACTGCTTCCTTTAAAAAAAGCCACCATCAAACTATGCAAACGGTATCAGATGTTCTAATTTTGGCAGTACTGCTTTACTATTATACCAGAATAACTGAAATCCGCTCTATAGCCACTATTCAGCCTCTGTATCTTGCTTCTAACTCTATACTGTATGTGTACTACAAAAGTATGACTTATGTGTTTGACCATTTTGCATTCAACAAATCTCTTCCTCCCCCCAGAATATTACTTTTCTCCCCATTTGTACTCACTCAAGGCCAAGGGCACATGGTGGTGGGGAAGGAAGTGAGCCCTTTGGGGTCATGATAGACTTGAGGGTGAATAGAATCCTGTCTATTAGCTGAGACTTTGGTCAAATTATTTGGACCTTTTAAGCCCCATTTTAAATTAAGAGTAGTTTTAAGATCATATGTAAAGCTCTCAGAACCAAAGATAAGGAACTCAAATGTTATACAGATATACACCATTATGTTTTACTTAAGTAAATGAGGCGGCCATTCCTACCACCTCGTAGAATGGAATCTACTGAAATATGGCACGGAGGAAGAAAAAAAAAATCCACTATTACTCTGTCATCAAGAATCTGGGGGCTTCCCTGGTGGCGCAGTGGTTGAGAATCCGCCTGCCAACGCAGGGAACATGGGTTCGAGCCCTGGTCTGGGAAGATCCCACATGCTGCGGAGCAACTAAGCCCGTGCGCCACAAATACTGAGCCTGTGCTCTAGAGCCCGTGAGCCACAACTACTGAGCCCACATGCTGCAACTACTGAAGCCCACGCGCCTAGAGCCCGTGCTCTGCAGCAAGAGAAGCCACCGCAATGAGAAGTCCGCGCACTGCAATGAAGAGTAGCCCCCACTTGCCGCAATTAGAGTAAGCCCGCGCTCAGCAACGAAGACCCAACACAGCCAAAATAAATAAATAAAATAAATAAATTAAAAAAAAAGAATCTGCACAATTTCTAAGACTCTAATTACAACCACAATCAAAATATTATGGGATATAAAAGGAAAAGCTGGATCAAAAGGTACATAGGGATGGAACAAGAGAAACTCAGTAATGGAACACACTTAAAACAATTTAGAATAGAGATTTGTTATTTACTCTTATGCCTTCAGGTTACCCTGATGGTCCACAAGGCAGAGCTGCCTGCAAAGAAAGACTAGAGGGGAAGTAAAAATAAAATATAAAAGTGCCACCTATCAAGATTTATATACTACTAAAAACCTGTTTACATAAAATGCTCACGTGATTACATTTTAAATGAAGACAAATACAAACAACAAAAGCATACTGGTAAGTGCTTAGGCCTGAGGCCGTGGTCAGGCTGAAGGATGACTTGTTGGCATTCCAGAAGCCCTACTGCTCAGTGGCATTCCCACCCACCCCCAGTCCCACCCCCAAACCACAGCCTGTTAACTTGTATACTGGTGGACAACATTTGAAATTCAAACACCCTTTTGGCTTTCATTCTCATCCAGATTTGCTTATGATGTGGGTATGATAATTTCTCTTCAGGTTGGCGTGTTTTGCGGTAGGTAAACAACATTCAATGCCTGCTGTACGAATCAGTATTCTGCTTCTCAACAACATATGGATTAGTCATGCTAAGACCTGAACCAGATGACAATTGGTACAGATGTTCTTCCCGACCGCCATTCCCTCCAGGTAGCCCCACGATTTCGTGTATACAATATACTGCAAACCTCATTTGTCTCAAAAGTGGTTCCAATGCAGAAATGTCTGGAGGAACGACTTTGGGGACTCCAACCCTGTCACCGAGCGATACCTCATAAGCATAGCACAGATGCCTTCAACGTGCAACTACAGATCCACCTTTGTCCAGTTTAGAAATGAAGGTGTGAGTGGAAAGGACGGTGTGGGCACCGCATTAACAGGATTAAAAGATCCAGTCTATTCTCAGATTCTCTTTGCATTGAAAAGACAAGATATGAAAACATTAGCTTTAAAAGACCATTTATTTATTGATCTTAAATATTTACAACTCAGGGGTTAAAATATCTATCCATTTATTACCAATGGGCTATTTTTGGGGATTTTTTGTTAGGAAGGGGTTTCACCTGTTATCTTACCACTTTTATTTCTGAGGGAAGAGAATTCCAGGTTATCTTCTAACTCTATATTCTGCTTTCTAGTTGTTTTAAACCAGTCACCTGGCTATTTTAGTAAATCTCAACGACAGCCTCATTAACAGGCTAGAAATAGTTTCCCATCTCTGAAAAGAAGGTCCCACTGACTTAGCCACTGCCACATATCAGCTCCTAAACAACCTATTGTGCAAAGCATATTCAATACATATAATGACACTTTTGAGTGACCGTAAATGTACACCGATAGCATTCCGATGGAAAACCAGAAATGGAATTTCTTCAAGAAACATAATAATGGGGGACACGGAGGCACAGCAAGGATTTGTGAAGAATGTATCAAGGAGAACTGATATTTCCACTTAAATAGCAAACAAAAACCCCTCCAGCCTAAACAGTTCCTTTGTACACTACTATTTTATTAGACCCCAAGTAAGAACATCTTTAACGCTTTAAGAAGATTACTATAAATTACTCTATAACTCATGTTTTGCATGGTTTTTAAATGTTCATAATGCTATAATTTATTTACTTAATTTTACACAAAGATATAAAAAAAATAAATATTGCCATGCATAACTTGTTGATATTTTTAAAAAACCACAAATAAATAACTTGAAATGTTGTCTAGAGAAATTGTTCCTGCATACTTGTTAATTACAGGGGACTCGAGCAAGTCTATTTTAATACAGGATCCTCAAACTGAAAAAGCTTCCAAACAAAGCCAAGTATAATGCCCTTAAATGATCAAAATGTAATTATTAATGCTAAGGGAAAGAAAACAATACAAACCGAAACTGGAGTGCAAACACCTTTTTCGCTGTAGGTTTTAATGGAAAAGGTTTGTGAGCAAATGGGGTTCCTTCCCCAAGGGCATGCTGGAAACATGGAAAGTGAAGTGAGAGGAACTGGGGAGCTTTCCTCAGTCAACCTCTTATCTTATTTCAGCTTCCTGAAACGTCCCTGGTTAAGACTTGTGACTAAAGAGACACAGACAAGCATTTATAAATGTCCATCAAGGTTCCTCGTTAAAGCTAAAGTCACACACTAGGGACAGGTGGTCTGAAGGGTAATTGAAGGACGGTAGTCGGTTGGGTCCAATCTGTTCCTCGGTGAGCAGAGCCAGGGCTGACCTCACGCTGAGCGCATGCTTGGAATACCAGATATAATCCAGAGTGTGCCGGCTCTCGCCCGAGGTCCGGATCTTCCAGGTCGTGTACGGAGGTTCCGACTGCCCGTCCGCGCTCAGCAGCTTGTAGGCGCTGTTCAGGTTGAGGCTGGAGGACGCGAAGTGTCTGTAGACCTCCTCTGTCGGCTCTGCGTTGAAGTCCCCACAAACGATAAGGGGAATCTTGGCTCCCTGGGTGATGTTCTGCAGGTTCTGGAGAAGGTCACAGCCTTGAGCTGATCGAAATCGCTCCCAGCCCGTGCGAGCCTTCAGGTGGGTGACGGCGATGCAGAACTGCCGGCTGGACTCCTTGCACTCTAGGGTCTGGGCAATGGCCACCTGGTTGGTTTTCAACGTCATGGCCGTCAGCCTGATGTTGGCACTGTTGACGAGCTTGAATCGGTTTTGGAGAAAAAACAAGGCACAGCCATCTGGTCCGTTGTTGTGTTCCACGTCCAGACAAGGTGACCAGGGCTTGGGGAAAAACGTGCCCTGATAGCCCAGTCTACCGAGGAGGGGGCGGAAGGTGTCAAAGTAGTGGTCCACCTCTTGCAGGCATAGTATGTCGGGCTGGTAGGCTAGGATTTCTTCCAGGATGAGACATTTCCTCTCTTCCCACTTGAGTGCTTCAAGAGGGCACTGTACAAAGTTGTCTTTGCCTTCTCCAAGAGCTGAAAGAAAAAAGGCGGTCAGTGGTCAGCTACTAAGAACCGCTACTAAGTACCTGCGAGTCGCCTTAGGTTTGACGCTACCCAAGACCTTCAGAGTGCTTCCCCTGCTTCAGATGCTCTGGGTGGTTCTTCTCTTACTGCACCGACCTACCAAACTGAATAACCTCTTACCATCCAGATGAAGCAAGCAACTAACTGATCCTTTCGTATTAAAACTATTTCTTGTCACTATATTCTAGGACATAAGATCTTAAGTTTTAGCTTTAGACAGTGTTCTCTGGCATCCAAGAGATCTAAACTATGCCAGATGAAGTAAATACATTTAACTCTATAGAGTGATTTCAACACTGACTTATAATAAGCCATACTAGGGTTTTATAGACACCACTTAGAATAAGTGACACCCATTTAAAATGGGCAGCTTTTTCCTACACCTGGAAAAAACAAATGAATCAAAGATTGGAAAGTCAGGGAGTATGCCCTTCTTTTCCAGAAAAAATGGTGACCCTGGTTTCTTCTTAAAATTTCAACTGCGACATGATCGGCAATAAAGTTGACTGACACACCTGCTTTTTAACTGAGCAGACCCAGGAAAGGAGTCCTTTCTATCGTACCAAGTGACATCTTAAAGCACAGAGAACTGAAGCAACATCTCTGGCCTCAAGTTACGAAGAGGCGTGTGGATGAGAACCCGGCCTCAGGAGCGCCCCGACTCAGCACCACCCCTACACAGCCCCCACTCCCCGCAGAAGGCCCAGGGTCACCCGTTCGGTAGACTCAGTTTCCCCCTGCCACGTGCTATCTTAGCGCTGTGGACTCAAAGCGGGAGACAACTGATGAAAGCTAATGGGCTGACAAGAGACAGGAACCACGTGCCGGGAAGCAGACGCTTTCCCCGAACACGGAAAGTCTGCACACGTGGAGGGTAAGGAGTACGTCCCGAGCTGCTGGACTGGGCTGTGAAAGCCAGGCGACTCCCCTTCCTGACCTCCCCGCGCGGGAAGCTCCCCAGGCCGCCCGCCTCTCTCCCTGCGCGCAGGCGGGGCAGGCGGCGGGGCAGGCGGTCACGGCGCGGGCAGGCGGTCACGGCGCGGGCAGGCGGTCACGGCGCGGGCAGGCGTACCTTGGGCGAGGATGTTCCACTGCATGACCCGGATAGGCGCGTGGCTGCTACTGGGGCCGTCGGCCCTCAGATCCACGAAACCCCTCTGGAAGCGGGGAGGCCGGGTGTGCAGGACGGCCCTGCACTCCTCAAGGAGCTCTTTAGGGTCAATGGGCTCCAGCTGTTCCGGGTCGGGCGCCACCAGATACTCCGGGTGCCGGGCGGCGGGGCTGCCGTCGAGGGTCTTGGTGAGAGCGCTGTAGAGCCTGCTCGTGCCGTTGCCCATGGGACACGCTGCGGGGAAGGAAAGCACAGTCACTCGCCCGGCTCCTCCTCCTCCTCCTCCTCCTCCTCCTCCCGCTCGGCTCAGCCGGAAGGTAAGGCACTTAACTGTCCACAGAAGCCGGGAGCTCAGTTTAGGGCGACGTCGCCACGTTCGCGTTCTACAGGGCGGACTAAAGGAGTTCCCGGGTTCTAGCTTTCTCTTAGGGGCGGGTACTTGAAATACCGCTGTTGAGATACCTCGATCTTTATGGCTTCTTCTAACCTAGGATCTGTCTTTGTAATTTATAGACACAGTCTTATGAAAGCATGGCTGAACAAATTCCGTATTCCTTTTTCTGTGCATTTGAAGTGAGGACGTGAAGGCCAGTGTGTACAGAGCCAGGTATCAGAAAGCCCAGTTAATCCTGGAGAACAGGTTCGGTTAGCGCAGGCTGTTGCCCTAGCCGTGTCACCTACACAGATCCCTCTGCTGTGGCGAGAATTGTGGCTGGATTCAAGCCATATCCCGCTTCTCGTACATGTTAACTGTACACCAGGGACCTGGCTTTCTGTGGGACACTGAACACCACTGAGCAGTACGGTCTGTAATCTAATATCGATTGCCAGATTTTTAACAAATCAGAAAAGGGGCTGGGGGCAGAGGCAGTTGCCCCCATTTTCTGGGATCCCGGGAGGAGAAAGGGCGAGGAGAGGTGCAGGAAGCACCGTCAGTGCACTTCGCAGGGCTTCCTATTTGTATCTAACTCGACAATAACTCACTAAGGAGACTAGAGCACAACCTTCAACAAGTCAGCCTGAGGAGAGTTGTGGCCGTCACCTCACTTGTAAGTAGCTGATTGCTCTTTTAAAGGTCAGCCTTGTTTCCTCTTCATTATAGTGTGAATTAGGGGCAGGTTTTACCTGGAACCACCTGATTCCGTGCGTGGTTCCTGGTAATGGAGGAACCTGGATTTCCCTGCCCCGTCCAAGTCCTTGCCTCCTCTTGAAGGACACAAAGTTTCCTTCATAAAACGTATTATTTGGCAAGCTGATTGCATCTGAAACTAGCAGTTGATCGAACTTGCTGTAGCAGGTCACAAAAGCAGATTCAAGTGTTCACCACCAAGGGTTTAACAAGCATGCAAGCATGCTTTCTATCATTCCTTTTCATCAACTCAAAAGTAGTTCCCCAACAAGAAAGCTAGATTAAGGCAAAGAAACACACCAGTTTTCCCAACATACATTTCTGTGCACGTGCAACTGCCAGCAAGCCTGTTCTTCTCACAAACGCACATGCATGAACACACGCACACACCTGTTCAGAAACTGTTTGATTTGAATATTCTAAATTCCTTTTAATAAATTTGTTTGCCTATCTGAGTGCATGGGTCCAGAGGAATTTTCTTCTTGGCTGGCAGTACAACTCTGAAAATCTTTCTTCTGTACTTCTAGATTTTTGGGTTTTTTTTAAGGCAGTAAAAATACTACTCAGCCATAAAAGGAAACGAAATTGAGTTATCTGTAGTGAGGTGGATGGACCTAGAGTCTGTCATACAGAGTGAAGTAAGTCAGAAAGAGAAAAACAAATACCGTATGCTAACACATATATATGGAATCTAAAAAAAAAGAAGAAAAAAAAAAGATTCTGATGAACCTAGGGGCAGGACAGGAATAAAGACGCAGAGGTAGAGAATGGACTTGAGGACACGGGGAGGGGGAAGGGTAAGCTGGGGAAGTGAGAGAGTGGCATGGATATGTATACACTACCAAATGTAAAACAGATAGCTAGTGGGAAGCAGCTGCATAGCTCAGCTATGGGAGATTGGGAGATCAGCTTGGTGATTTGTGACCACCTAGAGGGGTGGGGTAGGGAGGGTGGGAGGGAGACGCAAGAGGGAGGGGATATGGGGATATATGTACGTGTATAGCTGATCCACTTTGTTATAAAGCAGAAACTAACACACACACACACAAAAAAAATTAAATAAATAAATAAATAAAAGGCAGTAAAAAGTCCTACTGGGGGACTTCCTTGGTGGCACAGTGGTTAAGAATCCACCTGCCAATGCAGGGGACATGGGTTCGAGCCCTGGTCTGGGAAGATCCCACATGCCGCGGAGCAACTAAGCCCGTGCGCCACAACTGCTGAGCCTGTGAGACACAACTACTGAGCCCACGTGCTGCAACTACTGAAGCCCACACGCCTAGAGCCCGTGAAGCCACTGCAATGAGAAGCCCGCGCGCCGCAATGAAGAGTAGCCCACGCTCGCCGCAACTAGAGAGAGCCCGCGAGCATCACGGAAGACCCAACACAGCCAAAAAATAAAATAAATTTAAAAAAAAAGTCCTACTGGTTTCTCAAGTGTGGTTTCCAGATCAGCAGCGTCAGAACCACCCTAACGGTAGACCACACTGTCACAGGGCCTCACAGCAAATTCACAGGGGCTCCAGTATGTGACATTCGTCAGGCTCTAGGCAAATGACCAGCTTGATGCAGTTCACTTTCAACAGGACTGCTCTACGTCCTTTTAATGACATCATATCCTTGCCAAGCTGAGTTCTGGGGTAGCTGCTGTGATAAAAAGCAAGTACCATGTGAAAATGAATGTGAAAAAGAGGGTAACAGTGTCCAACAGGAGTCGAAGGTTTGAGGAGTCACGTGAAGCCAGAAAAACTATGCTGAGCCACACTTCCTTCTAAAAACTTAAGAAAAACCTTCACATGAAGTGACTAAGGAACAGGTTAACGTCTGTTCAGACAATAAAAGTGTGCCAGAAAGATATGGCGAGAAAGACAATCAAAATTATATCCTATTGCAAAATGAGCTAAAAGATAAGACAATGACAGAACAGCCTAAATTAGAAAACTCAGAAGTGAGGCAACACAAAGAATTAGTAACAAAAAACATAACAAAAAGAAATGAGGAGATAAAGCATTTAAGAGACAGTGGCAAACATTATGTACTAATTTTAAGCGAAGATGCAACACATGGATAAACAGGGGTTCTTGTAGCAGGAAAACCAATGCCAGGAAATGAAACAAATACTAAAAACTATAAATCGAGAAAACTTTTAGGAGTACAAAGTTTCAATCATGCAGGATGAATTAAGTTCTGGAGGTTTAATGTACAGCATGGTGACTACAGTTAACAACAGTGTATTCCATACTTGAAATCCTCTAAGAGAGGAGATCTAAAGTGAACTCACGTCCCCACTCCCTCAAACACACAGGGTAATAACTACGTGAGTGAGATGTTAATTAGCTTGACTGAGGTAATTATTTCACAACGTTTACAAACATCAAAATATCGTGTGGTTTACCTTAAATACACACAATTTTTATTTGTTAATTATACCTCAATAAAGCTGGAAAAAAATAAAGTGAATGGTTTAAAAGGAAAATATTATGAGGTTAAAAAAACATGTATCATGGACACACATACCTGAGAATATCAACCCAGAATGACCAACACCAACTGGGCTGTAAAGAAAAAGAAAAAATCCCTTGGGCTCTAGGCAAAAACAGCAAGTAACTTCCAAGGACAATTAGAGTATCACCGGACTTCAACTGCAATGTTTTATACCAGAAGAAAATGAAGTTACGCATTTGAAATATACGTCAAACTTTATATATATGACTCATCAGTATACGAGGATACAAGGATTTTATATCCAGCAAAACTGGAACACTGATGCCAGGAGCACTTCTTCCAGAAACTACTAGAGTAGGGGATGGCAAACTGCAGCCAGATGTATTTTAGTACAGTCCTCAAGCAAAGAATGGTTTTAAAGAGATGTTACACACACACACACACACACACACACACACACAGTACGTGACAGGATTGTTTTTGGCCCTCAAAGCCTAAATGTTTACTATCCTGCCCTTTTCAGAAAGGTCTTTGCCACCCCTGGAACTAGAGAACAAGATTTAGACCAAAATGACCAGAGACACTGATTTAAGAACTGGTGGTACTATATTAAACATATAGCTACTTAGAAAATCAAGTCTAAATGAGGTTAAAAGACAGAGTACAATATACAATGGCTATGTGATCTGATAATGACCCAATGAAGATTTAGTACACCCGAAAAAGGCATGGGGGTGGAGGGAAGCAGGGACCAGAAAGAAGCAAGCATATTCAATTAAAAATTGTTTAATTGTTTTTAGGGAATTCCCTGGCGGTCCAGTGGTTAGGACTCTGCTCTTCCACTGCAGGGAGCATGGGTTCGATCCCTGGTCAGGGAACTAAGATTCCCGTAAGCCGTGCATGGTGCGGCAAAAAAAAAAAAAAAAAAAAAAAAAAACACTCCAAAAAACACAATCCACAACACAAAACATTGATAATTTGGGCTTTATCAAAATAAAAAACTTAAAAAAAATTGTCTTCAGTGATCATAATTAGTAATGGTAGTATTAGAATTCTTATTCTGAGACTGTTGTGTAGATGTGAGATGAAGCAAATTGGATATTCTAATTTCATCATTCCCTGTGGTCCCTTTTTGGTTTGGTCTTAGAAATGTATTTATAGGCTATTAGCTACAACATTCAAGGAAAACATTCTTGTTAAAGCCGGCTCATTTTGGACCAATAGTGGATTATTCAATCTTGTCATTCACCTTATTTGTGACTTCTGGTGGTTTTCAAAAATTAAATTTACCATCAAAGGACAAAGCTTTGCAGCAAGAGGAAGGATGCACTGCATCGTGGGTATCAAAGCGTCAGTTCCGGTCCGAGCTCTACCACCGTTCAGCTGTGCCCCTCTCCAGAGCTGCTGGCAAGGCTTGTTAAGTGACCATGATTTCTTTAAGATTACTTGGAAAATGCATCTAGGTTAGAACAGGTAGCAATTTCAAAATAGTATTTCTACTAGAGGGCACACACATCTCTATTAAGAAAAACTTGCGTATGTTATTCAGAATGACTTTTATTCCCCTCAAATTTGAGTCCCCAAATGGACAATTTCTGTCGGGTGTAATAACACTACTCTGGAATGCATTAAAGGTTGTCTTTTCAAAAGTTTTACTGACATAGACCTTTTTGCTCTTGTTTCACTAGATTCATTTACCCAAGAAAGAGAATTGGGCAAAATTTCAACTAAGAGACTGGGCAGAGGGGAAGTTCAGGGCATATTTACTATAGTCCTGTCTCTCCTCCTTAGATCTTACAGGAAACCCTAAGACGGTCCCCTTGATGGACAGATGCAAGCCTGAATACCCTGTTTAATAACGAAGCCAGCCTAGGACATGCCTTCTGATACCAAAGTACCTGGGAAGCTGATTAACCAATCAGCTGCTTGCATAGAGAGCAAGGCGTCAGGACAGAGACACATGGTCCTGGAAGATGGTCCCCCCTCCTCCTAGACAGCAAGGCTCTGCTCCCGCTGGGCACCCTGCATTCTGCCCACCCCTGCAGACCACTCTCGCGGCCAGTGGGCACGGGCAAAACTAATCTCCACAATCTAATCTAACCCTGCAATCCCCAGGAACCACGTGTCTGCAGTATGCTGATTTTACATTCTTATTTCTCTGAACTTTGGGAAGAGCACTCCATACCTATAAAATATGAGCTCATCTTTTCTCTCAAGAAGTGTTTGGTTAAAGATTAATATATACGCAAATTAACAAGAGAAAAAGTGAATGCATGCTATGTGGAATGGGCTAGGGTACAGTAAGGGCTAAAACCATCAGGATGGGTAAGAGTAATCAAGGACTTCAAAAAAGGACTCAAGATACTCAGCTCTCATTCCTGACTACACCACTTCCTCGGTAGGTGGCCACCATAATCCCCTGCCTCGCTCTCTCACACAGACACCACTCTGGTCCACAGAAGATACATCATTGAACAGACTAAAATCTCTCTCCTTATTATAAGGCTATGGGGCTTATTTTGTACGGGGGAGAGACAAACAAGGCGATAGACATTTTGTCAGATGGTGAAAAGTGCTTTGGAGCAAAATAAAAAGGAGAAAGGTGAGACAGGGAATGCTAGGGAAGGGAAGTTGCTAATTTATACAGGATGCTCAAGAAGTCTCACTAAAGGGTACAGAAATCTGTCATAAGGAAACCAGTCTTAGAGAAATCCAAGAACGTTCTGGGCAGAGGGAATGGTGAATGCAAAAGCCCCGAGGAAGGAACATGCTTGGCAAGGCTGCTGAACAGCAAGAGGGCTATAGAGTGACTTAGAGAATGAACAGAAGATAAGGTCCATGAGGCAGTAAGGACAGGCGAGCAGACTGTGTAGGCCCTGGGAGGCCATTCTATGGACTTGAGCCTTTATCCGAGATAGGAAGCCACTGGAGAATTCAAAGCAGGAGAGAGAATCTGATTCATGTTAAAAAAAAAATCTCACTGGCTGATTATTAAAAATATACCACACTGTAGGGAAAGAAGGGCAGACATAGGAAACCCATTAGGGGACAGTTACAATAATCCAGGCAAGACAGTGGTGCTAGGAGAAGTGGTAGCAGTTAAAGTGCTTGGATTCTGAATACATCCAAAGTCGAAGCCGACAAGTTTTGCTGATGACTTAGATGTGGCTTGTGAAACAGTAGTCAAAAAAGTTTCCAATCGGACTTCCCTGGTGGCGCAGTGGTTAAGAATCTACCCGCCAATGCAGGGGACACGGGTTCGAGCCCTGGTCCGGAAGATCCCACATGCCGCGGAGCAACTAAGCCCGTGCGATTATCAACCCGGACGAGAGTGTCAAACCCAGCCATTTCAGTGCTCTGGATGCAGACCAAAGGCATACAACGAACTGAGAAGCTTTTATTCACGAAAGCTATTGAACTTCAGTTAAGGACAGTGCTAGCCTGTGCCCGGTCCTGCTGGGACTGGTCCCACCCCTCCCCCTCAGCTCCATGCAAGTATTCAACTAGGGCAACAAAGGTACTAAATTAAGTTAAAATCTGCCCAAAAGAAAGGCCCAGGCCCTGATGGCTTTGCTGGTGAGTCTATCAAATATTTAAATAAGAAGTAGCAATCCTTCACAAATTCCCACTTACTGCTTCCCACGTATAGCCACTCTGGAAGACAATTTGGCAGTTTTTAAAATACACATAGAATTCATGCCCCTAGGTATTTACCTAAGTGAACTTAAGTTCATTCAGGAATATGTATGCAGGGACTTGCCTCGTGGCACAGTGATTAAGAATCCGCCTGCCAATGCAGGGGACACAGGTTCGAGCCCTGGTCCTTAGCATGTGGAAGATCCCACATGATGCGGAGCAACGAAGCCCATGTGCCACAACTACTGAGCCTGCACTCTAGAGCCCGCGAGCCACAACTTCTGAGCCTGTGTGCCACAACTACTGAAGCCCGCGTGCCTAGAGCCCGTGCTCCGCAACAAGAGAAGCCACCACAATGAGAAGCCCGCGCACTAAAACGAAGAGTAGCCCCTGCTCGCCACAACTAGAGAAAACCTGTGTGCAGCTATGAAGACCCAACGCAGCCAAAAATAAAATAAATAAAATAAATAAATTAAAAAAAAAAAAAAAGAAGGAATCCCATGATACTGAGCTGGAGTCAGAGACATCAGCCTGAATTCATGTTTCACTTACTATACATATAGATGTGTAGATACAGAGATAATTAGCGATGTGGACGGCTGTTTTTCCACTTGCTGTCTGCCATGAGCTAATCACTTATTTAGTTAATGCTACCATCCACCTGCTTTTTTCCCATGCTACAAATGTCTATTTTACATCTTTGTATGTCCGGGGTTATTGTGAGGATAGAAACATAAATCTAAAACATTTTGGTAAAATATAACATTACTTCTTAAGGAATTTTGTTTGATTGTTTTGTGGGACCTTAGGAGGTCCTGATGCCTTGTCACGCCCCAGCAGATAAGGTACTTCTGTGGCAATGAAGGCTTTCAGTTAAAACTGTCATTTTTACATGATGCTATGTAAACATATATAATAAATACACATGAGTATTTATATATTTACATGTATAACACAAGTTATATTTAGCCAATAAGTATAAAAATTGAAATGGACACATTCTGCACTCACAGCTCAGCGCGCACACACGGCATAAATAGGTATCTAAAAGGAGGTTCACAGAACAGCTTTTTTCTGCATGCCATCTGGGCCATTTTCTGGTGTATTCCATGTCTTTTTAAAAAAATGCTGGCCGTGACCCGACTACATCTGGTTTCCGACCCACTGATGAGGCACTGCTCCAGCAGCAGCTCGGGGCGTGGTTCACGGGCCACCGGGGTGTCTGAGACTCTCGGAGCCACGGGGTGTCTGAGACTCTCGGAGCCACGGGGTGTCTGAGACTCTCGGAGCCACGCGTGGCCAAGGTTTTCATGACGCTGAGACCGCACGTGCCTCACGTTTTCTCTGTCTGGGTGCCTGTTCTCCGCACAGCCGTGGTGAAACCGCTGCCCGGTCAGCACATCTCAGGCACCGAGCGGCCCCGGGCTCCACTAGTGGCCACTGTGCTCTTCCCCATCACTCAGGGTTTTCATTGAAAAGTGCCTGTTTTACTTTAAAATGTCCCTTAGTGAGGCAGTAGTAAGTATCCCTGTTAAATGTGGAGCCTCAATGACAGATCTTTAATACGTGACAAAATGGAGAGTCCACAGAAACACTTATGCTGCACACAAAATACGCTGCCTTAAGGAAAAGCGCGCGGGTGAGCGTCTAAGCTGCAAAATGAACTCGTCCCTGTCTTCGTGGAACACCATTTCACCTGGAAGAACCGACGAACTACAGTTCATCACATATGGGCACTAGGCAGACACTTATCCACTAAAATGTAAGAAGTCAGCCTGTCCCTTTAAGGGAAACAACTGACAGCGTTTTTGCCCACGAGGAAAACTTCCCAGAGACAATTCTGGAAAACGTATCTGCCATCAGGAGCCTGACAAGTCCCCAATACTTAAAAAACGTTTCTGACAAGATTGGTGGTGACAGTAGCTACAGTTATTTCTATATTGTGTAACACTTGGAAGATCTGCATAACCCAGTTAAACAACATTTCCCAAATAACCAATACCAAAAGTTCACTGATATATATGGTATCAGATTCCACGTCGCAAATAACTACATATTAACATAAAGACTACCACAAAAAAAGACTATCCACAATTATAAGACTTATCCACAATTATCTATTAAAATACGTTTTTCCAATTATATTATCTGTGAGAGACTGAATTTTCTTCATATATTTTAACTAAACTATATCACAACAGATTGAATGGAGAAGCAGATACGAGAATACGGCTGTCTCCTATTAAGCCAGACTTTAAAGAGATTCCCAAAAATGTCAAACAATGCCACTCTTTCACTAACTTTCTTTTTGTCTTGGAAAACAGTTCAAAGCTGTTACTTACGTTAACACTGATTTTACTATTAAATGACGTGATAAACATTTAAAAATTCTCGTCTTACTTTCTAACATGATATATAAACATAGGTCATATTATGTTATATATTAACCCACATAAACAAAATTCTGTGGGACCCTCCGTATTTTTTAAGAATGCGAAAGGGTCCAGAGAACAACAGGTGAGACTGTCTCTTGTAGACCCACCAGTCACCTGAGTGCAGACATCCCGTTCCAGGGGATACAAGCAAAGCAATCCCCGGGGAGAACATGAGAACTAAAAAAGGTGAAAGGAAATAACAGAAAGTAGACATGTCTGTCATTCACACAGAGCACGTATCTGAATTTTTCTCAAACTGGCAGAGCATCTGATCACAAAAGGTGGGAGAGGTCACTGCTGTTAGGCTCTCTCCATGGCACTCCAGAGACTAGTACTGTCTCCAAATCACGGACAAGCTTCCCTGACCTCTGTCCTCATATTTCTAAGCTCCAACCTGGATTTTCCATAACTCAAAAATATTCTTCTCATCAAGTCAGGTTACTGAACCAAATCAGAAGGGATCTGGGGAAGTCCCAATTCATTTCTTCCTGTCTTCAGTTATTCTTTTCGGCTTTTATCCTAAGAACATACGGGCTTACTCAGTTATTTTTCAAGGCTTTATTTCCTAAAACTTTCTGGTAACATACAGACATCAGTTCAAAGGAAGTGCTAGGGAATTAATAACTCAAAGTGGACACCATGGAGACTTCACATGCTATTTTTGCACTTGTAACACCCTCGTAGCAAGGCTCAGAGCCACCCAAGAACTGCAAGGTGGTAAAGCAAGTTACTTAAATTTGAGAACAAAGGAAAGCTGAAGAGCATGCGACACCCTTCTGCCCCTCCCCCATCCTGAGGAAGATGCCCAGGACAGCTAATGACTGCTGAATGCTTACTATGCACCACTGGCAAATTAAGTAATTCTCACTACATTCCTAGGAGGTAGCCACTCTCATTATGCCCCTTTTACAAGGAGGGATAACTTAGTAACAATTCTCTCACCTGTTTTAAAAAAGTCATTGTTTCTTTCAAAGTAGCGACCGTTTAAAAAATTTTTTCACACATAAATACAAGTCCAATTCCAAAATTGCTTGCCCTTCTGCTGAAGTTTTATACCTTAATAGGGGTTGCCATTCAGGGCTGTAAAACGATCGTCAAAGGTTCAGAACAGCAACATGGAAAGCCACTTTCCTGAGGCAAGGCAGCACAAACAATTCATCCAGGTGGTTGCTAAGATACTGGAAAGCATGAAATCTTGACAAAACCTCCACTGAACTTTTATGTGGCACTCATACTGGCTTCTGGGTCCAATTTTACATGTGTGTGGAGTGTTATTTATTTGACCCCATATTATATTCGGTTTTTGCCCCAAATTCATTTTTTTTCCAGCCACTTTACTAGAGAAAGTATCAGCCATCATTTCAATGTAATGCACATGATGTAATTTATACAGGCTTTTAAAGGCAGGTGACAACAGCTTTACTTCTCATGCCTTTATTTCTCATTTAGCTGCACCACTCCCATCTCTTGCCATTTCCCAATCCTATAAGCATATTTCCACGTACACCGAGAACTGGATGCCTGCATTCTGTGACGATATGATGACGATGAATAAATACGTCACTGCTATTTTACTTTATAGGAATAACTCTTCTTACCCTTATAATAGCCTTTAAAGGTCTGCCAGAGAATTCAGATTATTTAGGTTCCAGAAATACAGCAGTGGTATGTAAACTTCCCCCATTTTGTCATCCCTTTATTTTCCTAATAAAGCAAAAGTGGGCTAATTACCAAAATACAGAATACATTTACTCTTCACACTACTGATTACTAAAGCAACTCTAAAGCAACAGGCAGACCACCATATAAGTTCCTAAGAGTGCCAGCCATCAGAGGGAAATGATCAGGGTTTAATGACAACACCTTCAATCAGTAACTAGAAGGCTGGATGAGAACCCAAACAGTTGAGACCTAAACTGACTGGGCCGACCACCCCAAGCAGTCCTAACAGCACTCAGAAATCACAGCAGAAAGACCTCTCTCCACGTAACGTTTCTCTACTTACCCAGCAATTGCTTGTTCTAGAGTCTGCCCAAACCGTTCAGTCTGTTAATAATTTCTCACAACTAGTCTGAGCTTAGTCTCCTGAAACGATGGCTTGGCAAAAATGCTGGTTAAAAAGCAAAAACTGAAGAAAAGCCAGGATTCTTTGGGTCCACGCCTGAGAAGCTGCTGGAGCTGACCAGCCTTGGGCCCTCGGAAACCTCCAAGCGTAAAGTACCCAGAAGTGTAAAGCACAGACGTCACGGGAAGGCATCGCTGAACAGCGAGCCTGTGCTGCCACCTACTGGCCGCGTGCTGAACCACCTCGGAAAGTTTAGCCGGCTAACTCAGCAGCTAGCTTTTCCTGGGCTCCTTAGAGCAGCTCCCTGAACACACGCGGCCACCTTCAAAACAGTCACAGGATAACCATCGACCTAAAACAGCCTGGGTGCTGGATATGTGGTATAGTTCGTATTTACTGAAGAAGTCAAAGATGCACAGCCCCCCACCTCCCAGCTTCATGGAGCAAGCCCCAGTGGCTCCCTTTTTCTTACACGTGGCCTTCTTCTCCTACTTAAATCACCCTTGACATTTGAACTACAATCCCTGTCCTTCACTCATTAGTTCTATGAGGAATAGGGACTACATCTGCCTTGATTACCACTTGCCCTGGTACCCGGTACCCGGCCTAGCGCTTTAAAAACGTTGATAAAAGAAAGGATGGCAAGTGGCAGCAAAGTGTTAATTAAGGACCCCTGTCGAACACTGGCAGAAGAACCGCCTTACGTTGGTAGAGCACTTAATGGTGCACTAGGCACTTGTACTTGCTGAGACACCTGTTACCCTCTCAAGAACCCCTTGGCTCTTTTATAGATGAGGCTCAGACGTGACTTGTCCTGAGTCGCTATTAAACGTACTCTATCTTTTTGGAATTTTGTGAGACTGTAGTCAGGGCCCTCTCTTTGTGTTTATGTACCCATCAGCTAGAACACCGAAACTCAAAACAGTGCAACACGTCCCCGGCAGGTCCACCTGGTAAATGCACACAACCACATTCAAATTCTGTGACGCAGTGTGGACTTTAGTACATTACACTTCCTGGGTCCTGGAGACCAGATGCTAAGCGTGGGAAAGCCTTACGGCGAAAGCTTTCACTTTTCTCAGCGAGGCAAAACGGTCTTAAACACATGGACTCGGGTTAGGCTGCCTCGTTTCAAATCCTGGTTCCTCCTTTACTAATCAGATCGTGACCAAGGTATTTGCCTCTGTGGCTCACTTTCTTCATCTGGGGATCACTGTGACCTACTTCACTGGCTTACCGGCCGCTGAATTAAACTAGCTGTACCCAGCACATTCGAAAGGGGAGCTAAATGTTAGCTATTCTGTTACTGTTAGTGAAGCTCACTTTCTGGGTTTAAAGAGAAGCTACTTTTAACATTTGAGAGCCCAGCATGTGCCATACTCCTTGCATGTATTTTCATTACTCTTTCCAACAATCCAGCAAGGTAGGTATTGTGCTTGCCTACTTTTGTAAACACGGAGACTGAGGTTAAGCCATCACCTGGTTTTCTCAGGATTGCGCAACTGGCAAAGGGTCGGCCCCGGAGGAGGCTGCCTGCACCTTGGACCACAGCTCACCAGCATCCCTGACAGTGCTGGTCCAGTCAGGCCAACGGGACGGAGCCACGCCAGGGGCGCGCCCGGAATCAAGAGGTCGAATTCCACCTCCTCCCTCTGCCCAGGACGTCACGAGGACGTCACCGCCGTCACGGTGCGCACGCTGGCACAGCACAAAGTGTACAAAGCGGTGTAATGACCCACATGGCATTCCTAGAGATATCAAGCGAAGGTCACGGCTCTCAACCCAGCGTGTCTAAAAATACAAGATCCTAGACACAGTGTGACAATCCCAACGACCTCTGCTAGGCAGCGGTCACAGACAGGAACGCCCAAGTGTCTTCCGGACAAGGCTAAGCTGTACCTTCACAGTCACGCCCGATTCATCTAGGAAATATGGCTAAGGGAGAAAGAAACCCCTCCACAGTGAACGCTGAGGTTAACCTGTTAAAATTGGTGCTTGATTGTTAGTGGGCTGGCCAAGCATTGCCACAAGCCGGGCTTTTCTAGCATAATGCTCTGAAGTGAAACTGAAAAGGCAGAAACGAAAAGAATCTGTTGGGACAGCAGCTCTCCACTAAGACATCAGGTCTGTGTTACTACCTGATGCCCGTCACTAACATTCCCGGATACTCAAGAAGCGGGCCAGGTTTACAGCTATGAATGGAAGTATGGAGTATGGAGCCAAGAGGACTATTTGGCTGATATTTTCCCCTCTAGATCAGAGGTCCACACACTACAGCCCGTGAGCCACATCTGGCCAGTGCCCTGTATTTGTGCTGCCTGTGATCTTCTACATTTTTAAATGGTTGAAAAAAAAACTAATAGTATTTCATGATGTGAAAATCATATGAAATTCAAACTTCAATGTCCGTAAATAAGGTTTATATATTGTCTGTGGCTGCTTCCACACTACAGCAGCAGAGTTGAACAGCTGTAACAGATATTTGGTCTATAAATCCTAAAATATTTACTAGCTGGCTCTCTATAAAAAAATTTGCACACCCCTGCTCTAGGTTATATTGAAATGAATTATACAGTTTGTACATACTTCAGAAAACCAATGAAAGATGCAGTCATTTAAAAAAAGGGAAAACAATTCATATATAAATTTCCATAGCCTTGCTTGAATAATTACGACACATGTAGGAAAAGAATCATCTTTTAAAATCTGAAGTGAAACTGTCAGTTTTAAAATCTCTAGTCCATTGAGGACACGGGGAGGGGGAAGGTAAGCTGGGACAAAGTGAGAGAGTGGCATGGACATATATACACTACCAAATGTAAAACAGATAGCTAGTGGGAAGCAGCCGAATAGCACAGGGAGATCAGCTCTGTGATTTGTGACCACCTAGGGGGGTGGGATGGGGAGGGTGGGAGGGAGGGAGATGCAAGAGGGAAGAGATATGGGGACATATGTATATGTATAGCTGATTCACTTTGCTATAAAGCAGAAACTAACACACTATTGTAAAGCAATTATACTCCAATAAAGATGTTTTAAAAAAAATTAAAAAAATAAAAATCTCTAGTCCAACGAGTCATTTTTAAAATGGGAATCGGTAAGTCGTGTACAATGAATAGGTCATTGGGCGTGAGGCTGAACATAAATTACTCTCCTTCCTAAGAGCTTTCAGGAGTAAGGTACAAGTAGGCAAAATGTTTTAAAGACTGAAACAATAACATGGTAAAACAAGAAAGGATGCCACCAATGGGCCAAAAATTTGGAAAAATTCCAGGAAAGCACAGACAGACAGGTTTGAATGAACAGAGGACCCAGAGTGGAGGAAAATGCAGTACAAGCTACCAAAGGTAAATTAAATATGGCTCTTCCCAAGAGAGCTTTGAAGAAACCCCCAGCTGAGTCCACAAAGACAAAGGACAGGGGAGGCAGAGAGGCGATTGTCAGGGTCACTCTTTCAGGAATGGCACTTGACACAGCGGCTAGTTCCGCCACTTCCCCTCTCTCTCACAGACAGAAGAGGGTGGCTTCTGCCAGCTGGAGAGGAGGCTTCAGGGAAGGGGGGACAGGCCGTGGAAGGGCTTCCAAGGGCGATGGACGTGAAGGGCAGCAGAGCAGACCAGGCGCTAACCCTGGACGTCAGGGATACTGTGAAGTGCGGGCTGGAGCGGGCGAGCTAAGCAGCAGAGGACACAGAAGGGAGACTGCCGGCCCGCTCAGGGGCTCTACAGGAGGCCTGGCTGACCCCCACCTACCCTCCCCACCTACAGGGCGTGCAAACTGCCCCCCACCTACCCTCCCCACCTACAGGGCGTGCAAACTGCCCCCCCACCTACCCTCCCCACCTACAGGGCGTGCAAACTGCTCTCGCCGGAGGAAAGGCCTGCCGGAGAAACGTGCACACATAGCTACATATATTCACAACTACATAGGACACAATGTAAGACTAGGCTTCTGTGAAAAAAGGAGCGGAGAACTAGAAAATGTCCAGAAATTGTAAACGACTGCAAAATAGACACGTTCAGAAAATCTGTATGAAATAGAGATAAGATAAAGAGATAAACACTTGAAAAGATGAGAGGAGCCATAGAGGGTGGGTCCATATGGACAACAATCTGTCCAACGGGACTTTTTAACAACATGGGAAGGGGGATGACATAGTGATGAATATGATACAATAACCCAAGAAATAATAGAAAATCTTCCTGTGCTAAAGCATGGGATGTCCTTAGACTGAATGGGCTCACCTGACGCTGAGACATTTATCCTGACAGAACTTTTGAACACCAAGGACAAACAATCCTAAACTTCTGGAGATAACCAGTACTGACAAAGACATTTAAGTTCTCAGGGAAAATATTTTTATTAATGGGCATGTGTTACTTGTGTAATTAAAAACTATCATGATGAAAAGCTGCTCAGCATCACTAATTATTAGAGAAATGCAAATCAAAACTACAATGAGGTACCACCTCACACCAGTCAGAATGGCCACCATTAAAAAGTCTACAAATAACAAATGCTGGAGAGGGTGTGGAGAAAAGGGAACCCTCTTGCACTGTTGGTCCGAACGTAAATTGATACAGCCACTGTGGAGAACAGTATGGAGGTTCCTTAAAAAACTAAAAATAGAACTACCATAGGACCCAGCAATCCCACTACTGGGCATATACCCTGAGAAAACCATAATTCAAAAAGAGTCATGTACCACAATGTTCATTGCAGCTCTATTTACAATAGCCAGGACATGGAAGCAACCTAAATGCCCATTGACAGATGAATGGATAAAGAAGATGTGGTACATATATACAATGGAATATTACTCAGCCATAAAAAGGAACGAAATTGGGTCATTTGTAGAGACATGGATGGATCTAGGGACTGTCATACAGAGTGAAGTAAGTCAGAAAGAGAAAAACAAATATCATATATTAACGCATATATGTGGAACCTAGAAAAATGGTACAGATGAACTGGTTTGCGGGGCAGAAATAGAGACACAGATGTAGAGAACAAACGAATGGACACCAAGGGGGAAAGTGGCGGGGTGGTGGTGGGATGAACTGGGAGATTGGGATTGACATGTATACACTAATATGTATAAAATGGATAACTAATAAGAACCTGCTGTATAAAAAAATAAATAAAATTCAAAAATTCAAAAAAGAAGAAAACTATATGAAAATTTTCCAAATAAAATTCAGCATGAACCACCTAAAAGAGAAATGCACATCAACCTTGAATTGCTAAGTATTCATCAAGTGTGATAACCATTCAAGTGGTTATCAAGGTCCTATGAATCCTGATTAGAGTGACTCCTAACAATAAATATATATGCTGAGTCTCCCTCCTCCTTCCAAGAACCAGAATATACCTGCCTCACCTCTTTTAGCAAACATCCCATCACAGGAACCTACAGAGTACATATTTATCCACCTACCTACTCTATAAATTGTACACTCCCGTTAACAATGTCAGTGTCAAGTTCTGTCTCACTGAACTTTCACAAATACACCAGTTCTTTCCTTTTCTTGAAGCTCGCTTTTGCTCAGGTAAACATTCTTGCTCAGGCATCTCCTGAATTGTCTTAGGCCCCAAGCTCAATGCTCATAACATTCTTCCAGAATTCTCTCCGGGTTTCCCAAACTTTCCAGGAGGAATAAGTACCTCTAGGAGTGGAGCTTATAAAAATACTCCCCAGGGCTTCCCTGGTGGTGCAGTGGTTGAGAGTCTGCCTGCCAATGCAGGGGACACGGGTTCGAGCCCTGGTCTGGGAGGATCCCACATGCCGCGGGGCAACTAGGCCCATGAGCCACAATTACTGAGCCTGCGCGTCTGGAGCCTGTGCTCCGCAACAAGAGAGGCCGCGATAGTGAGAGGCCCGCGCACCGCGATGAAGAGTGGCCCCCGCTTGCCACAACTAGAGAAAGCCCGCGCACAGAAACGAAGACCCAACACAGCCATAAATAAATAAATAAATAGATAGATAGATAGATAGATAGATAGATAGATAGATAAATAAATAAATAAATAAGGATAAGCCCAACTTTATAAAAAAAAAAAATACTCCCCAGGCTTTCCAGAGAGAATCACCTGGGGCACTTGTTAAACACAACATAGCCAGGATTCTCAGGAAAAACTGATTCAAGTAGAACAGGTGAAAGACCCAGATGATTCTCAAGTACCCCTCTTCCCAGGGTGTTCATCGCTCTTCCCACACCTGCCACCTTCTTCCGGCACATGGTCTTCTCTCACCCTCCTTTCTCGCATTCAAAGCAAAGTTTTTTTCTAACAAATCTAGCCGCACTCATGTCTTTCTTCTCAATCTCTGCTGCAATTAGTCATGAGAAGCAATAAAATATTTGACCTTTTAAGCGTACTGTGTTTCAGTAATACTTGTGGATCAATTGATACCTATTTATCTTATTAATTTTTTTTCCCCTAGGCAAAGTCCAGCAAGCGAAGTTAAATGATTTGCAGATGTTCATACAAGTGTGTTGAATGTGAGTCTGGAGCTATGGTTACTAATTCAAAAGCCCCCAATAACTCACTGTACTTAAGCTCTTACCATTAAATGCTACAGGAAAACAATACCTTGGTTCTCCTACAAAGAAAGCAATTGATTTCTGTAGAAGCTTGATAATTACAAGCTTTTGCATTTCTTCTCTCTCATAAGCAGCTTACTCACATCGTTAAGGGACATACTAAATAAAGCCGCCTCCTCAAATGAGCCGGTATTTGTTTTTAAAATTGTACCAAGAAAAAAAGCAACATGTTCCAGTGATGGAGAACAGTAATTCAGCCAACTCTTCATTAGCTGAGGAGGAAGGCATTCATAAACCCACAGATGACACCGGACCAGTACAGTAACTGTGGCAACTGCTGCTTCTTTATGGGGGCTGCTGTCCTTCCACGAGAAAAGGTAGCAAGACACTGCTAGGTCCCCCTTTAAATTCTAATAACCCAGCATTTGATGACTGCAAAGGGGCTGCACTCATCTTTCCAGTGACCTCTGATTGCCAAGGGGCTTAAGTTAGGAAGGAACTGATTATCAAATGGGGTCAAGTGTGAGGCCTTATTACCCATCCTCCTGCAAAAAGGTGCTGGAGGGAAGAGTAGCTTCAGTTCCCTGAAGGTTTCTCTAGCCAGATGTCTAAACCCCGGGGCCTGTAAGAATAATCTGGTTTTTATTATTGTTGTTATTTTGTTAAGTAATGTGGAATCTGGGGCCCACCTGTAACGATTCTGTTTAGTAAGTCTACAGTAGGATCTATGAATCTGCATTTATTTAAAAAGCACCTAATGCTGGTTCTGAGGCTCTTTGGGAAACATTTTGCAAGGCATCTCTTCTCTCACCCTGCCACATCCATGCTTCATGCCTTCGACTTTGCTCCTGGCTTTTCCCAAGCAAAGTGTTTTAATCTCTTTCCATCCTAAACTGCACTTCAAGGCCCAGCTCAAATGCCAACCACGTTTTGAAGCCAAGAAAGATCACCACTGCTAAAAGGGACTTTGCGCTCTCTGGCACCCTTGTGCCATTTGCAAACCTTTAATTGTAACAGACTAAGAATAAAAGGTGTTTGATGTCATTAAACAGTCATGTCTTTGTGCAAAACTCACCTCTCTTACTGGGCACTAAACTCCTTAGTGGCAGGCTAAGTCTCATGTTCTTTTACCTCCCATAATAAAGCACCCTCAGAATGAGACACGCTGTAAGTTTCTGAATGAATGAGTGATCAAGCGATGAACTGATGAATGCAGTCATGAGTGTCTTCCAACAAGTAGCTGAAGCGAAAACTGCGCAGAAGCCAGAAAATTGCCTAGATCTTGTAGTAGTAACTGTCTATAATAGTTTAACTACCATAAAATCTTTCAATTTCCTTCTGAAACTTCAGGGGACTTCCAGAAAGTTCATTAAACACCCTTCTGGGTCCAAAGCCTAAGATTCCAAATGTTCTGGCCTTTCTTCCTCAGCCAACGGCACAGCTCTCTGTATGTGTGTTACGCAAGCTATCTGTGCTCCCAAGATGAGCCTACAGACTAACTGCCCCGAGGGGCCTGGAGGAAATTTAAGGTGAAAGGTTAAGATAGGAGAGACGGCTAGGAAGACCCCAACTGGTTTTCTTTCACCCCTTCTCCCACCTCAAACCTAACAATGTTCCTCTTGAAAATTTCCAGCAAGAAAAAACACTGACCTTCCCTGGTGGTGCAGTGGTTAAGAATCCGCCTACCAATGCAGGGGACACGGGTTCGAGCCCTGGTCTGGGAGGATCCCACATGCTGTGCAGCAACTAAGCCCATGCGCCACAACTACTGAGCCCACGTGCCACAACTACTGAAGCCCGCGCGTCTAGAGCCCGTGCTCCGCAACAAGAGAAGCCACCGCAATGAGAAGCCCGCGCACCGCAACGAAGAGTAGCCCCCGCTCGCCGCAACCAGAGAAAGCCCGTGCGCAGCAACGAAGACCCAACGCAGCCATAAATAAGTAAATAAATAAATAAATAAATTTATCTAAAAAATACTTTATAAAAAAGAAAAAACACTAACAGATATTAGGTGGTAACCATTCTAACAGTTATTTCACTGCGCCAAATTCCTATAGAACTGGAAAGAAGATTTCAATGACTGCCAAGTTCCTCCTTTTTAAGAACACTAAAGAATTTAGAGTCTCCGGTAACCAGTTTAACATCCTAATTTTATTTTACTTTATTTTATTTATTCATTTATTTTTGGCGGCACCGCAGGGCATGTGGGATCTTAGTTCCCCCGCCAGGATCGAACCTGAGTCCCCTGCGGTGCAAGCGCCGAGCGAGTCTTAAACCACTTGACCGCCAGGGAAGTCCCTCGTCACATTTTGGGTGATCACTTTCAGTAAAGAAAGCCACACTGAACATATTCTTTTTACTGTTCAATCTGTCCTTAAGTAAATCCCAAACTTGGGAATTCCCTGGCGGTCCAGTGGTTAGGGCTCAGGGCTTTTACTGCCCTGGCCCTGGGTTCAATCCCTGGTCTGGGCATCCCGCAAGCCACGCAGCGGGGCCAAAAAACAAAAACAAAACAAAACACAACCCGGTAACCCAGGATTTTTGGAGTAAAATGTAGTTATTTACAGTCTAAGATGCTCAGACGTCTTAAACAGCAATAAACTTGAGCACAACCAAAATACACTTTTTTAGTGTGATAAAATTGCCAGTTTTGAAAGAGAAGCTTTATTCCTCATTTTGAAAAGTATGACTACTTTGTATGTAAATTGTGGCCGCGGTAATGGGTCCTCAGGCAGAAACCTCGGTGGCCAGAAAGGGGAAATCCAGGGCACGTGACGTATAAAATTGGCTCCTGGCAAAGACGGCATCACTTTTGCAAGATCTTAAGCCAGGTATACAGGACGCAGAACGACGCAAATATTAAGACGGGAAGGCTCCCGAAACATTTCAAATGTATGTCCAAAGAGTCAGTGCGTGTTATAACACACTGTTCACATGACATTTTTCAAAATTCAGAACCTAAAAGCCATGCAGGCCACGTGATCAGATAAATGTAACTTTAGATTTTTTGTTGGTTTGTTTGCATAAAATGTTCCACCATTAGTGCGATTAGAAACAAAACACAAATAACCTGCGGCCTCGGAAGGGGAAAACTTACAGGTCAAGAGCGAGAAATACAAAAAGCACGACATCGAACGGTAAGGATCAAACTAGAAGCCCCCGCGGGGTTCCGGTTCTTACCGGACGCGGTGCAAGCCCCAGGCAAGGGAAGGCGAGGGCAGAGCCGCAACGGGGAGCGGAGACAGCGGCTCAGGGAGAGGAGGACCCGCTTCCCGGTCCGACCCCACCACCCGGCGGCCCCCGGCTTCCCATTCATTCCGCGCCGTCTCCAGGTGGCGGCCGCGCGTTGGCCGCCGCCGCGTTCTCCGCCCGGAACCGCCGCGCACTCACCTGTTCGGGAGCACGACCTCGCGACGCCGCGGGCCGCCGAGGCCGCCGCCAGGAGCCGGGGGGAAGCGAGGCGCGGGGCGGCGGCGGGCGCGGGCGAGCGGCGGCGCGGCGGCGGGCCGGGCGGGCGGCGCAGGCCGGGCGCGTCCCTCTGCAGCAGGGCGGAGCAGAGCCGCCGCGGGCTCTGATACATGCCGGGCGCCGCCGCCGCCGCCGCCGCCCCCGCCGCCGCCGCCGCCGCCGCCGCCGCCGCCGCGGCCCCTGGCGCGCCCAACCCACCCGCGAGCCTCGCCGACGCGGGCGAGTCGAGCAGACTGTCCGGAGCGTCCGAGCGGAGGCTCTCGGGCTCCTTCTCTTCCCGCCGCGGCCCGGGGGAAGGTGCTGGGCAGGCGAGCCCGAGACTGAGCGGCTGATGCTGCGACTGCTGCGACGCGAAGACGCTGTCTGCCGCCAGCCGGCGAGAGCTGGGGGGTAACCGGCGAGCGCAGAGCGCTGACAAAGCGGGCGCTACCAAGCGCGACAGGGAGGGGGGATCCATGGGACCGAAGCCCGGCACGACCCGGCAGGGACTCCTCGAACCGGAGTGATACTACTTTGGGAGGAAGCGGATCTTAAGCTATTTATAGGGTGGGGGCTGTGGGCGGTCCAAAGTAACAAGGATCCCTTGAGGCGGTTTTAAAGGAATGAGCCTCCCCTTCCGCTGGCTGCAGTGGAAACGCCCACAGGCTGGGAGACCCGAGACAGCTCCAGGGCTGTGGCCCTGGAGACACGTGGGTGTCCGAGTGGAAGACAGCGTCCGTGTGTACGTGCGAGTGTACGTGTGAATCCGGCAAAGGGTGTCTGCCCCCGACGCCGTCGGCGGACCATGTTGCGTTAAACGAAATTAAGCACGATAAAGCCCCCACTGTGTGCGAGGGCGATGCTGAGGAAGACAACATCCCATTCGTCAAGAATGTTATCCTCAGGCAAAGGGGGCCGAAGGTGGCAAGAGAAGTCAGACCATAAAGCTCTACAAGGTAGATTAAGATCAGTGCCACAAGTTTTCGCAAGTTTGGCGATAGAGTTCATAACAGGCCTGCGGTTTCTAGAAGGTTTATTAGAAGACTTGGCATTTGTGTTGGGCAAAGACTTGGAGGTCTCGGTTTTACACTTGTGGAATTTGCGGGGGGCGGGGAGAGTGGTGGTGATTTACACATGAAAAAGGGGAATAAAGAAAGCCCTGGGTGTATTTACAGGAACAACTCTTAGTTATGTAGGATGAACGCTAAGGAGTAAGAAGACAGATGCTTGGATAGGTTATACTGCGGGAGGCAGACGTTATATTAGACGTAATTTGGTAGGAAACAGTGAGCGGTTTTGTGAGCTGCGCAAGGATATGATTTAGGGCCGTGGTTTCCTTGAGGTCATGTATCTCAGGCATGTGAAAAGGCAAGAGGGAGAAGTAGGTCAGCTGATAAAAAAGTTATTCTAGACTTGCATCTAGTACTGGAAAAGAATGAATGGAAGAAATATCTCAGCTAGATTTGGGCAGGAAACGATGACTAACCAGGAAGGGAAGTGGGGTGAGGGGGAGGGAGGCCCAAGACTGGATTCCTCTCTGAATGATCTATGACCTAGAAATGTTTTCTTGCCGGATTTCCCATGGTTCTGGTGATTCTCCTGTCTTGAGGTATTGGAAGCTTTTCATTACCGAGAATATTCAATGTATGTTCAGGCCTGGGCTATATATCTGACGCCCGGAAGGTGTGGTTGCCATCAGCTGGCACAGGTTGATCATAACTCCTGGGAGATATGCTTCTTGGCAAATCATTAAATCTCTTAGTCTCTTAGTCTTAGTCTATAAAAACAGACAGAATCATACCTTAGTCACTAGGTGAAATAAAAAGTGCTGATAAAACTAGCCTATAAAAAGTGTTTTGCAAATACAGCAAAATGTTGAATTAGAATCTAGGGTCTATGGGAGTTCACTTACAATTCTTTTTCTTTCCCATGTGTTTGGAAATATTCATAATAAAGTGTTGGAAGAAAAGTGCTTTGAGGGACTTGCCTGGTGATGCAGTGGTTAAGAATCGGCCTGCCAATGTAAGGGATCACAGGTTCGATCCCTGGTCGGGGAAGATCCCACATGCCACAGAGCAACTAAGCCCGTGTGCCACAACTAGTGAGCCTGCGCTCTAGAGCCTGCGTGCCGCAACTACTGAGCCCACGTGCCACAACTACTGAAGCCCGCACGCCTAGAGCCCGTGCTCGGCAACAAGAGAAGCCACCGCAGTGAGAAGCCCGCGCACCAGAACAAAGACCCAACTCAGCCAAAAAAAAAAAAAAAAAAAGTGTGGTGAGATTATTTATTAAAAAAAAAGTGCTTTGAAAAATCAGAAGTACTGTTCGAATATAAACTGTCATTATTAAAAGGGACTCAGGGACTTCCCTGGCAGTCCAGTGGTTAAGACTTTGTGCTTCCATTGCAAGGGGCACAGGTTCGACCCCTGGCGGGGGAACTAAGATCCCACATACAGTACGGTGCGGCAAATAAATAAATATTAAAGGGATTCAAAGAGCATGCTGTCCTGAAAGTGGGTCAGTAGTTTCATTTTTGTTATATGTTAAATACTGTATGGGAATTCCCTGGCGGTCCAGTGGTTAAGACTCCGTGCTTCCATTGCAGGGGGCATGGGTTCAATCCCTGGTCAGGGAACTAAGATCCAGCATGCCGCTCGGCGAGGCCAAAAAAAAAGAAAAAGAAGAAAAAGAAAAAAAATACTGTATACTTTAATCAATCAGAAAAGTGTAAATTAAAACTTTATTCACTTCAAAAATTCATTCAGTAAGCATTCGTTGAGTACACATTATGTGTGGGTGTCTACATGAGGGCATACGATAAAGAACTGAACAAAGTGTGCTCATAGCTTAGTGGGTGAGACACTGTATAAACACAAATACTTATAATCATCCAATAATAAATATAGAATCATGATATGAACAAGGTCCTGTGGAAACACAGAAGAGGAAGTACCTAACTGCCTGGAGAAGTCAGGAGAGGCTTTTTGAACAAGATGACTTCTAGGCGGAAAGGGCTGACGGAGGAGATCCACTGAGAACAGCAAGGGAAGGAAAGGAGGAATGTTCCAGGAACAGCAAGTAGCGCACTTCGATAAGGCTTGAGTGCAGGGTGCCTGTAAGGGAGTGGCAGGAGGTGAGGTGGAAGCTGTGGGCAAGAACCAAAGTGTCAAGGGTTTTCTGAGGAGTTTGGACTTTATCCTGAAGGTTCTGCGGAACCTCTGAAAAGACAGATAGGTTGCACTTTGACGGTTGCCTTTTGGAGAGAGAATCTGTCAGCGGTGTGGAGGATGGATGGGAGACCAGGGGAGAATGAGAATAGCGTGGTGAGGAAGAGGACGTGCCGGTTCAGGACCTCTGGAGGAGGGGCAGGACAGGCACACTTCTTTAAAAAGAAAACCACACAGGTGATTCTGATGCACATTCCTGTGGCTCCCTCAATACTACCTCCCAAACAAGTAAATTGGGGGCAGTGATGGAAAAGAGATGGGTTTAAGAACTATGAAGGAGAAAGAAACTACAGGGTTGAGTGACAAATTAAATCCAGGGGGTGAGGGAGGAGAGGACAGAGTCTAGAGATGACCTGGGTGACTGGTAGATGATGGTACCAAATAAGGAAAACAGGTGGAGATGCCTCTTAGGGAGGACACTCCCTGAGAGTTAAGATGGGAACATATCGTTGAGATGCGCCCGTGGAACACCCAGGTGGAGTCACTTTGTAGATAAATAAAACTAAGGACTGGGAGCTCATAGCAGAGTCAGCGCCAGACATGTTTGAGGGTCCAGTAGTTGAAGCCATGGATAATGAGCTCACTCACAAAAAGTCTCTGAGTGAGAGAAGAAAAGTGTTAAAGGATGAAATTCCTGTGAAACACATAGCTTTAAGGATGGCTGGAAGGGGAAGAGACTTGAAACCTAATCAAAGAAGGAGAACAGGGGGAGACTGGTATCTTCGAAGTAAGGGAACCAAAAGTCTCTACAAGGGTAGAACAGTGGCGAATGCTCCCAAGAGGTCAAGGCAGCGAGTGGATCCTTTGGATTTGACAACGGGAAGGCCACTCTACGTGAACAGTTGTAGGTCGGCCGTGGTGGTGGAAAGCAAGTGGCAGTGGTCAGCGAGGCTGGAAGGCAGGAGACCGATGAAAGAACAATGGCATAAAGAACCAGGTGAGTCTTTTTTCCCTGAAGATTGGAGCAACCTCAAAATAGAAATTGAGGAGAAGGAGCTAAGAAACATGGAGGTTGTAGTTTTTCTCCTGTTGAGACTTTCTGCTTAGCACTGCTGTTTGTCCAACAGTTTCACTAGTTCCTTTGTTAACGTCTAACTTCAGCTGTCTGAAGTGAAGCTATATACACATGTGTACACATATATGTATACACACATACATAGATATACACATATATGAGCATGAGGGGAAGGGAAATCTCTCTCTCTTCCTCTTCTTCTAAGGCCACCTATCCTACTGGATTAGGGCCCTACCCTTATGACCTCATTTAACCTTAGTTACCTTCTTGAAAACCTTATCTCCAAATATAGTCATATTGGGGGTTAGGATTCAAAATAGGAATTGGGTGGGGCGACACATTTCAGTCCATAGCACTGTCAAAGCCCAGAAGTACATCAGTCAATGAATAGTCAAAACAAAACAAAGTAATGAGGTCTCTAATTCTATCACTATAAATGATTCTTCACTTCTAACTGAAGTGATATCATCTTTAACATATTTAAAAATGCAGAAAAATCCCAATTGCTTTGAGCGTATTTTTATATTTATTAAAGAAATTCATTCAAAAATGTATGTTACACTCTGTTGGAGTTTTTTCACTTGTTATATACCTTTTTCTCAGACGGTAACACTGTTCCAGGTGTCTTTTCAGAGGATCATCAGGTATCCTGAACCAGGAGAATGTGGCTCTCAGACGTCTCACTGGGACTGCAAAGGTATGATTGATCCATGCCCTACGTGGCTTTGCTCTGACACCCATCACCGCTGTGGAGTCGGGGCCTTGCTTCTCATAAAGTGGGCCCAGCCCACAGCTGAGCACGATGGGAACAGTGAGGCAGGTACGTTCCTGCGAGACAGGGAGTGAGGGGTGAACTTGGCTGGGGAACTCCCCACGGCCTTACCAAACTCTTATAATTGCACTGCCACCTATGGTCCTGTTACCCCAAAACTGGTTTCTCCTCTCCGTGGGTGTCGAGACAGTAGACACAACCAAGCTGCACATTGGGAGCAGGAAGCATTTATTATCACTTACAGCAAGTAAGGAGAACACCGGGGATCTTTCCCAAAGCAGCATCACCCTGAACAGCAAAACTGAGGAAGTGTTTTGTTTTTTTTTTTAATAAATTTATTTATTTATTTATTATTTATTTTTGGCTGCGTTGGGTCTTCCTTGTTGCACACGGGCTTTCTCTAGTTGCGGCGGGCGGGGGCTGCTCTTCCTTGCGGTGCGCGGGCTTCTCATTGCGGTGGCTTCTCTTGTTGCGGAGCACGGGCTCCAGGCGTGCGGGCTTCAGTAGTTGTGGCGCACGGGCTTAGTTGGTCCGCGGCATGTGGGATCTTCCCCGACCAGGGCTCAAACCTGTGTCCCCTGCCTTGGCAGGCGGATTCTTAACCACTGCGCCACCAGGGAAGCCCAGAGATTCCATCCTTAAATTTACCTCATTGTATACGGCAGGGCTGTTGGAACTATCATGTCTGCATTCTAGGCAGGAAGCAGAAGAAGGAAAACAAGGGACCGCATCAGCGATTTGTTCCCATTTCAAAGATCTTTTCTAGAAGGAATTCCAACAATTTCCATATATATCTTAATAATTATCTGACCACAACCTGTCTGCAAGGGAGATTAGAAATGTGGTCTTCTAGTCGAGTATATGCTCTTCAAGATAGCAAGAGAACCTGAAATCAGATTGGTAACTAGCAGTTTCTCTTACACATAAGAACTAAGGAATGCAACTTTTATATCTGAAGTAGACATGCAATAAGTGATTCAAGCTTAAATTGTGTCATGATAAATAATACCAGAGAATGAGATGGGCATAGGGACATATTCACTTGTCAGTTCTGTTGTAACCTGCGATTAAATCTTGCCATTGGGACTACATAATCATGATTAAAAAACAAACTTCTTCCTATTTCATTTGTTCTTGAAACAAATATTTGAATGTCTCCTATATGCCAGGCACTGTTTAGATGCTTGAGATATACCAGTAAACCAAGATTCCTGCCCTTGTGGAGCTTATATTCTAACAGGAGTATAGAGACAATGAGCAATAAATAAATACTTCAGAGATGAAGACGTAACATAAATTCCAGGTCTTAAATCACACTTTGTAGCACACTGTCAAATGACCAAACTAAAACCATTTACTTATACGTTTGAGATCCTTTATTCAAGGGAAAATAACCCATTGCTTGGGGGAGGACAGTGCTTCTCAAGCAGTGGGGCCTTCTTCTGGAGGGATTTTGGGCAAGATTTGTACAGAGCTTTAGAAAGAGCAAGCAGAAACAGGGCATGATTGGCCTGGAGGTTGGGAATTTCCTTGTAAGGCTGGCAAGTCCTGTTTTCTCGGGTAAGGTGAGCTGGCTAAAGCTGACTTGGAGGACAGTGTTTGGTGTTTGTTCAGTTCCCTTGACAGTGAGGCATTTGGGGTAAGTGCAGGCTGACTTAGGTCTAGATTTGTGACATGTGTAGGGTCACTGGGGGTGCCTCCATTCTGTGGGTCCCAATATATAACTTAACTTTATCACTTCTCAGTATAAATAAACTGGTACAACTTTTGGGGAAAATGCTATGAAATGGTCATGTCCTTTGTTTCATTAACTCTACTTCTTAGGAATCAGAATCTATCCAAGGAAATAATCCTAAATACCAAAATGCTTTCTGTATAAAGATATTAATCCTTTCCCCCCATTAAGATAGCGGAAAACAGGAACCAGTCAGTGATAGGGTAATGGTTAAATACATCATGACACCTCCATGGGCATTAAATAACGTTTACAAAAAACTATCTGGGGAACTCCCTGGCGGTCCAGTGGTAAGGACTCCATGCTCTCACTGCCGAGGGCCAAGTTCAATCCCTGGTCGGGGAACTAAGATCCCACCCGCTGCGTGGTGCATCCAAAAACAAACAAACAAACTACCTGATGACGTGGAGATAGGCTTATAATATAGTGTTATGTGAAGAAAAAACTATGATGCATGATTATTGGAAGAAAACACTCCAAAATATTAATAATGATTATCTTTGGGGCTTCCCTGGTGGTGCAGTGGTTGAGACTCTGCCTGCCAATGCAGGGGACACGGGTTCGAGCCCTGGTCTGGGAAGATCCCACATGCTGCGGAGCAACTAGGCCCGTGAGCCACAACTACTGAGCCTGCGCGTCTGGAGCCCGTGCTCCGCAACAAGAGAGACCGCGACGGTGAGAGGCCCGCACACCGCGATGAAGAGTGACCCCCGCTCACCGCAACTAGAGAAAGCCCTCGCACAGAAACGAAGACCCAACACAGCCAAAAATAAATTAATTAATTAAAAAAAAAAATAGTGATTATCTTTGAAGGTTGGCTCCTTCACTGTCCCCCCAACTATTTGGATACATTTTTCTAATTTTCTTGACTGGTCATCTATAAACTGGTTAAAAATTAGAAGTTAGCACAATCACTTGATTTACTTGATTCTAACGTGAGTATTTTTTTTTAATATATTTATTTATTTATTTATTTTTGGCTGTGTTGGGTCTTCGTTGCTGTGCACAGGCTTTCTCTAGTTGCGGCAAGTGGGGGCTACTCTTCGTTGTGGTGCGCGGGCTTCTCTTGTTGCGGAGCACGGGCTCTAGGCGCACGGGCCTCAGTAGTTGTGGCACACGGGCTCAGTAGTTGTGGCATGCGGGCTCAGTAGTTGTGGCTCGCGGGCTCTAGAGTGCAGGCTCAGTAGTTGTGGTGCACGGGCTTTGTTGCTCCGCGGCATGTGGGATCTTCTCTGACCAGGGCTCGAACCTGTGTCCCCTGCATTGGCAGGCAGATTCTTAACCACTGCACCACCAGGGAAGCCCTCAATGGTTTTGAATACATTTGCAAAATTGTGCAACCATCAGGACAGTAAATTTTAAAACATTTTGATAAACCTAAGAGGAAGTGCCATAGATATTAGCAGTCACTCCTCATTTCTCTGCAAATCCTCCATCCCTGGGCAACTATGAATCTACTTTCTGTTGTTGGGGGGAAGAAAATTTCCTCTGTAGTCTTAGGTTCTTCTGGCTGGTCTAAGAATTATATTGACATGGGACAGATTAACAGGAGAAAATCAAACCAAACTTAATAATACATGCGAGAGACCCAGAAAAAAACATTAACTTGCCAAAAGGGCCAAAGACCTTATTCTAAATACCATCCTCAGCTAAAGACGAAAGATGATGTTAAGGGTAGGGAGAGTCAGTTATGGGAGGTTACCAGGAAAAGCACAGTTGATAAGAGTTTGCACACAGACTCTAGAGCACAGGCTTAGTAGTTGTGGCGCACGGGCTTAGTTGCTCCGTGGCATGTGAGATCTTCCCAGACCAGGGTTCGAACCTGTGTCCTCTGCATTGGCAGGTGGATTCTTAACCACTGTCCCACCAGGGAAGCCCAATATGTGGTCTTCTGTGGCTGCTTTCTTTCGCATAGTATAATGTTTCCAAGATTCATTGACATTATAGCATGAATCAGTATTTCACTCCTCTTCATGACCAAATAATATTCTATTTTAGGGATGACCACAAGTTACTTATCCATTAATCGGTTGGTATATTTGAGTTGTTTTCACATTTTGGCTATTATGAATAATGCTGCTGTGAACATTTGTGTATAAGTTTTTGTGTGGACATATGATTTCATTTCTCTTGGGTATAAACTTAAGGCTGGAATTGCTAGGTCCTACGGTAACTTTTATGTTTAACCTTTTGAGGGACTGTCCGACTGTTTTCCAAAGCAACTGCACTATTTTATATTCCCACCTGCAATGTAGGAGTGTTCCCAGTTCTGCCCATACTCACCAGCAGTTGTTAGTATCTATTTGTTTATAACCATCCTAGCTAGTAGGTGCAAAGCGGTATCTCATTGTGCTTTTGATTTACATTTACCTAATGATTAATAATGTTTGGAAAAATGTCTATTCAGATTTTTGCCCATTTAAAAAGATTGGATTGGGAAGTTTCCTGGCCTATTGATTAGGATTCTGGGCTTTCACTGCCTGTGGCCCCGGGGTTTAATCCCTGGGAACTGAGATCCCACAAGTGTGTGTAGCGCAGCCAAAAAAAAAAAAAAAAACATTGGATTATTTATCTTTTTATTATTGAGTTGTATTGCATATATTCTGAATAGAAAGTGGTTTTGAGATATATGATTTGCACATGTTTTCTCCTATTATGTGGGTTGTCTTTTGAGTTTCTAGATGGTGTTATTTAAAACACAAATGTTTTAAATTTTCATAAAGTCAAATGTATTTATTTTTTTGTCACTTGTGCGGTTGGTGTCATACCTAAGAAACCATTGCCTAAACTCAAGGTCATAAAGATTTACTCCTATATTTTCTTCTAAGAGCTTTGTAGTTTTAGCTCTTATATTTAGATCTATAACACATTTTGAGTTAATTTTTGTATATGGTGTTAGGTAAGGGTCCAACTTTAAATTGTCTTGGCACTCTTGTTGAAAATCATTTGACCATGAATGTACAGGTTTATTTCTGGACTCTCAGTTGTATTCCCTTGATTTATATGTCTGTCATTTTGCTAGTGCCAGACTGTCTTGATTGCAGTAGCTTTGTGGTAAGTTTTGATACTGGAAAGTGTGAATCCTTTAAATATGTCCTTCCTTTTCAATATTGTATTCCAGGGGCACATAGTTTTTCAAGGCAGGAGGCTGCCGTGTCCCCCTTTGCCTGGCAAAGCAATAAAGCTCTCCTTTTCTACTTCACCCAAAACTCTTTGTCTCCGAGATTCGATTCGGCACCAGGGCAAAGAGGTTGAGCTTTCGGCATCACAAGTTCCTACCCTTTGCAGGGACTATTGACAGGGGCGCACTTCAGAGTGAGTGCTTTGTATTCGTTAGAGATGTTAATGTGAGGGGTGAGGTCCAAGCAGGGGAGCTGTGTTAGGGACGGGATGTGAACTTCAAGAGGGTTAGCTTTAGCAGACCTGTTAGCCAAAGTGAGAGTGAGGTGGTCACTTTTAGGGGTAAAGTGTAATATGTTTAATCCATAGGTGCCACTTTGTGAGCGGGGGTGACAGATGTAGCACCGGGATAGATTTTGTCCACGGGCTCTAATGCTTGAGAAATTTACTATTGCATTGAATTCCCATTCCACGTGGACGGTTGTAAGACAGCAGAAAAGATAAGAAAGAATAGACAATAATGGCCACTCATCCTGCTTCCAGTATTAATATCCCCCATACCCAGCATGGACAGAGATGTTTGCCAGAAGGAGGGGCTTTCACAGAACAGCAGAAGCCAAGTAAGGCAAGAGCGGTGACAAAGCCAAGTACTAAGCCTGTCCACCACGTCACGTATCTATTGGTAAGCTTGTCCTTTTGAAAAGTAATTTAAGGTCTATGACAGGTTCACAGGTGTAAGGCGTGGCTGGCTCAGTAACTTCTTCCTCAGGCACGCCTTCACTCTGGTATGGTGGCCCACGGAGTTAAGTCCTGTAATTATCAGGCAGAATGAGTGGTCAAGATTACTAGGTAGTGGCCTGTCCACTTGGGGTCTAACTGAACGTGTGGATTTCCAGCCTTCCAGGTTTTCAAATAAACCCAATCCCCAGGGGAGAAAGGATGTAAAGTGATGTCAGAAGGGGAAGGCAGTTCCGGATCCCTGTAGGTGTGTAAAGCTTTGATTATTTCCCCTCTCTGTAAGGTATATTTCTGTTGGTCCATATTCCTAAGGTTGGTCTTCGAGCTGGGTCCTTCAGGAATGGGCCTCCCATACATGAGCTCATATGGACTCAACCTGAGTTTTCCTTTAAGGACTATTCACATTCTCAAAAGTGCTATGGGGAGAAAGGTGATCCAGGGTTGATGAGTGTCTTGACATAGTTTGGCTGAGTTTCTTTTGAGAGTTTGATTTGTTTTACTTTTTCTGAGGATTGTGGTCTCCGAGTGTAAACCCCATTTAATTCCTGGGGCTCTAGAGACTCCTTTAGTAATTTGGGAAACAAAGGTGGACCCACTGTGACTCTGGATAGACTTAGGGACCCCAAACCAAGGAATTATTTCTTTGAGCAGGGCCTTAGAGAACTCCAAGGTAGTCTTGGTTTGGGTGGGAATGTCTCCATCGAACCAGAGAAGGTGTCAGTCCAAACCAGCAAATATCTGAAATTTCTTTGTGCCCAAGGACATTACTGTAAAATCAGTTAGCCAGTCTTGACCTGGATATGTGCCTATATAGTGGGTGGGGGTCACTCCCTTGACCCCAGTGGGGAGGGGAGGGGTGTGAGTGTTGAGCTTAAAAAAGAAAAAAAAGAGTGTGTTCTAGGTCCCTTGAATTTCTATATGAATTTTAAGATCAACTTATCAATTTCTGCCAAAAAGCCAGCTGGGATTTTGATAAGAACATATTGAATCTATAGATCAGTTTGGGTAGGCTTGCCTTTTTAACAATATTAAGTCTTCTGATCAATGAACATGGGATATCTTTCCATTTATTTAGGTATTCTTTAATTTCTTTCAACAATATTTTGTAGTTTTTAGAGTATGACAGTTTGGTATTTTGGAAAGAACAATGGCCTTGGAATTAGGTCTGGATTTGAATCCCAATTTTACTACTCAGAAACTGAGTGACAATGGGAAAGTTACATAATTTCACCAAACTACTTTTTTCATCTGTATAATGGGAGCTGCCATACCTAATTACAATTGTTGACAATTGTTAGGGTTAGAGGAGATACTGGAAATACACTCAGCCGTAGAGTCTACCACATGGTAGGTGTTAGGCAATATTATTGCTTTTGGAAAATTCCTTTTAGCATTACATCATCTCATAGTATACTTTCTGATTCATCTATGTTGCTGTTTTGTTTTTGTGTGCACCTGTTTTTAAACAGTAAGCTCCCTATTTACTCTTGTCCATTTTCTATACCATGACAGCCAGACCAATTTCCTGAAATCCTATTTCCAATTATATTATACTTTTTCTTTTTTTGGCCGTGCCATGTGCAGCATGGGGGATCTTAGTTCCCCGACCAGGGATCGAACCCATACCCCCTGCAGTGGAAGCACAGAGTCTTAACCACTGGACCACCAGGGAGGTCCCCTTTTATTTTATTTTATTTATTTATTTTTTAATTATACTCTGTTGAATAACCCGCAGTTTCACCCTGTTACTTTGTCTATAGAGTCCAAACTTCCTTAAATTTCCAGGTCTTACCCTACCCAGTCAACATTCTCTTCAGGGTCGTCTTCTCTCTATAGAAATTGGACGAGAGATTCTTTTTCTTTTTTTTAATAAATTTATTTTATTTAGTTATTTTTGGCTGCGTTGGGTCTTCGTTGCTGCTCGCGGGCTTTCTTTCTCTAGCTGCGGTGAGCGGGGGCTACTCTTCATTGCGGTGCGCGGGCTTCTCACTGCGGTGGCTTCTGTTGTTGCAAAGCTCGGGCTAGGCGCGCAGGCTTCAGTAGTTGCAGCATGTGGGCTCAGTATTTGTGGGTCACGGGCTCTAGAGCGCAGGCTCAGTAGTTGTGGCGCACGGGCTTAGTTGCTCCGTGGCATGTAGGATCTTCCCGGACCAAGGCTCGAACCCGTGTCCCCTGAATTGGCAGGCGAATTCTTAACCACTGCACCACCAGGGAAGCCCTGGACCAGAGATTCTGTGTTGTATAGCAGGGCAGAGAGAGTTGGGATGCCACCTTGGGCTTGCTATCACAGGTATCTATTCCTTTACCCTCACAACAATGCAGGCAGCTGTATAATCAAGAACATTCTATCCTCCAGGCTTCAGGTTGCATGGCTCTGTTGTTAAGCAGAGCTCCTCTTTATTGATAGTGAAGTAGCAAAATATAGACTGTCTTGGTCATACAGGTAACTGACAGGATTGAAAATGTAAAATGTTAAAACAAATAGTCCATTATTATGGGATTATATGAAATCATGTGTGTGAAACTTTTGAAAATTTTAAAGCACTATAGAATTTAAAGAATATTTCATTCAATTAAAAAAAAAAACCAATAGTCCAAAGCCAGTCATTCAGAATGTAAATAAATAAGCAGAGAAAATATTATACTGTAATTATGAATATAAACATGATAGAATAGAATCCTTTTGACTAGAGTTATCAGTCTCCAGCTGACAGAATCCAAAGCCTACCATGGCAACCAAAATTGATTTAAATCTCCAGTGTCCATCTGTGAAACCCTTAACAATAAAAAATAAAATAAGATAAAAATTTAAAAACCTACAACAGGGACTTCCCTGGTGGTGCAGTGGTTAAGAATCCTCCTGCCATTGCAGGCGACACGGGTTCAATCCCTGGTCCGGGAAGATGCCCACATGCCCGGAGCAACTAAGCCCGTGCGCCACAACTACTGAAGCCTGCGAGCCACAACTACTGAAGCCCATGTGCCTAGAGCCCGTGCTCCACAACAAGAGAAGCCACAACAATGAGAAGCCCGTGCACCGCAAAGAAAAGTAGCCCCCGCTCACCACAACTAGAGAAAGCCCGTGTGCAGCAACGAAGACCCAACGCAGCCAAAAACAAAACAAAACAAAACAAAACAAAACAAACAAACAAAAAAACCTACAACATACCAATTGGTTTAATGACCACGTGGATTCCACACTTCCCTGAAGATATTTTTTTGGAATAAGAAACCAGTTAAAAAGTTTTCCCTTGGATATCTCTGTAGCACTAATGCCCTGGGCTTAGAGGTAGGTGTGAATATTTCAGTACAACCTAAAGACTTCACAGGGCCCAGGTAGTGATACAGATCCTCCTCTCCTTTTTCTTTTTCTTTTTTTAAATGAAATTTGGAGTTTAATTAGAACAGAGATACGATACAGATCCTCTTCTTAATGGACTCTTGTCTAATAGCAATTCTCCCACTCAGAGCTCCTAAGGAACCTGGCCTCCAGTTTGTGCTTGAGCACGTACCCAATTCTGAAACTTGTCCCAGCAACATTTTTGCCAACCTGAAACAATTGTCATTATGTTTTTGCATACAATTCTTTCTGGCTTCTTTCCCAGTTAAGGAAATGTGTTTCCCCAGTCCAGCCCTCACCTACAGAGCTTTGTGTCATCAATTCTAAGATACAAGATACAAGTTTGATTTTTTTTTTCCCTTAACATGTTAACAGCTTGGAAATGGAGATGGTCTCTTAAATTCAATGAAATTCACTATTTACAATCATCAGATGTGTAAATTATAACTGATCCTTTCTTAACCCCTTTTTTGAGATCTGCTTTTCTTCACCTGTACTAAGCAATTCATGATTTTCCTGTCCTCTGCTAAATCCTGGTTGGCTGAGTTAGCCTGAACCGTGTTAGTCATAGGGTCATCATGGAATCTGAGTCCCAGGTCCCAAAGGATACAAGTTCTTTGACTTTTAGGATGTTCGTAGACGTTTTTTCCCCAATGTCTAAATATTCTGTCCTTCAGTGTAGAAAATGTGATGGCCCCAATCTTACTTTTTTGTTTGGCTTAAATATCATCTGTTTATTAAAGACCAAACTATTAGAAAATGAAATTCCCCGTCTAATATTTCAGATACTCCCTCTCCTTTTTCCCCATCCAGTCACCTAACAAAGCTAACCTAACCTAAGCACACCTAACAAAGTGTGTTAGCACTTGGGCAAACTAAACAACCTGATTTTTTGTTCACGTTAGAGAGTCAATCTCTGAGCTACTTGTCCGTGTAAATAATAACCAATTTATCTCATGATCAAACTGTGGTATAGTTTGATAAGGCCTTCTGCATCTATACCTTAAAAAAAAGGAAACATCTTTTTTGTGTGTATCTAAATCTTCTACTCATTTGCATACCCACCCCTCAGATGTCTGGAACCAATTTGATAGTCCTCCAAATTGTATTCCTTTTTTTTTTTTTAAATTTTTTTTTTTTTTGGAATTTGATTTGATTTGATTTTTTATACAGCAGGTTCTTGTTAGTTATCTATTTTATACGTATTAGTGTATACATGTCAATCCCAATTTCCCAATTCATCCTCCCTGCCCCCTGCTTTCCCCCCTTGGTGTCCATATAAGCAAATTGTATTCTTAAACTTTTCATTAACTGGTATAATAACTATAGGGGGCACACACCAAAACTGGTAATTCTACCAAAGCTTGATTTAAAATTGAACCACAGCCTTCCAGCAGACACCATAATAGGATCTTACCAGCCACGTGAAGCTCCACAATGAAAAGAAACATCTATCTGCAGGAAACTGTCTGGAAGCTTAGCATCAAAGGAACTGCTGGGCTATAAACATCATCATGAGTTAAGACTGTGTGCCCTCAGGGCCACATAGAATTATTTATATCAGAACTGAGACCCTTTCTTGCAAATCAGCAGATATCCTTAAACCTGTGTGAACTGACTGGGAAATTATATTTTGTAGCAGCAACTACAATATTATTACATAGGGACTCTATCCAAAATGGGATCACCAGCCATTTTCAAACTTTTAAAAGTATCAGAACATTTCTATTAAAAATCAAAGTATTTTTTTGTTGCTGTTGTTGTTTTTAAATCAATTGGCAGCCTGTGATATTGATACTATACTATAAGAAGTGAGTACTGGGGCTTCCCTGGTGGCGCAGTGGTTGAGAATCTGCCTGCCAATGCAGGGGACACGGGTTTGAGCCCTGGTCCGGGAAGATCCCACATTCCAACTAAGCCCGTGCACCACAACTACTGAGCCTGTGCTCTAGAGCCTGCGAGCCGCAACTACTGAGCCCACGTGCCACAACTACTGAACCCTGCACATCTGGAGCCTGTGCTCCACAAGAAGAGAAGCCACCGCAATGAGAAGCCCGCGCACTGCAATGAAGAGTAACCCCTGCTCGCCGCAACTAGAGAAAGCCTGCGCGCAGCAACGAAGACCCAACAACAAAGACCCAGTGCAGCCAAAAATAAATAAACAAATAAATTTAAAGAAGTGAGTACTTATGTATGGCTGATTCATCTTGCTGTGCAGTAGAAGCTAACAGAACATTGTAAAGTAACTATACTCCAATAAAAATTCATGAAAAAAAAAAGTGAGTACTGCTGGGGTCTAGAAGGCTATAGGTTCCAAGTATAGTTAAACCCTGCGATTGGTGATAAGGCTAGAAAACAGCAGTGAGTACAGTCACCGTATAACAAGGAGCAGGAGAGTGTGATGGGGACAGTGCAGGGTGATGAGGGGCTTCCCAAGCTTTGCTTCATCTACAGGGACTAACATGTAAAATTTCTTTCAAGTCTCCTGTTTTATCATAGAAATCAGTGCAGTTTGGCCCTCTACACCATAATGTTTGTCTTAAGTAAACTTGTTTTATTCCTAAATCATGGAGTGAAATGTGTGCACATAAAAGATGTGCTGTATTTATTGTGTGGCTTCAAAGAATCTCCTGGCACGTTGCTGAGGATCAAACTCGCGTGCTGAGTGAGCCAGGTTAGTATGGGTGCTGGAAAGTACACTGGCTTTGGAATGAGATAGAGCAGAGGTGGAGTTCCAGCTCTAACATGTAGAAACTGCATGAGTTTGGGCAGGCAGGTTATTTAACCAGTCTGAGCTTCAGTTTCCTCAACTATAGAATGGTTTTAACAATGCCTGTCTCAGAATGTCTATGCATTCTCCCCTTCTTCTTAAGCAACAGCACCCTGAGTTTTGGCAAGGCATGGCGCTGAAACCCTGCAACTCACATTGGGACTTGAACCCAGATTCTTTTTTTTTTTTTTTTTTTAATAGATCTTTATTGGAGTATAATTGCTTCACAATACTGTGTTAGTTTCTGTTGTACACCAAAGTGAATCAGCCATATGCATACATATGTCCCCATATCTCCTCCCTCTTGAGCCTCCCTCCCATCCTCCCTATCCCACCCCTCTAGGTCATCGCAAAGCACCGAGCTGATCTCCCTGTGCTATGCTGCTGCTTCCCACTAGCTAACTATTTTACATTCGGTAGTGAATGTATGTCCCTGCTATTCTCACTTCGTCCCAGCTTCCCCCTCCCACCCCATGTCCTCAAGTCCATTCCCTATGTCTACATCAAAGAAACAAACAATCCAATTAAAAAATGGGTGGAAGACTTAAATAGACATTTCACCAAGGAAGACATACAGATGGCCAAGAAGCACATGAAAAGATGCTCAACATCACTAATTATTAGAGAAATGCAAGTAAAAACTACAATGAGGTGTCACCTCAAGCCAGTCAGAATGGCCATTATCAAAAACTCTAGAAACAATAAATGCTGGAAAGGGTGTGGTGAAAAGGGAACCCTCCTGCACTGTTGGTGGGAATGTAAATTGATACAGCCACTATGGAGAACAGTATGGAGGTTCCTTAAAAAACTAAAAATAGAACTACCGTACGACCCAGCAATCCCACTACTGGGCATATACCCTGAAAAACCATAATTCAAAAAGACACATGCACCCCAGTGTTCATTGCAGCACTATTTACAATAGCCAGGACATGGAACCAACCTAAATGTCCATCGACAGATGAATGAATAAAGAAGATGTGGAACCCACGTTCTTTTAACTGAGATGACACACCTGGTCTCAGGACTTAATGAAACTCACTTTCTTGATGTCTCATCGCAGAAAGAATTCAGTGAGAGACAAAGTGATAGGTAAGAAGTGGATTTATTTAGAGAGAAACACACACTCCACAGACAGAGTGTGGGCCATCTCAGAAGGCAAGAGAGGCACCAGGGTATGGGGTTGTCAGTTTTTATAGGGGTGGGTAATTTCATAAGCTAATGAGTGGGAGGAATATTCCAGCTATTTTGGGGATGGGGTGGGGATTTCCAGGAATTGGGCTACTGCCCACTTGTTGACCTTTTATGGTTGGCCTTGGAACTGTCATGGCGCCTGTGGGTGTGTCATTTAGCATGCTGATGTGCTACCATGAGAGTATACTGAGGCTCAAGGTCCAGTGGAAGTCTTATCTGCCATCTTGGGCCTAATTGGTTCTAACCATTTATGTCGTGTCCTAAGGCTATGTCATTCTTTTAAAGGTTGTGCCCTGCCCCCTTCCCTCCTGTTTCACTACCATTTGGGTTCCCAGCTTCATAGCATTTCTCAGTCTCCCCAGGAGGTAGATAGAGCCAAGTGACTAAGTTTTCCGATGGAGTATGAGCAGGAAGGATGTGTGCTACTTCCAAGCCTTGTCCAAAAAATATGCCATGTGCTTTCCTTCATGTTCCGTCTTCCCTCGTGTCAGGAGCTGAATGGGCCTTTGCAGTGATGGCCAGAGTGACTTGAAAAGCAATGTACTAACGATGGCGGAGACTCAGTTAGCCTGGATCCCTGAATGACTGTGAATCAGAGCCCTTGCCAACTTGGAATTGGTGCTGAAAGCTCGGCCTCTGTGCACAGGTGCCGAATTGAATCTCAGAGACACAGTTTGGGGTGAAGTAGAAAAGAATAGCTTTGTTGCTTTGCCAGGCAAAGGGGGAACACAGGAAACTCATGCCCCTCAATAACTGTGTGTTCCAACCTGGGAGGATTTGTTGAGCAGTTTTCTAGCAATGGTTCAAAGGCAGGGTTGCTGATAAGGATTAGGGTGTGTGAAGGGCCTACACTCCTTTAATCTGGCCTGAGGTGGTTTCTTGAAGAGCTTCTCTGGTTCCTTTAATCTGGAATGAAGAATGCTAACATCTTGCACTTGTTGGGGGTTTTAGTTCTGTAAGGAGCTCAAAGATATTGTCATGTATATCCCTTGAAGTAGAACCAGGACCCTGCCCCAAGGCTGCACTTTCTGGGCTGCTCCTTCCTTGTTTCTGCACCCCCTCCCTTCCCTGATTAGCAACTCTGTGAAAGCCTTCCATACCCAGGAGCCCCACAGGGTGCTGCTTGGTTTCAGTTTCAGCAGGAAGTATAACACTCAGCTATGAATATTAGATTGTAATTAATTGTCTTTGAGGTTTTGTTTATCCACCTATAAACTGGACTGGATCCTGAATTTTTCTACTCAACTATTTGGCTATAACTCTGCAAACTAACATTTCCAATTTTTCTCCCACTTTTGGCTTGGAATCATTGAGAACTAAAGCTGCCCTTTTCTTGAAGCCCTGCAAACTGAAGCTGAATACTTGATATACATTTAAGAGAGATCATCACAATAGCCCATGTTTAGATAATCTCCCTGCCTATTGCTGTGTGAGCCACTTAGAAAGTTTACCTGCACACTGATGACATCATCAGAGACATTTCAAACCGCAGAAAGATGCTTCGACTGCGACATCTAAATATCCTTCAAGGGGCTTCCCTGGTGGCACAGTGGTTAAGAATCTGCCTGCCAATGCAGGGGACAGGGTTTCGAGTCCTGGTCCGGGAAGATCCCACATGCCGAGGAGCAACTAAGCCTGTGCACCACAACTACTGAGCCTGTACTCTAGAGCCCACGTGCCACAACTAGTGAGCCCGCGTGCCACAACTACTGAAGCCTGCACGCCTAGAGCATGTGCTCTGCAACAAGAGAAGCCACCGCAATGAGAAGCCTGCACACTGCAACGAAGAGTAGCCCCCGCTCGCCGCAACTAGAGAACACCCGCGCACAGGAACGAAGACCCAACGCAGCCAAAAATAAATAAATAGATAAATAAATAAATAAATAAATAAATGTCTCTTCAATTGGCAGCTCTCAGGACTCAGACACTGGGTTTATAGTTTGTTCCAACTACTAAGCTTTGTTTTTCTTCTGTCGCAGTAGAAATGCCTCTTATTAAATACCTGATTTCACGTAGAGTACAGTACTATCTTTGAGAGCCCAGCCCTATCACCACCTCCTGAAATGAGACACAGCCATTTCACTGAACTGACCTATTCTCAGGACTGAGTAACTGCTTCAAACAAGATATGGAGTCTTGTATCAACTTAGCTTCTGGATGGTGAAACTTCCCTGGGAAGTTTCAAAGTGGGGACTGTAGCGGAACAGAATTTGCTGCCCCAAAATGTGTCTCTTTGGAATATTTTAAGCTGGTTGATTTCTAAGAAACAGCAGATCTGGGAAAAACTCTGAAAATCAAGTAGGAGTTACCCTTTTGTAAGAAATATTTACATTTGTAAGGGAAATTTGTAAGAAATATTTACATTTGTAAGGGAAATCTCCAATTGTAAGGGCGGTTCCCTCACTATACCTGGGAGAGGAGGTTGACCAAATCTCTAGAAACTATCATGAATGGAGAAAGCAATGACTAAAATCTGCATAACAACCTCACCCTTGTTTACTGTGCCTTTGCCTGTAACCCCGAGTAACTGACTCTCCCCATCGTCAATATCCTCTGTGGTCTTTAGTGAGAATGGTATTTAAGGTGAGGGCTTCAGCCATCTTGGCGAGTGACTCAGTTTTCCTGGGTCTCTCCCATATTATTAAATTTTTGTCTGATTTTCTACTGTTAATGTGTGTCATTCCAATTTAATTTTTAGACCAGCCAGAAGAACCTAAAAGCGAAAAGGAAAATTTCTTCCTCCCTGACAGAAGATAAGCTAACTGTTGTTTTAAAAGTAATACTGTTTTCTCTTTTTATCATAAGTAATACATGAATACAGTCTCACTTTAAGACATTAAATCATTCAAACAACGGAAGACCAGCCTCACTTTCAGCCCCTCCTGTAAGCAGATAGGTTTGGGGGGGTGGGTCCCCAGAGAAAGAGAACCAAGCATGACTTTCTTGACAGAAGAGAATCCATTTTCAGCCTAAACCATTTTGTGATCTAAGCCTGGCCACAATGCTTGCCCTTGAACAGGTCTCAGTAATCAATGATCTCAAGGGAACAAAGGAATGAAGGAACTGAGAAAAGGCAGCCAAACAATAGTGCGGTGATAAAGCAGAATCCTAGTTCCTCCTCAAGGGATTATACATAATAATAGATCTCTGAGTTCAGCAGGAACTAAGGTCCCCACCCAGGTGGAGGGTGGCAGGATGAGGGTGACCCTCCTGACTTCAATCAACTCAAGCTTGGACTCTTGTTGACCTTTGCCCCAATTCTATGCTGAATTCTCCTCTGCTCAAGCTCATGAATATGCGTGTACCCTTAGCTTAAAACTTCCTCAGTTTTGCTGTTCAGGGTGATGCTATTTTGGGAAAGATCCCCGGTGTTCTCCTTACTTGCTGTAAGTAATAATAAATGCTTCCTTCTCCCGATCTGTGGCTTGGTTTCATATATTGGCCCGACACCCACCAAGAGGCACAACCAGTTTTCGGGTAACATTCCTTGCAGCTAACTCTTACTAATAGTTTCCTTGGAAGGAGCCTTGAGCTGCATCGCCAGGGCTGGCCGAACAGAAGGGAGAGGAGGTGCCTGAGAGGGGACGAGCCCTAGGCTTCTAGCTATAAAAGGATTGCTTTTCTGCTTTTGGGGGACAGTCATGTTTATTATCGCTGTTATTTATAAACATTCTTTCCCCTAGAGTATACAGTGTTTGAGAAACATAGGTGAATTCCTCCTGATACTCATTATTTCTAGACTGGGTTTAACCACAGCTCTCTGGGTACAGCTCAAAAGAAGTTTAAATTTCTTAGCATCTCTGCATTCCAGTTATATCCTGGATTCCTGAGGATACACTCCAGGTGGAGATTTAGCAAATGCCTGGTCTTTTCCGTAGCACCTGAAAGATGTGGGTACAAGCCATTATGTGTTCTGTTTTCAAATGGTAAATTCATCCTGGTTTTTTATTTTTGATTCTGGGGGTGGGACAGAGATACCTTAACTGTAATTCTTAGCACATTGAGTATTGAGTATTTGCCTTTCTCTTTAGGAGTGAACATTAAACTATAAATTCTTGGATTGCAGGATGCTGTTTTTCCCACAAGATGGTGTATATTGGGGAGCTCAGTTTCATGGCCACTAACTCTTTAGAGGAATCTTGTCCATTCCATGAAAGTTTATATTGAGCACCTCCATAATCCAGGCATAGATGTAGGTGGTGGGCATGTTACCCAAAAAACTGGGTTTGCCTCTTGGTGGGTGTTGAGCCGAAAGATACAACCAAGCCAAAGATGAGGAGAAGGAAGGATTTATTATTTGTAGCAAATAAGGAGAACACCGTGGATCTTTCTCAAAGCAGTGTTTCCCTGAACAGCAAAACTGGAGAATTTTTAAGCTAAGGATACATGCATATTCATGAAGGGGCTTGAGCAGAGGAGAATTCAGCATAGAATTGGGGCAAAGGTCAACAGAGTACAAGCTTTAGTTGACTGAAGTCAGAAGGGTCAGAAAAGGTCACCATCACCATCCCTTAAGTTCTAGTTGATCTGGCGGTTGAGCACTTGAGGGGGGTTTGAATTCTGCAAAACAGCTCAAGAAAGTGCTTCAGGCTAATCTTTACAACTGGAACAGAACTGGGAGTCTTTACAACTGATTTGGTATCTTTGCTATCCTTACTTCTCTTGCCTGATAACAGTTTGTTCTTTTGTTCCCTTAAGATCATTATTAAAAGATCATTGATTACTGAGACCTGTTCCAGGGCAAGCATTGTGGCCAGGCTTAGATCACAAAATGACTTAGGCCACAAATGGCTTCTCTTATGTCAAGAAAACCATACCTTATGCTCTTTCTCTCAGGACCCCCTACCCTATCTACTTACAGGCATACAACAGTGAACGAGACAGACAAGGGTACCGTTATGGAACTTACATTCTAGCTGAGAGAGAAGACAGATAATAGGCCAGCAAAATAAATAGGATAATTGCACAGTGTGATCAATGCTATGAACAAGTAAATAAAATGATGTGATAGAGAGTAGTAATATCTGAATTGAGACTGAAGGATGAGGCTGAGCCCCTCACCGTGGGAAGGGCTGGGGCAGGGAACTGCCAGGGTAATTGCCTTAAGGTGGGAAAATCATTTGATGATGTTCAGGTACAAAAGGAGCCAATGTGACAGGAGTCAGATCACAGCTGTCATATAAAGAGATTTATTTTTTTGTTTTTTGTCGTTGTTGTTTTTTACTTAAAGAAAAATGCACAACGTAAGAGTTGTGAGTTTTGGGAATTCCCTGGTGGCCCAGTGGTAAGGACTCCACACTTTGACTGCTGAGGGCCCGGGTCCACTCTCTGGTTGGGGAACTGAGACCCCACAAACCATGTGGCACGGCCAAAAAATATTTTAAAAAGTTGTGAGTTTCAAATAAACAATCTAACCTTACACCTCAAGGAACTAGAGAAAGAACAAACAAAACCCAAGGTTAGTAGAAGGAAAGAAATCATAAAGGTCAGAGCAGAAATAAATTAAATAGAAACAAAGAAAACAATAGCAAAGATCAATAAAACTAAAAGCTGGTTTTTTGAGAAGATAAACAAAATTGATAAACCTTTAGCCAGACTCATCAAGAAAAAGAGGAAGAGGACTCAAATCAATAAAATTAGAAATGAAAAAGGAGAAGTTACAACGGACACTGCAGAAATACAAAGCATCCTAAGAGACTCCTACAAGCAACTCTGTGCCAATAAAATGGACAACCTGGAAGAAATGGACAAATTCTTAGAAAGGTATAACCTTCCAAGACTGAACCAGGAAGAAATAGAAAATATGAACAGACCAATCACAAGTAATGAAATTGAAACTGTGATTAAAAATCTTTCAACAAACAAAAGTCCAGGACCAGATGGCTTCACGGGTGAATTCCATCAAACATTTAGAGAAGAGCTAACACCCATCCTCCTCAAACTCTTACAAAAAATTGCAGAGGAAGGAACACTTCCAAACTCATTCTATGAGGCCACCATCACCCTGATACCAAAACCAGACAAAGATACTACAAAAGAAGAAAATTACAGACCAATATCACTGATGAATATAGATGCAAAAATCCTCAACAAAATACTAGCAAACAGAATCCAACAACACATTAAAAGGATCATACACCACGATCAAGTGGGATTTATCCCAGGGATGCAAGGATTCTTCAATATACGCAAATCAGTCAATGTGATACACCATATTAATAAACTGAAGAATAAAAACCATATGATCATCTCAATAGATGCAGAAAAAGCTTTTGACAAAATTCAACACCCATTTATGATAAAAACTCTCCAGAAAGTGGGCATAGAGGGAACCGACCTCAACATAATAAAGGCCACATACAACAAACCCATAGCAAACATCATTCTCAATGGTGAAAAACTGAAAGCATTTCCTCTAAGATCAGGAACAAGACAAGGATGTCCACTCTCACCACTATTATTCCACATAGTTTTGGAAGTCCTAGCCACGGCAATCAGAAAAGAAAAAGAAATAAAAGGAATACAAATTGGAAAAGAAGAAGTAAAACTGTCACTGTTTGCAGATGACACAATACTATACATAGAGAATCCTAAAGATGCCACCAAAACTATTAGAGCTAATCAATGAATTTGGTAAAGTTGCAGGATACAAAATTAATGCACAGAAATCTCTTGCATTCCTATACACTAATGACAAAAGATCAGAAAGAGAAATTAAGGAAACAGTCCCATTTACCACTGCAACAAAAAGAATAAAATACCTAGGAATAAACCTACCTAAGGCGGTAAAAGACCTGTACTCAGAAAACTATAAGACACTGATGAAAGAAATCAAAGATGACACAAACAGATGGAGAGATATACCATGTTCTTGGATTGGAAGAATCAATATTGTGAAAATGACTGTACTACCGAAAGCAATCTACAGATTCAATGCAATCCCTATCAAATTACCAGTGGCATTTTTTACAGAACTAGAACAAAAAAATCTTAAAATTTGTATGGAGACACAAAAGACCCCGAATAGCCAAAGCAGTCTTGAGGGAAAAAAACGGAACTGGAGGAATCAGACTCCCTGACTTCAGACTATACTACAAAGCTACAGTAATCAAGACAATATGGCACTGGCACAAAAACAGAAATATAGATCAGTGGAACAGGATAGAAAGCCCAGAGATAAACCCATGCACCTATGGTCAACTAATCTATGACAAAGGAGGCAAGGATATACAATGGAAAAAAGACAGCCTCTTCAATAAGTGGTGCTGGGAAAACTGGACAGCTACATGTAAAAGAATGAAATTAGAACACTCCCTAACATCATACACAAAAATAAACTCAAAATGGATTAGAGGCTGAAATGTAAGACTGGACACTATAAAACTCTTAGAGGAAAGCATAGGAAGAACACTCTTTGACATAAATCACAGTAAGATCTTTTTTGATCCACTTCCTAGAGTAATGGAAATAAAAACAAAAATAAACAAATGGGACCTAATGAAACTTCAAAGCAAAGGAAACTACAGTCAAGACGAAAAGACAACCCTCAGAATGGGAGAAAATATTTGCAAACGAATCAATGGACAAAGGATTAATCTCCGAAATATATAAACAGTTCATGCAGCTCAATATTAAAAAAACAAACAACCCAATCCAAAAATGGGCAGAAAACCTAAATAGACATTTCTCCAACGAAGACATACAGATGGCCAAGAAGCACATGAAAAGCTGCTCAACATCACTAATTATTAGAGAAATGCAAATCAAAACTAAAATTAGGTATCACCTCACACCAATTAGAATGGGCCTCATCAGAAAATCTACAAACAACAAATGCTGGAGAGGGTGTGGTGAAAAGGGAACCCTCCTACACTGTTGGTGGGAATGTAAATTGATACAACCACTATGGAGGACAGTATGGAGGTTCCTTAAAAAACTAAAACTAGAACTACCATATGACCCAGCAATCCCACTACTGGGCATATACCCAGAGAAAACCATAATTCAAAAAGAGTCACGTACCACAATGTTCACTGCAGCACTATTTACAATAACCAGGTCATGGAATCAACCTAAATGTCCATCGACAGATGAATGGATAAAGAAGATGTGGTACATATATACAATGGACTATTACTCAGCCTTAAAAAGGAACAAAATTGGGTCATTTGTCGAGATGTGGATGGATCTAGAGACTGTCATACAGAGTGAAGTAAGTCAGAAAGAGAAAAAGAAATATCATATGTTAATGCATATATATGGAACCTAGAAAAATGGTACAGATGAACTGGTTTGCAGGGCAGAAATAAAGACACAGATGTAGAGAACAAAGGTATGGACACCAAGGGGGGAAAGTGGCGGGGTGGTGGTGGTGGGATGAATTGGGATATTGGGATTAACATGTATACAGTAATATGTATAAAATAGTTAACTAATAAGAACCTGCTGTATAAAAAAATAAAGTAAAATTCAAAAATTCAAAAAAATATTCAATCCTTAAAAAAAAAAAAAAAATTGTGAGTTTTAAGTTTTATTCCAGGTCTTACTGACGACTATAGCCCGGGAGACAGTCACTCAGTAGCTCTGAGGAAGCTGCTCAGAAAAGGTAGAGCAGGAGTCAGTTTATACATGATTTTTGGCTGGGAAATACGTGCAGTCAAGCATATCTCTTGGTAAAAGATTATTACTGTTTAGAAAAACCGGCTCTCTCCAGTTAATGATTTTAGCACTTTTCTATGTATGAGAAGATGCAGGGGTCTGGGTTCATTAAAATTGTTCCTGGGACTTCCCTGGTGGCGCAGAGGTTAAGAATCCACCTGCCAATGCAGGGTACACAGGTTCAAGCCCTGGTCCGGGAAGATCCGACATGCCACGGAGCAACTAAGCCCGTGTGCCACAACTACTGAGCCCATGTGCCACAACTACTGAAGCCTGCGTGCCTAGAGCCCGTGCTCTGCAGCAGAAAAGCCACCGCGGTGAGAAGCCTGCACACCACAACGAAGAGTAGTCCCACTTGCCCCAAGTAGAGAAAGCCTGAGTGCAGCAACGAAAACCCACCGCAGCCAAAAAAAAAATTAATTAATTAATTAATTAAGAAAAATTGTTCCTAAGGTATATCTCTAACTATCTAAAGGACCTGCTTGTCCAAAGTACAGGGTAACTTATCATGTTATCATCATGTTATCATGAATTTCCTCTTTGTGCTCTGTCGGTCTGTGACTGCAGTGGGTTAGGACTTAATCCTTGTAGAACTGGGTGGTGAGCAATGCTCTGTGTTTTTTTTTTTTTTTTTAATTAATTTTTATTGGAGTATAGTTGCTTTACAGTGTTGTGTTTCTACTGTAGCTCTGTGTTCTTTGTTTACAATTTTATTCTAAGAACAATGAAAAGCTATTGGAGGGTAAGCAACCAAAAACAACATCTGACTTATGTTCTTAAATATAAAATACATTTAAAAACATAGAATATAAAACATAAAATAGCTGCTGGGTGGAGAAGAAGGTTCTACTATCTCCCCATGACCTCCTTGCTGTAGACAGATGGGTCCCATCAAAACAGCTGGAGTGGGAAACTGTGCCCTTTCAATCCCACTCCTCATAACCATGGGCGTCTTTTCTTTCTGCGTCCCAGCACTGTGGAAAAGCCCTGTGTATTTGTGAAGAGAGTTGAGGCACCCCAGGAGAACTTAGGTTTTGGGTCCCCAAAGGTGGGGTGAATTTTTCTCTGAGCTCCTTTCCCAGAATTTGAGGTTCCCTGGGCTAAAGGAAAGTCCTAGCTGCTTGGGTGATGACTCAATCATCTGGCCACAGGACTTGTGTCACCAAGTCATATAGTCTCCAACAGGAACTGAAGAAATGTTACTTCATGATAATGAAAATGACAGTGAATAATGAAATAGGAGCAAAATACCAGATGAAATTACCAAAAAAAGAAAAAAAGAAAAAAATCAGCAAGTAGCAGGAAGATGCTCTCTAAGGCTTTTGAACTAGCAAAGTATAAAGGGAATTAAAAAACCCAGTCATCCCAGAAAACTTGATAGATTATTTTATTTTCTCAAACATAGTTTGACACATAAATGAACTTAAAGTAACTTTCTTTTCTGAAGTAAATTTGCAGCGGTGTAAGCAAAGTCTTTAGGATGAGGATATGATTTATTCATGTTTCTCTAATGTGACTATGACTCTCTATCCAATTTATTCATGACATGACTTTCTATTTTATAAATCTCAAAATAAACAAGGATGGATTTAATCTTTTAAGGAACCCATGTTTTTTAGAGTATTGAAAACAGAAGTGGAACGTTAGCCATATTTTCTTTTTTTTTTTTAGCCATGTTATCTTTATTCTCTCTCTTTTTTTTTCCTTTTAAGGAAAGTAGATTGAGAGTCAATCCTTTTGTTATAAACTGATGAAGTGGGGACTTCCCTGATGGCACAGTGGTTAAAAATCCGCCTTCCAATGCAGGGGATGAGGGTTTGATCCCTGGTTGGGGAATTAAGACCCCACATGCCTCAGGGCAACTAAGCCTGCGTGCCGCAACTACTGAGCCCGCACACCGCAACTAGAGAGAAGCCCGTGTGCCACAACAAAAGATACCACATGCCACAATGAAGATCCCGCGGGCTGCAACTAAGACCCGATGCAGCCAAATCAATCAATCAATAAAAATAAACTAATGAAGTAAAAATTCTTATATCTGTACGTATGTGTCTATATATGTAGATACATACATCTATATCCATTATCCCAAATTAGAAAACATGAAACTATTTCCACTGCTTTTGCATTTGGGACAGGCATTGAAGTTGGATCTTATTTTCCAGGTACTCCACTTAAACCTCCAGAGTGTCTAATAAAACCATTTATTTAAAACCTACATCTTCTGGGCAGCTCCTAAAGAAGAAATACAAATGACAAAACAAAATAAAGCATATCAACTCCACCAGTAGTTAAAGAAAAGCAAACAATAGCAACTACTACCAAAAAAACCCCCTGATTATTTCTCACATATCTTATTGATAAAGGGGGAAAAAAAGATAATACCCAGTGTTTGCAAAGTGATGGTGGGGTAATGTATTTTTTTAGAATGTGGTTTGACCATATGTATCAGAATTTTATTTATTTTTTCATGTATAAGGAAATTCATGTGTAGAAGCTATGTAAATTAACTTGTTCAGGATACCTAGGTGGTAAATGGCAGGGTTAGGATTCAAATTCAGATAGTCTGGCTCCTGTATTTTTTTTTTTTTTTTTTTTTGGCTCTGCGTGCCACATGGGGTATGGCATCTTAGTTTCCTGAACAGGGATTGAACCCGTGCCCCCTGCATTGGGAGCACAGAGTCTTAACCTTTGGACCACCCGGGAAGTCCCCTGCCTCCCATATTTGATCTCACAATCACTGAGCTAAAGTGTCTCCTTAAAAGTGGGTCTTACTGCAGTGGAAGCTCAGAGTCTTAACCACTGGACCACCAGGGAAGTCCCTGTATCAGAATTTTAAATGAACGTACCAGCAATTCTCTTCAGAAATAATTCTAAGGAGTCAGTCACACATATGTGCTAAGTATTATGCATAATTATGTTCAGCACAGTATTATTTATTTGAATGAAACACTAGAGACAACCTAATCTTTTGTCAATATCAGATTGGGTTAAGAATATTATGATACATTCACACAATGGAATGCCTTGTGGTCAATTATATGGTCAATTATAAATGACAGCACAGATCTACACTGATACAGAAAGATTTTTTTTTTTTTTGGCGGTATTGCCCAGCATGTGGGATCTCAGTTCCCTGACCAGGGATTGAACCCTCGCCCCCTGTAGTGGAAGCGCAGAGTCTGAACTACTGGACCACCAGGGAAGTCCGACACAGAAAGATTTATATCACATATTGTTGAATGAAAGAGGTGGTTACTAAAAAAAAGAAAAAAAAGAAAAAAAAGAGAAAGAGGTGGTGATACTGATGGCATGCATAGTATGATTTCATTTATATAAAAATGCATATTTGTGTGTGTGTGTGTGTGTGCGTGCGCGTGTGGATAGACAATGCTAGATAGATGTCTGAAAGGATCTTCAGAAGAGTGTTAGCAGTATTTGGTTAGATTAGTAAATCTTAGATTAGTAAATATTACCTTTGGGTACTATTCTCTCTTATGTGATTTTTTTTTCTATGAGAATATTTTTTTCTTTTTACTCTAAGAAAAACAATAAAGGTATTTTCTACTTTAGAACAAAAATGAAATAGATCAGCATATTTAAAAATAAATAAGATTGGGACTTCCCTGGTGCCACAGTGGTTAAGAATCCACCTGCCAATGCAGTGGGCACGGGTTCAAGACCTGGTCCAGGAAGATCCCACATGCCGCGGAGCAACTAAGTCCGTGCGCCACAACTACTGAGACTGCTCTAGAGCCCGTGAGCCACAACTACTGAAGCCCACATGCCATAACTACTGAAGCCCGTGCAACTAGAGCCCCTGCTCCGCAACAAGAGAAGCCACCGCAGTGAGAAGCCCGTGCACCGCAACAAAGAGTAGCCCCCGCTCACTGCAACTAGAGAAAGCCCGTGCGCAACAACGAAGACCCAACTCAGCCAAAAATAAATAAATAAATAAATTTAAAAAATAAATAAATAGGATAAAAAGAGAAAAATAGGTATAGTTCTACACAAATAAAATTGATAACTTAGATGAAATGAACCATTCCTCAAAAAACACAATCATAACTTACCCAATACGAAATAGATAATATGACTGCCCCTATAACTATTAAGGAAGTTCAATTTATAATTTAAGAATTCCCAAGAAAGAAAACCTCACGTCCAGATAGTTTCACTGGTGAATTCTATCAAACATTTGAAGAATAGTTAATACCAATTCCATGCAATTTCTTTCACAAAATAGAAGAGAAGGAAACATTTCACAATTCTTTTCAGGAAGCTAGTATTACCTTACACCAGAACCAGACAAAGGCAGTACAAAAAAGAAAACTACAGACTATATCCCTCATGAATATTGATGAAAAGTTCCTTCACAAAATATTGGCAAATAGAATTCAGCAATATATACCAAGACTTATACACCATGACTAGGTGGAATTTATCCCAGAGATGCAAGGCTGGTTCAATATTTGAAAATCAGTCAAATTATTTACCATGTTAAGAGGCTAAAGAAGAAGAATCACATGATCATATTAATTGATGCAGAAAAGAGCATTGCAAAATTTAACACCTGTTCATGATAAAAATTCTCAGAAAAATAGGAATAGAGGAGAACTTTCTCAACTTAATAAAGAGCATCTACAAGAAACCTATAGCCAATGTTATATTTAATGGTGAAAAACTATGAGCTTTTAGTTTGCTAGGACTGCCATAATAAAGCATCACAGACTGGGTAACTTAAACAGAAATTTATTTTCTTCCAATTCTGGAGGCTAGAAGTGCAAGATCATGGTGTCAGCAGGGTGATTTCTTCTGAGCCTCTCTCCTTGGCTTGCAGATGGCTGTCTTGTTCTGGTGTCTGCACGTGGTCTTTTTTCTATAAATCTGTGTCCTAATCTCTTTTTATAAAGACACCAGCCATATTGGATTAGGGCCCACCTTAATGACCTCACTTTAACTTATTAACCTCTTTAAAGACTTTATCTAGTCATATTCTGAGGTATTGGGGGTAGGATGTCAAGATATGAATTTTCAGCCCATAACACCCCCTAAGATCAGGAACAAGGCAAAGATAGCCACTTTCATCACTCTAATTCAATCATAATTCTAGAAGTTACAGCCAGGGCAGTAGGGCAAGAAAGGGAAATAAATGGCATACAGATTCAAAGGAAGAAATAAGATTGTCCCTATTTGCAGATAATGTGATTTACTAGTTAGGAAATCCCAAGAAGTCTACAAAAAAACTCCTAGAACTAATAAGTGAGTTTAGCAAGGTCACAGGATGCAAGATAAAAATACAAAACTCAATTGTATTTCTGTATACCAGCAAGGAACATGTAGACACTGAAATTAAAAATACAATACCCTTTATAGTTGCTCAAAAAAAAAAAAGAAATACCTAATTGTATATCTAACAAAACATGTATAGGACTTGTATGCTGAAAACTACACAAAACTGATGAAAGAAATCAGAGCAGACCTAAATAAATGGAAACGCATGTTTTGTTCATGGATTGGAAGACAGCATAGCAAAGATGACAATTTTCCTCAAATTCATATATAGGTTTAATGTAATTCCTGTCAAAATATCAGTGAGATTTTTTGGGTAGATATAGGCAAGATTATTCCAAAATTTATGAGAAAAGGCAAAGGAGCTAGAATAGCTAAAACAGTTTTGAAAAAGAATAAAGTAGGAGGAATCAGTCTACCCAGTTTCAAGACTTATACAAATCAAGACTGTACAGTACTGGTGGAAAGATAGACAATTGATTAATGGAACAGAGTAGAGAACCCAGAAATAAGACACACATAAATATGCCTAACTGTTTCTTGACGAAGATGCAAAAGCAATTCAAAGGAGGAAAGGTAGCCTTTTTAGCACATGGTGTTGGAGAAATTAGCCATTCATAGGCAAAAGAATGAACCTTGACCTAAATCTTATACCGTACATAAAAAGCAACTCAAAATAGATCAGACTTAAGTGTAAAATTTAAAATTGTAATATTTTAGAAAAAAATAGGAGAAAATCTTCAGAATCAAGGGCTAGGCAAAGGGTTCTTAGACTTGACACTAAAAGCACAATCCTGGAGGGGAAAAACTGATACACTGGACTCCATCAAAATTAAAACTTTTGCTCTACAGAAGACTGTTAAGAGGATGAAAAGGCAAGCTCAGAGTGGGAGAAAATATTTGCAAATCATGTATCTTACAAAGAACTAATATCTAGAATACTTAACTCTCAAAATTCAATAGTAAAAAAGCAAACAATCCAATTAGAACATGGGCAAAAATATGAAGAGACATTTCACCAAAGAAGACATACATAACTAAGCACATGAAAAGATGCTCCAGAGCATTAGCTGTCAGGGAAATGCAAATTAAAATCACAAGGAGAGGGACTTCCTTGGTGGCGCAGTGATTAAGAATCCACCTGTCAACGCAAGGGACACAGGTTCGATCCCTGGTCCGGGAAGATCCCACATGCTGCAGAGCGACTAAGCCCGTGCGCCACAACTACCGAGCCTGCGTGCCACACCTACTGAAGCCCGTGCACCTAGAGCTCGTGCTCTGAAACAAGAGAAGCCACCGCAATGAGAAGCCCGCGCACCACAATGAAGAGTAGCCCCTGCTCACCACAACTAGAGAAAGCCCGCGTGCAGCAACGAAGACCCAACGCAGCCAAAAATAAATAAATAAATAAATAAATAAATAAATAAATGTTCCTTAAAAAAAAAAAAAGAAATAGTAGTTTTAAAAAAAAAATCACAAGGAGATATCATTACATGCCTGTCAGAGTCGCTAAAAAAAAAAAAAAAATAGTGGCAACACTAAATGTTGGCTAGGATGGGGAGAAACTGGATCTCTCATACATTGTTGGTGGGAATTTAAAATGTTACAGCCACTCTGGAAAATAGCTTGGCAGTTTCTTACCAAACTAAACATGCAACTACCATACAACCCAGCATTTGCACTTCTGGGCATTTATCCCAGAGAAATGAAGACCTGTGTACAAAAACCTGTACATGAATGTTTATAGCAGCTGCATTAGTAATAGCCAAAATCTGGAAACAACCCAGATGTCCTCTGACAGGTAAATGATTAAACAGTGATACAGCCATACCATGGAGCACTACTTAGCAATAAAAAGAGAGAGCTATTGATAGTGTAAAATGCTGGATGAATCGCTAGATAATTAGATCCAAAAAAGTTACATACTGTATAATTCCATTTATATAACATTCTGTAATGACAATCTTATAGAAAAGGAGAATAGATTAATGGTTACCAGGAGGGAGGGAAGTAGATGTGGCTATAAAAAGCCACGAGGAGGGATCCTTGTGGCGATGGAGCTGTTCTGGTATTGATGACTGACTGTATCATTGTCGATATCCTGGTTGTGATGCTGTAGTATAGTTTTCCAAGTTGTTATCACTGGGGGAAACTGGGTAAAGGCTACACAGGATCTCTCTGTATTATTTCTTTCCCTCTTCCTTCCTTCCTTCCTCCCTTCCTCCCTTCCTTCCTCCCTCCCTTCTTTATTTTTTAGTATTTATGTATTAATTTATTTATTTGGCTGTGCCAGGTCTTAGTTGCCACACGTGAAATCTTTACTTGAGGCATGTGAGATCTTTTAGTTGTGGCATGCAGGCTCTTAGTTGCGGCCTGTGGGATCTAGTTCCTTGACTAGGGATCAAACCCAGGCCCCCTGCATTGGGAGCACAGAGTCTTAACCGCTGGACCACCAGGGAGGTCCCTCTGTAAATTTACAATGCTCTCACAAAAAAAGTTCAATTAAAAAAAAAGACACAATCTGCTTGCTCAGTTCTCTGCCTCCCTTTCCTGGCCTTTGCCTTGACCTGTTGGGAAGCCTTGTTTTTGTTCTTTTCCTGTGCCCCAGGAACTGTGTCAGTTCACTAGAAAGCGTTCCCAATGACACCTCCAAATATGTCAAAGGGGCCTGCTGTTTGTCAGTCCGTATGGGAAGCAGCACAAACATTTCCTTAGCAGATTTCCGTGATTTTCAGTGGTTAAAATTGGCAACAGGGACATTGGTGAATTACAACATGAATTCTCTTGGGAGAATCCTAGAGGAGAAATATCAGTGTTTGGAGCTCTCTGTTGTGATCCCTAAAGCTTGGGAGGAAGTGAGTGGGGAAGAAGTTGATCAAACAGCTCTAAGGGGACTGATAGCATTTTACAGCCTTGCTGTGATTTTCTCATCTTCTCCCTTTCCCTGCCCCCACTGGAGGATGCATCTGAGTTTAGATGGTTGCCTCCCAAAATTCATCTTTTCAGTCTGCTCTTGGATTGTTTCTTTGTAGACCCTGTCTTTTGTTTTTCTTTTTCTATCAGTCTTTGAATTTTTAAAGTTAAGGATTATGTGTGTATGTATATCTATCTCTATCTCATCAGGTTTTCTTTTCAGTTTAATTAAACACATAATTTTTTTTCTTATTAGTTATCCATTTTATACATATTAGTGTATACATGTCAATCCCAATCTCCCAATTCACCCCCCCCACCCCCCCCACCCCACCACTGTCCCCCCTTGGTGTCCATATGTTTGTTCTCTACATCTGTGTCTCTATTTCTGCCCTGCAAACCGGTTCATCTGTACCATTTTTCTAGGTTCCATATATATGCATTAGTATACGATATTTGTTTTTCTCTTTCTGACTTACTTCACTCTGTATGACAGTCTCTAGATCCATCCACGTCTCTACAAATGACCCAATTTTCTTCCTTTTTATGGCCGAGTAATATTCCATTGTATATATGTGCCACATCTTCTTTATCCATTCATCTGTCGATGGACACTTAGGTTGCTTCCATGTCCTGGTTATTGTAAATAGAGCTGCAGTGAACACTGTGGTACATGACTCTTTTCGAATTATGGTTTTCTCAGGGTATATGCCCAGTAGTGGGATTGCTGGGTCATATGGTAATTCTGTTTTTTAAGGAACCTCCATACTGTTCTCCATAGTGGCTGTATCAATTTACATTCCCACCAACAGTGCAAGAGGGTTGCCTTTTCTCCACACCCTCTCCAGCATTTGTTGTTTGTAGATTTTCTGATGATGTCCATTCTAACTGGTGTGAGGTGATACCGCATCGTAGTTTTGATTTGCATTTCTCTAATAGTTAGTCATGTTGAGCAGCTTTTCATGTGCTTCTTGGCCATCTGTATGTCTTCTTTGGAGGAATGTCTATTTAGGTCTTCTGCCCATTTTTTGATTGGGTTGTTTGTTTTTTTTAAATTATCTCATCAGTTTTCATAAGCAAAAGGGGAAAAGGAACTCACATTTATTGAGTGCCAATATGTTGTGCTAAGCATTTTACATTTGTTATCTAATTCTCTCGGCAAGGTAGGTTACATTTCCCCCATTTTCTGGATGAGGAAATTAAAGCTCGGACAGGTTACATGACTCCTTCAAAGGTCAGACAACCAGTAAATGTCAGAGGCAGCATAACAACACAGGTCTACCTGGTTCCAGTGCCCTATGTATCTATCTATCTATCAATCTATATCTATCTATCTTATCTTTATCTATCTATCCATCCAACCATCCATCTATCCCAGACAGTAAAAATCTACATGTTATATATGCTGAACTGTCACTTTCACATGAATGGCATGTTAATCCTAAGTTGATATATTAACTATATTCTCTAGGGTGGCAAAATATGAGTCTTAAAGCAGGCTTCTAGCTCAGGTAAATGTTAATAAAGTGCCTTAAAGTCTTAAGTGGTCTCTTTGATGAGGAAGAGTATCTACGGCCGAATGAAAGTCCTCTGCTGATCTGCTTATGTCACTTATACTGATATGCTGTCAATCATAGAATTCTAGCACTGGAATAAGCTCAAGTTCAACCTTCCTTGTTCACAGATAAGGAAACTGAGTCCTAGAGTGGTTAATTTGCTTAACATTGCACAGTGAAAGAGTCAGGATTAGAACCCAGATCAAGTGTCTCCAGTCCCGTGCTCTTCCTAGGTTAGCACGTTGCCATAGAAAGAATACTGGGTTTACCTTCCATGCTCCTACCTCTTTTAATGGGAAAAAGCCTAACCTAGTGTTTAAGATCACATCCTCTGAAATTATCTGGCTTCACCTCCAGGATGTGTGACATGAAACAGACTACTAACTCCTCAAGACCCGTTTCCTCCTCTGTAAACTGGAATAAAAATAGTATCGGGACTTCCCCGGCAGTCCAGTGGTTAAGACTCCACGCTTCCACTGCAGGGAGCACGGGTTCGATCCCTGACTGGGGAACTAAAATCCCACCTGCTGCGAGGTGGCGCAGCTAAAAAAACAAAAACAAAAACAAAAAAAACCCTAATAGTACCAACCTCTTTGGACTTTGAGAAGCAATTATTGCCCGTGTGCTTAGAACAGAGCCTGGTACACAGTAAACACCTGATAAGCTTTAACTAGTATTTAAACAAGGAGTTTGAGAGGATGCCATAAAGAGATGCCAGGTGTTTATGGAGATGATTACTTTCGAGGGTGTTGGAGCCAGGTGTCTCTCTGTGCCATGCTGCCTCTGTCACGTGCTGGCTGTCTGACCTTTGGAGAAGTTACCTAACCTGACCGAGCTTTAATTTCCTCATCTAGAAAATGGGGGAAATAGTACCTCCTTTGCCGAGAGAATTAAATAGCAAATGTAAAATGCTTGGCACGATGTACTGGCACTCAATAAATAGAAGTTCCTTTTCCCCCCTTTAAAAAAATTAATTAATTAAGTAATTAATTTTTTGGCTGTGTTGAGTCTTCGTTGTTGCGCGCGGGCTTTCTCTAGTTGCGGCGAGCGGGGGCTACTCTTCGTTGTGGTGCGTGAGCTTCTCATTGCGGTGGCTTCTCTTGTTGTGGAGCACAGGCTCTAGGCACACGGGCTTCAGCAGTTGTGGTGCGTGGGCTTCAGTAGTTGTGGCTCGCGGGATCTAGAGTGCAGGCTCAGTAGTTGTGGCGCACGGGCTTAGTTTCTCTGCGACCTGTGGGATCTTCCCGGACCAGGGCTCGAACCCGTGTGCCCTGCATTGGCAGGCGGATTCTTAACCACTGCACCATCAGGGTAGCCCTCCCCTTTTGTTTATTGAAATGGCTATGTAGCTTTTGGTCTGAAATTCTGTCTTCTGGCTGCCAAGTGGTTGTACGGTTCAGTCACCAGGAATGTGGCCATAATTTAATCTGGAACAAAAGTAGCCCTGAAACTCACTTGTTTAACCTAGAGTTAGACAAATGTAGGGGAACAGGTTTTACGTCAACTGTGCTTTTAGGACATAGGTGATGTCCATCTCATAATTAATGTCTTGTTTATTGTTTTAAGCCTTCCAGAGAACCAGTTGCAGCCTCCTGGAAAGTGTCAGGCTGTAGAGAAAAGGTCAGAGCTTCGGGTTAAGAAAACCTTAGGCAGGAGGGCTAGGGTGCTGTGTGCTACTCAAACACAGACCTTGAAGGGCTGCTGTGAGAATGAAGCTGTATATGACGTGGGGAAGTAATAATGACTAATATTTATTGAGCATTTATTATGTGCTACACATTGTTGCAAGTAACTCATTTAATTGTTACAACCACCCTGTGAGGTGGGTGCAGTCACCGCCCTTTTGTGGATTAAAAACTCAGGCACCAAGAATTTATGTTACCCGCCCAAAGATTGCACAGCTAGTTGTGGTATGGAGTCTGGATTTAAACCTAGGCATGTGGTTCCGAAGCCCAGGCAATTAGCTGTGAAGCTTTATTGCCACCTTGGCACATAATAGACAGTAAATAAATACTAGTTTCCCATCTTTTCACCTAAGATAGGCTTGTTGAATTGGAAGCCACTTTCAAAGTAGGGGAAAATAGGACTTCCCTGGCGGTCCAGTGGTTGAGACTCCGCACTTCCACTGCAGGGGACGCAGGTTCCATCCCTGATCGGGGAACTAAGATCCCACATGCCATGTGGTGTGGCCAAAAAAGGAAAAAAAAAAAGTAGAGGAAAATAGTGTCCCGCTGTTGCAGGAAGGGGGACCCCTTCCAGGGCCTGAGAGTGGGCTCTTGTCTAACACTCGGAAATGAATTGTCCACGGAGACACACATACTGAACAAAGCAAGAGACATTTTTGGGAAGGGGCGCCCGGGTGGAGAGCAGGAAGGTGAGGGAACCCAGGAGGACCACTCTGTCATGTGGCTCGCAGTCTCGGGTTTTATGGTGATGGGGTGAGTTTCCCCGCTTGTCTCTGGCCAATCGCTCTGACTCAGGGTTCTTCCTGGTGGTGCACACATCACTCAGCCAGGATGGATTCCAGCGAGGAGGATTCTGGGAGGTTGGTAGGACATATGGACTGGCATCTCCCCTCTCCTTTTGACCTTTCCCGAATTCTTCTGGTTGGTGATAGCTTGTTAGTTCCGCATTCCTTACCAGGACCTCCTGTTGTACGATAACTCATGCAAGCGGTTACTATGGTACCTGGCCAGGGCGGGTGGTTTCAGTCAGTGGTTCCCCTAACACCCCGACTTCAGAAGGAATAAATCCAGGAAATAACTGATTAATAATGAGTGTAATTTCTTGGATTTAATGATGCAATATTAACTCTAGGAGCACAGTTGGATTTTTTAACTAGTACTTAATGAAATATGTATTTTTATGGAAAAATTTAAAACCAAAGCCACCGGAGAAGGAATGATTGTAAAAATCAGAACAGATTAAAAGTCACAGGAGGGACTTCCCTGGTGGTCCAGTGGTTAAGACTCCACGTTCCCAATGCAGGGGGCCCGGGTTCGATCCCTGGTTGGGGAGCTAGATCCCGCATGCCGCAACTAAAGATCCCACACGCCGCAACTAAAAGATCCCGTGTGCCACAACTAAGACCCGGCATGGCCAAAAATAAATACATTAAAAAAAAAAAAAAAGGCACAGGAAAGGGAATGAATATGTATTGAGCATCTGCTATGTCCCAAGCACGGCATTGGATGATTTACCAACCTGGTTTTGTTTCATTTTCATAACATTTCTGAGAGATAGAGATTGTCCCAGTGTCTGATGAGGGAGCCGTGGTTCACGGAAGCTTGCCCAAGATCACAGATCTGGCATGTGTCAGAGCCAAGATTGAAATAACTCCCACCAGAGTCCTCAGCTGATGGCTTCCCCCACCCCTGTGTCTGCTCCCGAAGTCACGTGGCCATATCCCTCGTGACTCTGTGACTTCCAGGATTCACAAGTCATGAAGTGTCTTTGGCTGGAATTATCGGTGCCTGTGCGGGGTGCTATTCGCGGAAACCCTTGCGCCTCAGTACAGCGGTTGAACGAATGCGAATGCGTGTTGAATGGAGCTTCTCCTCGGCGGCTCTGAGCCAGGATAAAGCCTCCTCTTGCTGTTTCTCTCCGCCCACAGCACTGATGTCCTGCTGCTTTCTCTGAATTTAGCAGGGATCCAAGCTTTCGACTGAGTTCTGTTCAACTTAAATGCACACAGGCCTGTGGCCACTGGAGGGCCCATGTGGTGGGCCATATTGGGGTTTATTTATACGAGCCACCAAGGAGGCTCTGACAAATGCTTTGCAAGACAGGAGTCAAGGCACACGGAGCTTTTTCTTCCGTTTCAGAGGGGAGGGATGATTATCTTTTTTTTTTGGCCAACCCTGAAGGACTCCAGTCTTGAGGCCTGGGGTAGGGAGCAGGGGCTGGGAGGAAAAATGGAAAGAATGGTTTGATTAAACTCTCTGTGATGGGGACCCATGTATCATGCACAGTAACACAAAGGCGAATTTGAGGCCCATCTATAGAGGCCCCGGCAGCACATTGCTGAAAGTCTAAGGACAGCTGAGGTGTCCAAGGAGAGCTGAGAGGTCTCAAGTGTGACCACACGGGGGTCACACCCCGGAGGGTGAGGGACTGGGGAGTGGTCTTGAATTGAGTTTGAAGAACCCACACCAGGAAGTGAGGTAGATCCAAAGAAATAGTTTTGAGACTATCACACTGATGCTCCTTCTGCGTTGGTATGATGGAGAAAAGATGGGTTAGGGTGCGTTTTAGAATGCCTCTTCTCTCTAGAGACGTAATTTATGACCTCTTCATTTAATGGAGGAACTAGTCTCACAGATGTTAATTAAGCAGTCACACAGATCTGTAACTTCAGACTGTGAGGAGTCCCATAAAGGAGAAATACAGGGCACCCCGCTGGTATATAAAGGGGAATCTGATCTGGTCTGGGGGTGAGAGAATAATAAGGAAAGGCTTCCCTGGGGATGTGATGTTTGCCTTGGCGGTGGTGGGATGGGAAGGTGCAAAGATCCTGAGAACAAGTCAGATAAATTACAAACTGTGGGAAAGGGAGGAGGAAAAGACTCACAGGACGTTTCTTCTCTGATTTGCATTTTAAAATGCAGAGTTGCATTTGTGAAAGCAGGAGTTAGTGCTGGAAGGGTCTGTCTTGCACAGTTGGTCGGCTTTGCCTTTCAGGGCATATGGACCGGGGGCGTCCAATACCCTGGACTCTATTTATGCCTCAGTCACCGACAGATTGCATGACTTTAAGCAGGTTTCATAACCTCCATTTTTCTACATGTGGAGGAGGGCAGAGAGAGGAGTGGAATCTGCCTGATGATCTCTACAATTCCTTCTGGTGCTTAAAAAAAAATCTAATAGTAACTTTCCAAGAGCCCTCTGATATTGCACTTTTAGAGAAAGGGCTTGTTCCATTCACTTCATAATTCCTCATAAATGTCCAACCTTTCCCTTTGACTCTCAGAATAGGCCTTAGGAGAATAGAGTCTATTTTGCCATCATGTAAGATTTCATTATTTTACTGAACACACGTTGTCATTCATTACTTACCACCTGGTCTAGGTGCTGAGTTTCAAAGGAAGAATAGGATGTGTCATCACCCCCACCAGCTAACCCCAGTCCACTGTCAGCTCAGAGGACAGACGTTATCAGGTAATTGCAGCATAAAGTGATAAGTGCATTGCTAGAGATACAGAGAAGGTATTAAAGGAGATTAGAGGAAGGCCACCTAATGCACGTGGAAGAGTAATGTAGTTGGTTATACCTGGAGATCAATACTAGGTGTGTGCAGCTTAGTGGGTGCTTATAAATGGATGTGGCTGAACAAATGAATTGTGTTGCTGTGATTCTAACTTCAAATGGTTCGATGGCTGATTCCAAGACCCCTTTATTGCTCTTTCATGTCATAAAAGAAAAACAATTTAATAACGGTTGCGGTTGTTATGATTATAAAGCGCCACCAGGTGCTTTGCACATTCACATGGGTATTTACCTGCACTTTATTTTTTTCCTCAACTTTTCATTAAGTGATTGTTTCTACCATTAATCTTTCTTCCCAGAGACGAGAAAGACCGCCTTTGGCCATTTTCATCGTATTGTGTTAAATCTTAGGAAAAAAATGAGTTCAATGTATGTAGCACAAGAGACAGGTAGGAGACTAACAGCTGGGGTAGAGAAATTCAATGACAGTTTTCTCCCCGAGGATGGGAGCAGGGCGGGTGTTATGAGCCTGGGAAATGGTGCACTTATTGCTAAGCTGCGGAGAGAGCAGGGTTGAAAGAGTAGAGTTTTCCCCTCTCCCTTTAATTTGCGCTGAACACTTGCTCTGGTAAAAAAATGGGAATGGAAGCCCTAACTGCAAAGCACCAACTTCAGAAGAAAAAAATGTTACTTTTATGCTGCCCATGAAAACATTTACCTGCTCCATATGCTTCAGTACTTATCAGAGAAAGAGGAATTTGCCCAATGAAAATGGAGAGCTCATTTCTGAAAAATTGTTTTCCATAAATCTTGCAAATGACTGAGCTCAAATATTCTAGGTTGTAGCCAGAGCGACCCCCAGGGAGTGATTATCAGGGAAATAACCATGAACAGCAAAAGGATCTTGCACAGATCTGACTAGTGACACCAGGAGGTGACCTTTCTGTGCAGGAGGCATTCGCCTGCATTGCCAGGAGCTCTGTAATTAATGGGGCACCGGAGATTGCCTACTTCTCTCTGAGCTGCTAACTATTCCTCCCGGAGAAGCACATCAGGAACTACATCCAGGATGTCGTGTTCTGACTACTGCTCCGTGGGCGTAATCTGATGAGTGTATGAGGGGCTAAGTTGACTAAATCCCAATATTCCCCTCCTGTGGTCCTTTCTTTTCTCCCAAAGTGGTCCCACTTGAGGAAAGCGATGGTGATGAAGCAATATTTACAGTTTCTACTTTCCTTTTTGGGGGGAGATTCATGATTTCATTAGCAATATCATGAGTATCAAATATACGGAATGGTTTGGAACTCACAGATTGTTTTGCTTCCTTTTTACTCGTACGTCTGGGGTGGTTAGTATGATGTGAGAACATTACCACCCGTCGTCAGGGTAGGTGAAAACCTACCTGCAGGACTGCTGTTTGCGGTTGTACATGTTGTGCCCTGCACGAGGATGCCAGCTGAAGGGGTGAGTGGGGGCCTGAAATCCAGTGGTTCCAGAGTCTGAATTCTTCTTCTTTTTTTTTTAAAAAAAATTTTATTTATTTATTTGCCTGTGCGGCTCTGACTTGTGGCGTGTGGGATCTTTAGTTGTGGCATGTGGGATCTAGTTCCCCGACCAGGGATCAAACCCGGGCCCCCTGCATTGGGAGCACGGAGTCTTAACCGATGGACCACCAGGGAAGTCCTCAGAGTCTGAATTCTTAACCACACACCATATTGACTTTATAAACTAACAGTGTACTGGGCTTTCATGTCCTGGCAACCAGCTTTATTGTTTAGCAGCTAGCAGTCATTGAAGCCCTGGGAGAATATGATGGTTGAAGCAAAACGTTTCAAACCAAAAATTAAGTTTGATACTAGGATATTGTCTGTGATCAGTATTTGCTGGAGAAAGAGTCATTTGCCCTGGTACACCATACCATGTTTTACTTCTCCCATTCAATATGAAGGTCTAATTGTAAACGGATAGGATTGTTTATTCACAATCTCAGCATTACAGTTAACTTTTTGTTAAAAAAAGGACTTGACTACTAGTTGGCAAAGTATGAAGCTTCAGTTCAATTAGCAACAATATTTGGCAGTCAAGAGATATTGGGGACTTCCCTGGTGGCGCAGTGGTTAAGAATCCACCTTCCAGACTTCCCTGGTGGTGCAGTGGATAAGAATCCGCCTGCCAATGCAGGGGACACGGGTTCGATCCCTGGTCCGGGAAGATCTAACATGCCACGGAGCAACTAAGCCCGTGAGCCACAACTACTGAGCCTGCGTGCCACAACTACTGAAGCCTGTGCGCCTAGATCCCATGCTCCGCAACAAGAGAAGCCACCACAAGGAGAAGCCCGCACACCGCAATGAAGAAAGAGTAGTCCCCGCTTGACACAACTAGAGAAAGCCCATGCGCAGCAACGAAGAACCAACACAGCCAAAAATAAATAAAATTAAATCTTAAAAAAAAAATTCACGTTTAAAAAAAAAAAAGAATCCTCCTTCCAATGAAGGGGACATGGGGTTTGATCCCTGGGTCAGGGGACTAGATCCCACATGCATGCTGCAACTAAGGAGCCCGCGAGCTGCAACTAAGACCCGGCGCAACCAAAATAAATAAATTAAAAAAAAAAAAAAAAAGAGATGTTGACATATCTTCCAGGGAGCCCATGAAGGTTTGGTTCACCTGGATAAAGGTTGCATGGTAACTGCTGGTTTAACACCCGTGTATGCAGTTCTGCTGAATCAGTCTTCTCAGGCCAATGCTGTGTCCTTGGCAACGGTGCATTGGAAGCATTGTGGGCTTTAGAAGCAGAGACTTAGCCTCAGCCCTTTCCAGCTGAGGGAACTTCAGCATATGACTGACTTAGCTTCTGAGCCTCAACTTATTTGTCAAATGCCTTCTTCCTACAGTTGTTGGAATTAAATAAAATATGTAAAGCATCCAGCACGGAACCTGGAGCAATGTCATAGGTTGTCAATAAATGCTAGTCTTCCCCTCCCCCCTTTAAACAATCTTTAATGATTTCTGTATTAGTTTCCTAGGACTGCCGTAACAAAGAACCACAAATAGAGTAGACAACAGAAATTTATCCTCACTGTTCTAGAGGGCAGAAGTCTAAGATCAAGGTGTTGGCAAGGCCACGCTCCCTCTGAAGCCTCTAGAGGAGAATCCTTCCTGCCTCTTGTAGCTTCTGGGCACCTCAGATGTTCCTTGGCTTGTGGCAGAATAATGCCATGTCATCACAGTTTTCCCTCTGTGTCTGTCTTGACACAATGTTCTCTCTGTGTCCAAATTTCCCTCTTCTATGAGGACACCAGTCATACTGGATTAGGGCCCATCCTAATGACCTCATTGTAACTTGACTGCATCAGCAAGTTAAATATAAATTTAACATCAGCATCAGCAAAGACCCTATTTCCAAATAAGGTCATATTCCCAGGTTAGGTGTCCGTATCTTTTTGAAGAACACAATTCAACCCATAACGATTTCCCATTGTCTGTAGGAAAATAATAATCAATAGTTGTCTAGTGACTTTAGAGTTTCTAGAAGGCTTGTATTATCTCTGCCCAGGGAGATAGGCCTTAAGATTTTTTGTAAAGGGAGAAACTCCCATTAAAACTAGGTGGTGGTTTTGTTACAGGAAGTAAAGATGTCAGTTTAGGTTTGATGCAAAATTCTCTGGTTTTGCTAAAAATCACCAGAAGATACCATTTTTTTTTTTTTTCTGTTTAAGATTTCACCACAATCACGTTTCCATGTTGCAACACAGTTTTTGTAATTTTTCACAGTTGATTTAGTTGATGTACCACCATTTATTTCCTGGTTGTTGGATATCTTTAAGACTAACCAAGAATATCTTGACCCAATCTAGAATTCAACTGATATCTTTTAGCTATACGTATAGCTATACAATACTACCGGACCAGTCTTCCTAAATTAGTGCTGTGTTCTTGGCGATTGTGTGTTGGAAACAAAGTATGTTCTAGAGTCAGACAGACTGGAAGTCACGTCTCAGTTCTAGGTCTTTCCGGCTGTCTGAACTTGGCATATTAAAAAAAAAAAAAAAGCGGTACAACAATGTGTAAAATAAACATATATTTATACTCATATGAAAAACTGTGTACCTGCTCAGAAAAAGATCTAGAAGGACTCACACAAATATCGTTAAGCAGGGTAAGTCCTGAGAAGTGGGAATGAAAATGAATGAGGGGGTGAGATGTTCACATTTTACTACGTGTACATTTGTATTAAAAATTATTTTTTCAACAAGCATGTACTTTTCCTAGTTTTTAAAGAACCAAATTCAGGGACTTCTCTGGTGGTCCAGTGGCTAAGACTCCGTGCTCCCAATGCAGGGGGCCCAGGTCCAATCCCTGGTCAGAGAACTAGATCCCACATGTCGCAACAAAGATCCCACATGCCACAATGAAGATCTCGTGTGCTGCAACTAAGACCTGGCACAGCCAAATAAATGAATGAATGAATGAATAAATAAATAAATAAATAGGAATAAGAACCAATTCAAAACCCAAAAGCACCTATCTTAAAAGCAGGTAATGGGAATTCCCTGGTGGTCCAGTGGTTAGGACTCTGCACTTCCACTGCAGGGGGCACAGGTTTGATCCCTGGTTGGGGAAATAAGATCCCACAAGCCATGCGGCACAGCCCAAAAAAAAAAAAAAAAAAAGCAGGTAATCATTTGGAAAAGACAATTTGAGAAAAGAAATAGAAAACAGAAATCTTTTTTCTTCTTCTTACTGTTGCTTCTAATTGTAATTTCTTTGTAACCCACTAATAGTTCCTTCAGGTATCTGAGTCTCTTTAATTGTCTTCCTTTTTAGAGAAAGAAAATAACAGAAAAAAATTTAAGAAATAAATACATCCTTTTATTAGAATTGCCAGGCTTCCCTGGTGGTGCAGTGGTTAAGAACCTGCCTGCCAACGCAGGGGACACGGGTTCGAGCCCTGGTCCGGGAAGATCCCACATGCCATGGAGCAACTATGCCCGTGCGCCACAACTACTGAGCCTGCGCTCTAGAGCCCACGAGCCACAACTACTGAGCCCACGTGCCACAACTACTGAAGCCCACGTGCTTAGAGCCTGTGCTCCACAACAAGAGAAGCCACTGCAATGAGAAGCCCTCGCGCCGCAACTAGAGAAAGCCCGCGTGCAGCAACGAAGACCCAATGCAGCCAAAAATAAAAATAAATGATTTTATTAAAAAAAAAAAAAAAAAGAATTGCCGAAGAAGTATTTGGAATTTTTGCTTTTGTTGTTGCTGATGTTGCTCTAAAATAGGCTTTATTTTTCTGCTGAAACCTGATTTTGCCTTGTAAGCAAATATCCTTACTGTTCTAGACAAAATTACCCCAATCTAAAAAGTTCTGGAAGAAATATATTTGTTAAAAATTTCAAAATGATTGCAAGTCTCCTTGATATAATAGTAGTAATGATCCCTCAGTTATTTTTTTCTACAATTCTCTTCAGCAAATTCTGTTTTCTCAAATATTGCATAGCTCAGCATCACATCTTTGTTACTGTGAATATTTGCTTTTGAAAAAGCAGTGTATCCTGGTTTTAAAAGATGAGGATTCTTCCACTTTTCTTGCCATTCTAACAAATACTTATTAAAAAACTAGGTGATGTAGCTAGGAAATGAAATTAGTTTTAAAAATGTAATTTCTTTATTTCATTTTCTTCAATATCATTCCAATGTTATTATTCAATTAATTTCCAATAGGCTTATGGAAAAGTCTTTGCAAGAGATCATTCCTTTTTGATTTCTATTTACTGAAAGGCTAAAAAAGTTTCCACAAATGATTGGGTCTGAGAAAATTATATTTGATTCATAACATATGTATTAATATGAATTATTAAGATATGTTTTCCGCAAATATAGGAAGTTTCATCATCAATTACTGACAGGTCAAGACAGATCAGTTAATGTTATTTGAATACTTGACAGAAAAGAAAACCTGATGCTATTCCGATGAGTAAAACAGGAACTAAGATCATGTTGAGAGGTCATTGAGGATATTTCGAAACCATTCCCACGTCACTAGTAAGAGTACAAAGATGGTTTAAATGACCTTATGTACATATATGGTAGTACCTTGATTTGTGTAATGCTTCTTGTGTAACCTTCTGCCAGTTCTCATTATTCTTTAACCCTGTCATCATCATCAACTTTATTTAAAAAGAATTTATTAGTCACCTAAGTATGCATGATAATACGCACCTTTGGTACCCAGAGAAGTCCATATACAGCATCGCAAATCGTGGCTGTTGGTAACACTTTTGACATTGTGCCTTCCGTGCATTAGGTAGCATAAACATGGCTGCTCTTTGAGTTTACAGATAAAAGATGAGATCCTATTGATTCTGTGTTACTTCAGTGGATTGAGGGCTGACTGACTAGTTCTTAGGCCTTCTGAATCCCTTGTGAGAACAAGCCCAGAACCTGGCCCAGGGGAGCCGCTCAAGAAATGCTGCGTTACAAGGTGACCTTCCGGTAAATGCAGATGAAAGCAGCAGGGAGACAAAAGTGTCAAAGGGATAAATTTAATGTTGGGGCCGCCTGCTACGACAGCCAGTTGAGTATTTGTTTTTTAGAAAGAAACAAAATAAAAACATATTCTTCCGTGTAACTAAGATGGCTTTGGATTTTGAAAAAGCAGAATAATTAGATTTTCATTTGAAAATCTTTTAAAATACTGTGGGATAAAAGTATCATTTCTTTTTGTATCAGGAAGCTGAGACATATTGAAAAATTGAGAAATAGAATTCCCAGGAAGATAATGAAATTTCAACATTAGGAAATCCAGTCATGCAGTTCACATATTAATCCATTGAAGGAGAATAATCAAACGATGACCTCATTAGATGCTGAAAAGACACTTGATAGAATTCAATATGCATTCCTTATTTTAAAAGAAACTATTAATAAGCTTTGATAAAGGCAGAAATCACTGCAAATATCATAATAGATATTAGGAGATGCTTATTAAAGATAGGAACAGGATAGGAATTCCACCATCATATTATCTTGGATTTTGCTCTCCAACTACACTCAGAAGCATATTCCAAATGAATTGAAAATCCAACTATAAAAAAATAAATTTCCATAAAAATACAAGCAGAGTATAGGAGGTTTTGTTTTGCTTTGTTTTATTTTTAATAATCTTGGGGCTGAACATGGCTTTCCAAATAAGTCTCAAACCTCAAAAGACATAAATAAAATATTGACAGATCTGTCCTCAGAAATATCTTTTTAAACTTCTATTTAGTAAATGATGCATCAATGAAGCTAAATGTGAAGCAGCAGAGAGAGAGGAAATGTTTTCACAGAACTACAGGAGAACCATAATATATAAAGAGCTCCTTCAAATCACAAGAAAAAGTAAATGAAAAGAAAAATGGGCAAACGCAAGGTAATTTATAGATAAAGAAATATAAATGGCCAAGAAACATGTGAAAAGTTATTTAACCTCCCAAAAAAGAGTCTGGGAAATACAAATAAAAACAACAATAATATGTTATTTTCATTTCCCCACTTCCCCCCCAAATAAATGAAAATATACTCTCACGTTCAATTGGTGGGAATGTTCATCTTATAACCTTCTATGGAGAGCAATTTGGCAACATCTATCAAAACAGTAATGCTCTGGGACTTCCCTGGCAGTCCAGTGGTTAACACTCTGCCCTCCCAATACAGGGGGCCCGGGTTTGATCCCTGGTCAGGGAACTAGATCCCACATGCGGCAACTAAGAGTTTGCATGCCTCAACTAAAGATCCCGCGTGCTGCAACTAAGACCCAGCATAGCCAAAATAAATAAATATTTTAAAAATTAAAAAAAAATAACAGTAATGCTCTGGGACTTCCCTGGTGGTTAAGACTCCATGCTCCCAATGCAAGGGGCCTGGGTTCGATCCCTGGTCAGGGAACTAGATCCCACATGCCGCAACTAAGAGTTCGCATGCCGCAACTAAAGATCCCACATGCCACAACTAAGACCCGGCACATCCTAAATAAATAAATATTTTAAAAAATTAAAAAAAAAACAGTAATGCTCATACACTGTGATTCAGCAATATATGCACAGTGCACGTAAATATTTATTGCAGCCTTGTTTGCATTAATGAAAACCCTAAACAGCCAAATTGGGAAATAGTCGAATACTTTATGGTACACAGATAACTCTACATCTGTGAAAGAGAGTGAGGTAGCTCTAGCTGTTCTGACATGGAAGAAGTTTCTGACTCAACATTAAGCAAGTTCCAGAACAATATGTTTACTACAGTCCAATACGTGTAAACAAGTAAAACTCACAACACCTATGTGTGTAAATAGACACATATGCATAGAAAAAAGTCTGGAAGAACATACTGCCAACAGTTTCCCGTCCCTACCTGAGGAAGTATGATGTAGTGAGTCCCACCCCTGTGGGGTTTAAGGAGAGATGAATAGAGATTTTGACTTTTTACTCTCTATACCTTTGTAATGTCAGAATTTTTTTTAACAGCAAATGCATATTTGTAGTGTAAAAAATTAGTTGCTAGAAGAGGGAAATGTTGTTTCTATAGTGTAGAGATTGTTGCTGCTGTTTTTCTTAAGCAGACATTAGGATGCAACCAAGGTACCTGAAATTATTTAGGACTTCTTAATCCCTCAGGCTGAAAACAATATTGTTTCCGTCATAGGCAGGGGAGTTGTTTTCTCACTGATAACATATTTATTTTCCTTAAATGTCAATTAACAAAATTTGCTACTTACTTGAAAAAGCTGCCTTCAACCCTGGCTGCTGAAAAGGAAATTTGAGTATAAGCAGAACTCAATTAAATGCAACGTTTTTCTTATTGGAAAGTAAGTATTAAAAATAAAACTTTTTAAGGCCTTGCTAGTTGGTTGAAGTCTGTTGTTGAGTATGATGGGCTATTGTGAAATTTCCAGCACCGGAGGTTGAATCTCTCCTGCCTTCTGTCTTTTCTCCTCCCTCCCTCCCTGCCTGCCTCCCTCCCTTTCTTCCTCTTTTCAATATTTCTGGCCTTGGGCAGGCCAGGAAAGAAGGGCAGGGAAACTGAAGTAATGCAATGACATGGACATGGACCCGTCAGAGGCTGGTCTCACAATGTACTGCCTATCCTTGAATTTCTAAGTACCCTTAGGCGCACTGTACCCACCTCAGTCAATCTCAAGTCAGCCAGCCAGGAGGTAAACAGAAGAATCTGGGACTAGGTCACAGAGAAAGCACCTGGCTAAGGAAGAGCCCACTGGGGGTGTCCAGATGATCAAAGGCTAAGCTTCAGAGAGTGGGGTGTGAAGTGGAGCTGGCATATGGCAACAGGAGACTGTTCAAAATGACACCCCGAATCAGGGGAGCTGCAGAAACCCCATGCTTACAGATTCCCCAGAAAGATTCTTTCCTGAGAACATTTCAAAAGAGACATTTTGAATTATTTCTCCAGAAGGCCTTTTGACTCGTCAGAATTAGAGAGTTCTGAAACACGAAAGGAGGACATCTGTCTCTTCCCAAAGGACAGAACACTTTCCTGATTATTAGCAAGCCAGTTTATACCATACTTTTGTACAAGAGTGAAATCCTTACTTTCTTAAGGCGGGTGGTTCACAGTTTCCAATGTCGAGTTTCTTGTTCTTTCTTATGTTTCTTTGTAGGTTACAAGCTCCCAATAACAGGGAGACAGGCCATCATCTTGTGTTCCTTGGACAGTTTTGTTCTATAGCACTAGAACATTAATCTCTTTCCTAACTCAAGCTTTATAACACTGCTGTCTCAGTGTGTCTGCTCCCCGGGCACGCACCCTATTTCCCATCCATATAGGATTCCAGAAGTCAGTTTATTATTCTTAGCAGAATCTATTTATAATCCCACAGGGCTGGCAGAGATGTTGAAATATTGTTAGAACATTATTGAGGTATAAATCTTCCTCCCTCCATTGTCAAGTCTTCAGTACAGGTCAATCATTTGCTACTGCTCAACTGCACATTGATGGCCTTTGGTATCGATCGTAGGTCAATTAGCTGGTTTTGGCCACCCCAGCATTTTTAGTACTGTACGTGATGTTGGTTACTGTTACATCAGCTCCTAGGGGAGGCGGTGTTCTGGAATCTGAAACTACAAGGTGTTTCAAAACTCCCTCTTATCTCACCTGTGACTGCATAAAAAAAAAAAAATTGTTTGTTTTATTTCAAATGATGTCACTGTGACCTAGGGGTCCAACGTGTTTCTTTTTTCTTTCATTTTTGACTGCCATTTATTTCTCAGGTGTTCTTGTTTAAACTAAGAAACCCCCAAACCTCCTGATATTTCTTTTTAAAAAATTAATTAATTAATTAATTAATTAATTTTTGGCTGTGTTGGGTCTTCGTTGCTGCGCGTGGGCTTTCTCTAGTTGCAGCGAGCGGGGGCTACTCTTCGTTGCGGTGCGCGGGCTTCTCATTGTGGTGGCTTCTCTTGTTGTGGAGCACGGGCTCTAGGCACGCAGGCTTCAGTAGTTGTGGCATGCGGGCTCAGTAGTTGTGGCTCGCGGGCTCTAGAGCACAGGCTCAGTAGTTGTGGTGCACGGCCTTAGTTGCTCTGTGGCATGTGGGATCTCCCCAGACCAGAGCTCGAACCCATGTACCCTGCATTGGCAGGTGGATTCTTAACCACTGTGCCACAAGGAAAGTCCCCTCTTGGTATTTCTAATTGTACACACATTTCTAAAGCATTGGGCTCCCACATTTGCTCCAACTGTTATCAGTTTTGAGATCCTGAGATTCCTCCTTAAGGAATCCTTGTCTCAGTAAACAAGGAAGAGAGTTCTAGAATATGAGCCTTGATTGGGCTGAAATATCCTGTTTCCATAGAAGATGCTTCTGATGTACCCAAACTTTAGAGAGAGAGAGAGAGAGAGAGAGAGAGAGATTGACATTTGGTTTCCTTTCCCATGAAAGTATAAGAGGCACAAGGGCTGCCCGAATGTGGGCTGCTGTGACTTGCTCTGTGATCAGATCTGCTTTCTTGATCAGAGCAGAAACCTCTGACACATCACCTACTTCCTTCTTGGCTTCGAAAAATCACAAGTAGGGCTGAGTTAAGTTAGAACGACTCTACTTGGTCAGAATTCAGTTATACTGGGTGAGACAGAAGCCAGCTTCAAAAACAAACAAACAGTAAGATTCATCAGAGAGCACACATAGGTCAGAAACAGAGAGCCTAGTTACTGTACAATCCAGCAATTCCACTCCTAGGAAGATATCCATGAGAGGTGAAAACCTATAACCACACCAAAACTTGTATGTAGATGTTCGTAGCAGCGTTATTGATAATAGCCCCAAAGTGGAAATGACCCAGATATTTGTCAACTGAGGACTGGATAAGCAAAATGTGGTCATCCACGCAATGAATATTATTCAGCAGTAAAAAGGAGTGAAGTACTGATGCAGGCTACAGTGTGGATGAACCTTGTACACGTTATGTTAAGTGGAAGAAGCCAGACAAAATGTCACTCCTGTCTGATTCCATTTATATGAAATGTCCAGAACAGGCAAATCCATAGAGAGAGAAAGCAGACCAGTGATTGCTTAGGGCCAGAGGGTTAGGGGCGAATGCGGAATGACTGCTCATGGGTTTGAGGTTTCTTTTACAAAAATGTTCTCAAATTAAATCATGGTGATGTTTCTACAACCATGTGACTATACTCAAAAACATTTAATTCCATGCTTCAAATGGGTACATTGTATGGTCTGTGAATTGTATCTCAACAAAGTTGTTTTCTGTTTTGAAGGAAGAAACAGCCTGTTTGGAAGGAATCAGTGAAAGACAGCATTGGCATTTAGATCTGCGTGGCAATCGGGAAGCCACATGTGAACCGCATTTCCTACCTGGCAGTGTCTCCTGCCTACCGCCCCCAAGCTGATCTTACTCTAGTCCTGTGTTTCCTGCGTCAGAACAATTACTCAGAACTCGCAGTGATTCCCCACTGCCAGAAGGATTCTCGGTCTCAAACCCACCTTTCCAACCTCGAGTCCTGCATGAATCCTTTGTTCCCAGTTGCCAGGTCTCCTCATCTTCTGCCAAACCCTCCCCTGCGTTGCTGTTTGCTCACATCATTCTGCCAGCTTGGAGTATGATTTTCCTAGCCTTCACGTTTTCTCTCCTTCGAAGATAAACTAGTACAAATCCCACCGTCTTCACTGAGCACCCAAATCACCTCAAGATTCCTTTCTTTGACTCCCATCTCTTCATTGTCTGCCTCACTTACTTTTCACAGAATATACAGTGCACGCGCAAAGATGAAAGTGTCACATTTTCTTGTATGTATATTCCTCTCCCCTTTCCTGCTACTCACGTGCATTTATTTTGGGGGTGAGGGATGAATGGAACTGGGTTTTGAAGGATCCCTGATCCTCTTCCCAACTCCCCACACAATCAAACGATAACTTCCAATAGGGATGACAAGAAATGAAACAGCCTTTAAAAAATATCGTTTTCCTATCACTTTGCTGTTCACTTGAAACTAACACAACATGGTAAATTAACTATACTTCAATTTAAAAAAATATTGTTTTCCTATTGTTAAAAGAAATACATTTAAGAATAGAGCATTTGAAAATAAAGAAAATAAAAATTGCCCTTAATTCGCCTGTCCAAAGTTAGTAGGAAAATTAGCATTTTCTTGTATAACATTGTATACACATACATACACAGGTGTAGCAATTTTAAAACTCAGGCGAGTGGAAATGTAATTTTTTAATGATTGAATCCGACCTGCTCCGTCAGCTCTCACTTCTGCTGATGGAGGAAAAATATTGTCTTTTGGTTAAACATTCACTCAAATTTAGGGATCTCCTCGTCCTTTTCTCCTGCCCTTGGCCCATCCTTCCAGATTCTGCCCATGGCTGGATTGGTGAAAGGATGGTCTCTACAAAACACAGACTCCAGGGACTTCCCGGTGGTTGACTCTGTGCTTCCAGCGCAGGGGTCGGGGGTTGATCCCTGGTTGGTGAACTAAGATCCCGCATGCATGCTAAACAGCCAAACAAAACAAAAACACAGACTCTATCACAATGCTCCCTCCCCACCTCTCTCAGTTTAAGACCTTCAGTGGCTCCCATTGCCCACCAGACAAAGTCCTAAATTCCTTAGCAATCCCCGTAAGACCTTCATAGTCTAGTCCCGATCTCCCTTGAATCTCACCTCTTATACTGCTTTTACCAATGCATTCTGCCCTCTAGACACCAGAGTATTTACTTTTTCCTGAGTATAACGAATGCTTTCAAGCCTTTGGTTCAGTCTGCTTCCTCTGGAGCACCCTTTGCAACTTTCATCACCAAGCAAATATCCTTTGCAATACCCAGTTTAAATGTTGCCTTCTCTGCTTAATTTTGCTTGACTCATTCATGCTGAACTAATCCTCCCTTAATGTACTCTCTTGGCACCTTGTACATATACCTCCATTACTGCATTTATTACACTGTATCAGACTTTGTCAGTCTGTTCCCTCCTCTGGAATGGGAACTTCTTCAGTCTTACTTTTTTTTTTTAAATAAATTTATTTATTTTTATTTTATTTATTTTATTTTTGGCTGCCTCGTGTCTTCGTTGCTGAGTGTGGGCTTTCTCTAGTTGCGGCGAGCGGGGTCTACTCTTTGTTGCGGTGCGTGGGCTTCTCATTGTGGTGGCTTCTCTTGTTGCGGAGCACGGGCTCTAGGCGTGCGGGCTTCAGTAGTTGTGGCTCACGGGCTGTAGCGCACAGGTTCAGTAGTTGTGGCGCAGGGGCTTCGTTGCTTTGCGGCGTGTGCGGTCTTCCTGGGCCAGGGATCGAACCCGTGTCCCCTGCATTGGCAGGCGGATTCTTAAACTCTGCGCCACTAGGGAAGCCCCGTCAGTCTTACTTTTATTCATTTTTTTTTCTTTTTTCTTTCCAAAGTGGAGTGTTACCCCAGAACATCGAAGGTGCTAAATAATATTTGAAAATAAAATGAAATAATATCTCTCAATACATTTTTATTAGTTGATTAAAGAGTATCAGAATAGGTAAGAGATACAGGAAATAGTATGGGATGCCGGGGCAGAAATGCAGGCTATGTTGCTCGTTAGGGGGTTATTCACAAGCTGGCAATGAAAAGATAACTGTCCTTTTAAGATTTCTCATTGATCTCGGACAGCGAAAGTCACCAAATCTTGACAAGGGACCACTACTGCACACTCTAGAGAACGAACTAATTCTAAAGCCAGAGCATGGCATTCCAAATGGTTACATGCATCTATCTAAAAATAAAAAATTTACCAGTGTCCATTGACAGATGAATAAACAGAACGTGGTATATACATTCAGTGAAATATTACTCAGCCTTAATTCGGAAATTGCTGTCACGTGCTACAATATGGATGAACCTTGAGGACACTGTGCTAAGTGAAACGAGGCTTTCACAAAAAAGGCAAACACTGTATGATTCCACTTAGATGAGTTACCTAGAGAAGTCAAACTCATAGAGACAGAAAGCAGAATGGTGGTTGCCAGGGGCCGGAGGCGGGGCGGAGGAAAATGCGAACCTTCGTTTAACAGTTTACAGAGTTTCAGCTTTGCAAGGTGAAAAAGTTCTGGAGATGGATGTTGGAGATGGTTGCATAACAGTGTGAATGTACTTAATACCCCTGAACTGTACACTAAAAATTGGTTTAAATGGTAAATTTTATGTTATGTATCTTTTACCATAATTAAAAATTTCAAAAGATTAAAAAGGGAATTCCCTGGCAGTCCAGTGGTTAGGAGTTGGCGCTTTTACTGCTGGGGCCTGGGTTCAATCCCTGGTCAGAGAACTGAGATCCCGCAAGCCGTGTGGCACTAACAATACAAAACAAAAAAAAGATTAAAAAATGTAAGAGCATATGATCCATTGTTTTATCTGCTATAGGGGAGAATCTAGATTTTGTGGAGCCTGAAACTGACAGAATTTAGGGACCCCTTTTATAGAAAAAAAATTACAAATAGAAAATAAGGTGGAAAAGCAACTATTTATTTAGAATGAGAACGGGAAGGGATTGTGAAAGTGAGGGTTCCTGAAGCTTAAACTTCCTTAGCTTCTATGAGAATCTGCTTCTGCTTATTCTATATTTTTTCTGAAGTTCCTGTGAGCTTTGCACATAATGACAGCTGGGGCTGTTCTGGGGAAGGTTTTACTGTATGTCGTAGTACAATGTGGATTGTAGGATCCACCATCTTTCCTGTGCTTATTAATGGCTAGATATGGATTAGATTCAAGTCAATATAATAATCAGCTTCCTCTTTTTTTTTTATCTTGTCCACAATATAGGTTTATTAATTTTAATTCTAATAGTATACAACAGGATTAGTGTCTCTGACAAATAAAAGTATAATGCTGTGAAAACAGACATTGAGCTTTCTGTCCAGTGTAGACCCATTTTATCTCTGTATCCCAATGCACTGCCTAAGACTTTAGTAAATATATCTGGGCTACTCTGAGTGTGTAAAGTTAATGCTTTTATACATGTGCCTTTGGGTGTTTTTTTTTCCTAGCAAGGTTGGTGTTTTTTTTGTTTGTTTGTCTGTGGCCTTGCCACGCAGCTTGTGGGGATCTTAGTTCCCCAACCAGGGATTGAACCGGGGCCCTGGCAGTGAAAGCGCTGAGTCCACTGGACCGCCAGGGAATTCCCATGGTTGGTGTGTTTAAATTGGTTCATTGTCATCCTTTTGGCTCTAGGGTAGGGACAGTAAACACAGATGTAAAAACCGAGAATTTTACTTTGGTCTTTTAGTTTTTCAGTTAATGCCTTTTTTGGAGAAAAAGCAGTGCCGGGTGGGTGTGCAGTAATTAACAGGCTCCATCTGGAAGCCGGGGACTTGTCCTGCGCATCTTTGGGGGCGGCAGCTACCCCGCCCAGCGCTGCCCACCCTCCTCTCCGGATTCCCCCGGTGGCGGGGTGGGGGGGGGGCCCGGTGACGGTCAGCAGAGATCAGCAACCTGGGAGTCAGCTGCTTCCAAATCTGCCGGATTCACTTTCAGTTGCAAAGAGTTCCCTGGAAAATGACAAAGTCAAAAATGCAGAAGGGGAATTCCTCCGGGGGAGTTTCTGGGGAAGAAAACGCATCCCTTTTTCCTTACAAAGTCTGAACTGTGGAACCCTCCCCATCGTCTGACTCATGTTTAATTGTAATAGCAGAGCAGAACTCAATGGCTGTTCTTCAAAAATGTTGGGGGCTTCCCTGGTGGCTCAGTGGTTGGGCGTCCGCCTTCCAATGCAGGGAACACGGGTTCGAGCCCTGGCCCGGGAGGATCTCACATGCTGCGGAGCAACTGGGCCTGTGCGCCACAACTACTGAGCCTGCGCTCTAGAGCCCGCGAGCCACAACTGCTGAAGCCCGCAAGCCTAGAGCCCGTGCTCCACAACGGGAGAAGCCACCGCAACGAGAAGCCAGCGCACCGCAATGAAGAGTAGCCCCTGCTCACCGCAACTAGAGAAAGCCCGCGCGCAGCAACGAAGATCCAACACAGCCAAAAATAAATAAATTAAAAAAAAAAAAAAGTTGTTCGTGGGTTACACTTATTTTTAGGTTCTATTTAAACCACAAGACATAAGTAATGAGAAATAATTAGTTTGAAATAATAAGAAAGGTCATGATGTAATTTTTATATTTAACTCAAGGAACATGGCAAGAAATGAAGCTAAAATAGAAGACTTAGTAGACCCTGGAATGTGGAATATCGAGGTTCTGATCTTGGCCGAAAATATCCAGCCAATGATTATTAAGTCATCAGGGGTAAAGCACTACCTCAAAAATCGATTTCCTAAATTATCCTTGGTCTCAGCTACTCTCTCTGGGTTGTAGATGAGTAAATCCCTCAACTAACGGATGACAGGGCTAGAAGTCTGGGCTCTTGAAAAGAAATTACTGTTTTATCTAATTATAGAAACAATGTATATACATTAGAAGAACATTTTTATCTACAGAAAAGAATGGAAAAAAAATCCAAAGAAAAATGTCCTGTAATTCTATTTCTCAGAAATAATCTCTATAGACTTTTAGGTTAATGTTTAAGTATATTTTCCTTCAGTGTTTAATATAGAAAATAATTTGTATCTAAAAATGTGCAATTTGGAGATCTAGAGAATATGCCAAATAGTCGACTCTGCATTTTAGAATTTAACATTCAGAGTTGTGAATATTTTAGCAATCCATGACATGTAGAAACACAATTTTGCTGACAGGTTGGTGGGTAGGAATGAGTCAACTGGCTTGTGAGTCACATAGTGGCTATTGGGTGACTGCATCTCAATTTGGCTCTCTTGAAGAAGAGCAACTGTCTGCCTGTTGATTTGTGGTCAACACTGCTTAGTGCCTCCCAATACACATTCTCCCCTTCTTCATCAGTTAGATGTATTGCCATCCAACTAAAAGAACACAGTCCTAATTTCCCATGTAAATATGTGGCTCAGTTTTGGCCAGTGAGATGTAAACAGAAGTATACACAACTCCTGAGAAGCACTGCTTTTCCATTTCTCCTGGGTGGAATATGATTGCTAGGGCTGGCACTCAGCAGCCACCTTGTACCTCGAGGATGAGCACCTCAATTTAGAGAAAGCTGACTGTGAGCTAGAAAGTATGCTGGTCCCTGCCAATTTTGTGGAGCCACCATACTGGTCTTGGGCTGCCTACCCCCAAATTTCTTTTCTATGAAAGAGCAATACGTTTCTGTCTTAAGCCAATGTAAAAAAAAGTTTTTTTTTGTTTTGTATTCAGCTAAGCTTAATCCTAATGGATACAGGCTTGTATACTATCATTTACCTAATGTGCAGAGTTGTTGACTCACCTGTGGAAATACTAGGATGAAGTGATCTCACTGTGGAGGATGGAGCCGGGAGGCATTCTGGTCTTGGTTTAATGTCTATTCATGTCTATTCCTGCCTTGTACTGTCTCCTGAGACCCAGGGCCTGTGAGCAGAGCTCATAAAAAGTGGGCCTTGCTCTATGTTTCTGTGCTGGGTTGGGGTTGGGGTGGGCTAAGGAGTCCCTCTGGCCTCATGGGGAAGGCCAGGACTGGCCAGGGAGGAGTAGCAGGTAAGAACAACCAGAAGGTGAAGCCATCCTCCACAGAGGGGGTTTCAGGCAATTGTTGTTTAAGAATGTCCAGGGACACCCAGGATTCCCCCAGACCCTTTCAGGGAGTCATGAGGGCAAAATTATTTTCACAATACTACTAATATGTTCATACCTTTTCTAAAAACTTTGAGAACTGCTGTTCTAGATTTCCCTTAAAGAGAGCTTGTCTTGACCTCCCATCAGCACCTCAGTGTAGCCCCTGGAGATAGTCACTGAATCAATGAGTTATGATGGTGCTACCTAAAGACTCTTCTGGGCTCTGTAGTCTTCAGGGAAGATGGACCCAAGGACCTGAGGGCACAGGAAAGGATGTCAAGTCCAGAGAGGAGGGTTATGTCCCTGCCAACTTAATATGTTGTGTTCTGACCCTCAGTACCTCAAAGTGTGACCTTTGGGAGATCAGTGAAATTGTTTAGGTTTTGGTTTGGCAATATATTTTTTTAATACATTGAGGTATAATTGACATATAACATTATATTAGTTTCAGGTATACAACCTAATGATTTGATATTTGTATGTATTGTGATGTGATCACCACAGTAAGTCTAATAACATGTCACCACACATAGTTAGAAAAATTTTTTTTCTTGTAATCAGAACTCTTTTTTTAAAAAAAATTATTTTAGGGCTTCCCTGGTGGCGCAGTGGTTGAGAGTCTGCCTGCCAATGCAGGGGACACGGGTTCGAACCCTGGTCTGGGAAGATCCCACATGCCACGGAGCAACTGGGCCCGTGAGCCACAACTACTGAGCCTGCGCGTCTGGAGCCTGTGCTCCGCAACAAGAGAGGCCGCGATGGTGAGAGGCCCACGCACCGCGATGAAGAGTGGTCCCCACTTGCCGCAACTAGAGAAAGCCCTCGCACAGAAACGAAGACTCAACACAGTCATAAATAAATAAATAAAAGAACGTGAATTTCTTTAAAAAAAAAAGCAAACTGCGCTATTCATTTAAAAAAAAAAAAATTATTTTATTTATTTATTTGGTTGTGCCGGGTCTTAGTTGTGGCAGGTGGGTTCCTTAGTTGCGGCTTGCATGCTCTTTAGCTGTGGCATGCGAACTCTTAGTTGCGGCATGCATGTGGGATCTAGTTTCCTGACCAGGGATCGAGCCTGGGCCCCCTGCATTGGGAGCACGGAGTCTTAACCACTGTGCCACCAGGGAAGTCCCTCAGAACTCTTTTTTAGAAACATTTTAATTTTATATTGGAGTAGAGTTGATTAACAATGTTGTGTTAGTTTCACATGTACAGCAGAATGATCCTATTATACATACACATGTATTTATTCTTTTTCAAAATCTTTTCCCATTTAGGTTGTTGTGATCAGAACTCTTAAGATTGACTCTCTTAGCACGTTTCAGTAGGTACTGTTAATTGTAGTCACCATGCTGTACCTTACACCCCCATGACATTTTCTAACTGGAAGGTATGTATTTTGTACCTTTTGACCCCCTTCACCCATGTCACTCACCTGGGAAATAGGTGACTTAGGAGATGACAGAGATGATTAAGAGGAGGTCATTAGAGTGGGCCCGAACCCAATGTGACTGGTGTCCTTGTAAAAAGAAGACATTGAGACCCAGACATGTATGGAGGAAAGCCAGTGTGCAGACACAGGAAGAAGGTGGCCATTGACAAGCCAAGGAGAGAGGCCCTGAGAAGAAACCATCCCTGCTGACACCTTGATCTTGGACTTCTGGCCTCCCGTCTGTGGTACTTTTATGGCAGCCCTAGCAAACCAGTTCAGTGGGTTTTTCTAACACCCTGCAGAGGGCTGCAGAGAAGAGGAATGAAGCAGGTCTGCTCGTCACAGAAGCTCTGTCCACTGTCGATGGCTCCTTTACTTGGTCCATCTTGATGGCTGTGACTCCTGGTTTGAAAAATTTAAGTTGTCAGTTCCCCAGAGTTTGAAAAAAGTTCTGAAAAGTTAAATGCACAGAACTTAAAGGAGTTATTTTATGTGAGAGTAAATAGGCCCTAAGAGGAACTCTCCACCTCCCTTATTTTACAGATGAGGTAATGGTACCAGATGTGGATGCGCCCCGGGCTGGGCTGGGGTAACTGACCAGAGCATTGCATCCTAATGAGGAAGCAGAATAGAAGCCCTGCTCTGGAGTGCCTCACATCAATCTGGATGTTTCTAAGTCCTTCAGGGCCCCAAGGAGGGGTTTGGAGTGTGTCTGGGGTAGGAGCGGAGCAAGAATCCTGGATGTACTTTTTTCTCTCCATCCCCTCTCCCCCCACAATTCCTTCAGAGTGGAAGAAGCAAACATTTCTCTTATGTCTCATCCTTTCCAGAAAGACAGTGGGCCCCAGGGCTGAATCAGGGTGATGAACACTCCTCCCTTGCCTGGGATTCAGGGGTTCGCTGCTAAAACCTTAACAGTCCTGGGCAAACTGGGACGAGGTGGTCAGCCTAGCCTTAGCTCTCTCAAGCCCCCGGGCTTTCATTCCACACACATTGAGAGGAACCCTGTGATGTGTTGAATTGAACTTGGGTTTGTGTTTTCTAAAGACATTGAAGAAATCTCTTTGGCTTGGTAGGTCTCAGGGAGGGGAATTCCCATCTCCCTAAGGGGCATTTGGAAAAGATTGGGAGCATTTTATTTATTTATTTATTTATTTATGGCTGCGTTGGGTCTTCGTTGCTGTGTGTGGGCTTTCCCTGGTTGCGGCGAGCCAGGGCTACTCTTCGTTTTAGTGCACGGGCTTCTCATTGCGGTGGCTTCTCTTGTTGTGGAGCACGGGCTCTAGGCGCACGGGCTTCAGTAGTTGTGGCATGTGGGCTCAGTATTTGTGGCACACAGGCTTAGTTGCTCTGTAGCATGTGGGATCTTCCTGGACCAGGGCTCAAATCCGTGTCCCCTGCATTGGCAGGCGGATTCTTAACCACTGCGCCACCAGGGACGTCCCAGGAGCATTTTTAAATTGCAACCTTACCTGCAGCGTGCCATTGGCATTTAGCGAGGTGGGGAAATGCCTGTGACAGTCCCCACGATGACGAATCGTTGTCCCACTTAAAATGCAAGTGGTGACCCATTGATAGCTGGAGCAGGATTGCCTAGACTTGTTTTTCAAGCTCAGAGTCTTGCTGAAGAGGCCAAATCCCTCTTTTCTCTGGGGCCTTAAGTCTCAGTGAAGTTTCCTGGGGTTGGGAAGCTTCTAGAGCATATAATTTAAAGAAGGAAATTACATGTAGAGGTATACTATTTGCAAAATATTACCTCCTTACAAAACAAAGGACTCAAAGTCTCCGTGATTAGTGGCTCTGGAGCATGAACAAGATATCTCCCAGAAGATACAAGTATGGGGCAGGAACAATGGAAAATACTAAAAAGTAAGATATAGGATGAAGCAGAATGAATCTCTCTCTCAGCCAGTGAGGTCAAGGGTCATAACCAACTCCTCCATGAGGAGGGACTAGAGATTGAGTCTAGAAACTTCCCTGTAACCCTTACAGATTGTTGTGTAACTATGTACCCAGTTTTCATTATAGTGCAAATCCATTTGTCATCCTCATAAAATTCCAACTTAAAGAAAACATTCAGGTATTTGTAACATAAAGCGTCTTGGACAGGACAAGTTAGCGTCAAGATTTTGAAGGTTACCAGTGGGGAGAGGGAAGAGGGGAGGGGCAAGATAGGGGCAGGGGATTAAGAGTACAGAGTATTACGTATAAAATAAATAAGCTACAAGGCTATATGGTACAGCACAGGGAATACAGCTGATATTTTATAATAACTGTATATGGAGTATAAACTTTAAAAATTGTGAATCACTATATTGTACACCTGAAACTTACATGATATTGTACATCAGCTGTACCTCAATTAAAAAAAATAATTTAAAATAATTTTTAAAAGGATTCTTGAGCTCAGAGTGGCAAAAATGGATGAGAATCACCCCTGATGGAATGCTGTCTTCCTGAGGCTTTTATTTTTCCCTGCTGGGGGTGCGCTCTGTAGTATAGAAACAGAAGAGCCTCGGCAACAAAGCCGGCTCAGAACAATTTCCAGTTTACACAGAGGCTCTTTTTGGCTTGTAACATAATTATTACAATACTTACTTGATAATCTTTTTGGAACATATTTATCCATGAACTCTCTAATATTTACTCAACACCTGCTGCAACCCCCTTCTATCCTGTCTTCCTTTACTACAGAGGCAGGAAAGCTAAAAATATTTCCCAGACTCGCTTGTAACTGGGGTTTTAGGTTCCACCAAGCACAACCACATGGCTGGTTTTCCTGGGGCAGCTGGGTTATGTCTCTTGCCATGGCATAATTATTAAAAGTGCCCCCTGGGACTTCCCTGGTGGTCCAGTGGTTAAGACTCTGTGCTTCCACTGCAAGGGGCGCAGGTTCGATCCCTGGTCAGGGAACTAAGATCCCACATGCCACGCAGCACGACCAAAAAATTAAAAATAAATAGAGTGCCCCCTTCACTCTCATGGTTCTCACTGGGACTTGAGGACTTGAGGTGGGTGGCTCTGATTGGCTTGAGGTGGGTGGCTTTGATTGGCTGTTTTGGCAAGTCCCTCGGCAGAAGCATTAATTTTCCAGGGCAGCTGTGGCCGTTTCTGATGTGTTATAGGTGTTGAGTGACAGGCAGTGGTGGCAGTGCTATTTCTGCTGTGTCAGCCCTGTTGAGTGGTTGGACAGTTTCCCAGGATGCTTTGTTTCTGCTTGAGTAGCATCTAAACCCATTTCCCTGGTCTTTCTGGGAAGTCTGTCAGGTTCCTACTATATTTTATCTATTTCGTCAATTCCAAGATGCACATATTCCCACTTTTTTTGTCTTCGAAATTGGGATGCTTCTTACAATCAATGACATATTATAGTTTAATTCCTAGTGTTATACCTTTCTTAGTGGTTTATATAATAATAGTGTGCCTTACAAATGGTGGCATCGTAGCTTTAATGAAAACAAACACCATATCATGGGTTTTGGTCTGCTTGGGCTGCCATAACGAGATACCATAGGCTGGGTGGCCTAAATAACAGTAGTTTATTTCTCACAGTTCTGGAGTCTGGAAATCCAGTCTCTTTTTACAAAGGACACTAATCCTATGGGATCAGGACCCCACCCTTAGGACCTCATTTACCCTTAATTACTTCCTTAGAAGCCCCTTCTCCTAATACAGCCATGCTGGTGGGTTAGGGCTTCAACATATGAATTTTGAGGGGACACAAACATTCAGCCCATAACACTGCTTAAATCAGGTAAAGTAGATTATGTTGTTTGTAACCGAGCACCCTGAACCATATGGAATGCAAACAAAAAAGGAACCTAAGGTAAGAGGGCTGGAATTAATGTAATTGAGTCCTAGGTCACTTTTTTCCTTTTTAAAATTCTACCTGGTTTTCTTAAAAAAAAAAAAGGTGTGTGAATCAGGGCTTTCTAGCAGAGAATAAGGGGTATTTTGCAATGCCTGACAGTTTCTTTTTTTCTTTTTTTTGGCCGTGGGGTGGCAAGTGGGATCTTAGTTCCCTGACGAGGGATGGAACCCTTGCCCCCTGCAGTGGAAGGGTGGAGTCTTAACCACTGGACCGCCCAGGAAGTCCCCTGACAGTTTCTTAAAAACCTGTATTTCTTATCTCCTTCTGGAATGCACTAAGCTTTTCTCTGTCACTTACCTTCTATCACTTTATTACATTTGAATTTCTCACCACTCCTTCCTTTTTAAATCATAAAAGAAACTCTTACAAGACCTAATTGTTATGTAGCACTGTGGGTTTTTAAAAAAAATTAATTAATTAATTAATTTATTTTTGGCTGCATTGGGTCTTTGTTGCTGCGCATGGGCTTTCTCTAGTTGCGGTGAGCAGGGGCTGCTCTTCGTTGCGGTGCGTGGGCTGCTCATTGAGGTGGTTTCTCTTGTTGCAGAGCACGGGCTTTAGGTGCACGGGCTTCAGTAGTTGTGGCACACGGGCTTAATTTGTCCGCGGCATGTAGGATCTTCCTGGACCAGGGATCAAACCCAAGTCCCCTGCACTTGCAGGAAGATTCTTAACCACTGCGCCACCAGGGAAGTCCCGTATGGTGGGTTTTTTTTTAAAAAAATTGTTTTCCCACAACATGGTCCAGGACCAAGCAGATGTATGTCAATCCAGTCATTCTGCAGTATCACTATCATCACCACCATTATCATCATCAACATTATCACCAGAAGTACATAAGTGTGCATGTGGTTACTGGGGTGTCATCAAGTCCTACTGTTCTTTTTTCTGCCATGTCTCTTGAATTGGATCCTTTCCATCCACACTGGCGCTCTCCTGGCTGGGGTCTCGCCGTCTCTCGTCTGGATAATTGCAGCATTCTCCCTGCATCTAGCCTTGTCCTGGTCATCCCAGCCTGTTCTCCTTACAGTGATTGGCCGGTTTCTCAGGCATCTTAGGAGCCTTGGGTCTTGGGAGTTGCGGCTGAGCAGAGCAGGACTGAGGTGCTTCTGGGAAGAGGTGCGTATTAGACGTTTTCCCTAACCAGGCATTCATTTATATTCATTTTTTTGCTCAAGGGCTGGAAAAATTCTCACAAGAAAAAAGAAACCCCCAAACAAAAAAACTGAACCTTGTCCATCCTTGTCAGGAGGTTCTGACATAAACCAGATTGTAGGAAATGTACTAGTGCATGTGAACACACACGCACACACACGCACACACACACACACACACACACACTGATTTGGAATTCATGATAGGAAATCTGGTACAGTGAGCCAACCTGAGATCAAGGACTAAGCATTTGTTGGGGATATTGGTTCCACCTGCAAGCTTTACCTGACTACACGTATGAGTCCTGGGAGAAAGACCCTAGTGTATTATTTAGGGTAAAACTAGACCATTGTAATAAAGAGACTCACAATAATCACACAGCTTAAAGAAGACAGAAGTTTCTTTCTTTGTTAGCCACAGCCCAAGGTGAGCTCTGCTCCATGAACTCATTCAGGGACTCAGGTACCCAGTTTTCTCTTCTATCTCCTAAATCCTGGGTTCCGATTACATGGTTGGAACTGAGTCACCATTAGTCAATATTCTAGTTTGAGTGGAGGGAGCACATGTATAATATTCTAAGGCCTGGACCTGGAAGTGGCATGTATCATTTATGCCCGTGTTCCACTGGTGAGAAGTCATACGGCCTCATCTACCTACAAGGGAGGCTGGGAAATGTAATCCCTAGCTAGGTGGCTACACGCCCAGCTATAACTCCATAATTATGGCAGATGGAGAGAATGGACTTTGGGAGACAACTCTGATATACTGAGTATACGTGAACATGTAGAGTTATAATGACTTGGGATCTGGATGATATTGCCATTGGACAACCTTGCATTTTGCTCTCTCTCTCTCTCTTCCAAGGGGACTTCCTAGTTCTAGCATCCAGGACTGAGGTGGTGGTAGCTTCAGTGGTCATGGAGTCCTCCCTTGAAGGATATGTGTGGACTCCTTCACCACCAGTCATGGTGGTAGTAAGTTGCCTCCAGGATTGATTGAAAAACTCATGTAAGCAACCCTGGAGGGTTTTTGGAAATATACAGGAAGAGGAACCCTAGGAAAAGACTGGACTTCCTGTTACTCAAGCAGTGAATACTCAAGAGTATTAAGACCTGGGATAATTATTCAAATATGGTCTCATGTATACTCTTAGGCAAATGAAGCCTGGGCATTCCATTCGCAGACTTATGTTATTATTGTTATTTTGCATAAGAAAAACCTTTCTGTCTCCTCTTGCTGCCAGGATAAAGTGCAAACTCTTTAACATAATATTCAAGGCTTCTCACCTTCTCAAGGCTGACTATAACCAACCCTTCACATCTAATCTTTGCTCACCACCCTCCATGCCCTGGCTGCATTGTATTAATTACTCTCCTCCAGGTGTGACAGGTGTTTTCATGCCTCTGTGCCTTTGCTCTTATTGTTTCAGATGTGTGGAATGCCCTTCCTGTCCTGGACTAATCTTACTCATCCTTCAAGTCTCATAGAAACTAATAATAATGATGACAGCTAATAACTAAGCACTTGTAGTATGCCTGGCACTGTTCTAAGAACTTTACAAGGTTTATCTCTTCAAATTTTCACAACAGATATGAGATAGTTACTCTTATTATACTCATTTTACCATTGAAGAAACAAGGGCATAAGGAAATCACTTAGGGGACTTCCCTTGCGGTCCAGTGGTTAGGACTCAGCACTTTCACTGCCGTGGCTTGGGTTCAGTCCCTGGTTGGGGAACTAAGATTCCCCAAGCCAGGGGAAAAAAGGAAGTCACTTAGGAAGTGAGTTTCACAGCCAGAATTTGAACCCAGGAGGTTAACGCCAGAGTTGAGCTCTTGACCAATATGTTGCATGAAGTTTCCCCACCCCTGAGCCCACCCCAATTAACCTTTTCTGTGCTTCCATGAACCCAAACTGGGTTAAAGATAGTTGTTTTCTATTTTTCCAGTCTGCTTGTTGGTATACTCTCTAACATTTAGTAGAAGTCAACAAATGTGTGATGGTGAGTTTTAGGTGTTAACTTGGCTAGGCTATAGTACCAGTTATTCAATCAAACACTAATCTAGGTGTTGCCATGAAGGCGTTTTGTAGATATAATTAACGTGTACAGTCTGTTGACTTTATTTATTTTTCTTCCAGTCTTATTGAGATATAATTGACGTAACACACTGCATAAGTTTAAGGTGTGTACAGCATGATAAATATAATTAACACTGCTGTATGTTACATCCGAAAGTTTTTAAGAGAGTAAATCCTAAGAATTTGCATCATGAGAAAAACATTTTTTCTATCTCTTTAATTTTACATCTATATGAGATGACAGATGGTCACTAAACTTGTGATAATCACTTCATGATGTATGTAAATCAAATCACTATGCTGTACACCTTAAACTTATACAATGCTGTATGTCAATTATATCTCAATAAAACTGGAAGAAGGGGAAAAAAGTTTAAGATGTACAGGATAATGATTTGATTTATATACATCGTGGAATGATTATCACAATAAGTTTAGTCAACATCGATCATCTCATATAAATACAAAATTTATTAATATTTATTTTATAACTGGCAGTTTGTACCTTTTGATTGCCTTCATCCAATTCCCCCCTCCAGTTCTCTGGTAACCACAAGTCTGATCTCTTTTTCTATGAGTCTGTTTGTTTTTGAAGTATAATTGACCGGCAATACTATGTTAGTTTCTGTTACATGGCATAGTAATTTTTTTCTATACATTTCAAAATGGTCACCAAGATAAGTCTAGTTACAATATATCACCATACAAAGATATCACTTAGTTTCGGATTATATTCCCCAAACTGTACATTTCACACCCGTGACTCATTTATTTTGCAACTGGCAGTTTGTACTTTTAATTTCCCTTTCCTATTTCTTTCTTCCCCCTAACTTCCTCTCCTCGGTAACCACCTGTTAGTTCTCTGTATCTATAACTCTGTTTCTATTTTATTATGTTAGTTCATTTGTTTTGTTTTTTAGATTCCACATATAAGTGAAATCATACAGTATTTGTCTTTCTCTGTCTGACTTATTCCACTTAGCATAATACCCTCTAGATCCATACGTGTTGCTGCAAATGACAAGATTTCATTCTTTTTTTATGGCTGAGTAATATTCCATTGTGTGTATATACCACATCTTCTTTACCCATTCATCTACTGATGGGACACTTGGGTTGCTTCCATATTTTGGCTATAGATTGTAAATAATGCTGCTCTGAACGTAGGAATGCAGCTATCTTTTCTAATTAGTATCTCTGTTTTCTTTGGATAAATACCCAGGAGAGGAATTACTAGATCATATGGCTATTTTTAACTTTTTGAGGAACCTCCATACTGTTCTCCATAGTGGCTGCACCAATTTACATTCCCACCAACAGTGCACAAGGGTTCCCTTTTCTCCAAATCCTGGCCAACACTTGTTATTTGTTGTCTTTTTGATAATAACCATTCTGACAGGTGTGAGGTGATATTTCATTGTGGATATAATTTGCATTTCCCTGATGATTAGTGATGTTGAGCATCTTTTCACGTTCACAATCAGTAGACTTTAAGGATATTGTCCTTGATATCTGGATGGGCCTAATTCAATAAGATGAAAGACTTTAATAGCAAAACTGATGTTTCCATGAGGGCTGTAGTGACTTTCCAGCCTGCTGGCCTGCTCTATGGATTTCTGACTTACCTAGCCAGTCCCCATAATTTCGTCAGCCAAATCTTCGCAATGAATCTCCGTCTGTCTTTCTCTTGTAGAACCCTGGCTGATACAGTTTGTTGCACTTAATGACGTAGGCTGGTTTATAAGGTATTAATAACCTTGTTGTTTCTTCAGTTCTAAGTCTACTCTTGACCTCCTCCAGGATACATTTAGGGACTTTTCAGGTTTCCTGAAGTTTTTAATATAATCACATTTGAACACACTCCAAGTTTTCTCCTGGATCACATATTCTACAAGAATTAGAGGGTTCTTTTGCATCATCTTCAAAACCCCAAACTAACTGTCATTTCAAGAGAAATGTATTTAACTATGAGGCAAATGAGGCTTAAAGCTTCAGGGCCACTCTCTTGTATGGACCCTTCCAGGCTCTGGGAGATCCCTAGCCATATCCACGTGTTCACGTGGGCACCTGTTTTTCATAAAGTTTGTAAGAGCAAGCTATTGGAAGTCGTGAATTTGGAAAAAGATTTTGCAACATTTTAATACTTTTGAGAAGTTATAGATTTGATTTGGATCTACATGAGGGGTATCTTCTTTAGTTATCTTTAGTTATCTTTGAAAGTTAACTTTCAAGAATTCTTCTTCTCTTATCTTTTGTCTTTTTCCCTCCAAGAACTAGAGGTTAGATTTCCAGGGTTTCAGAGAGTAAGATATCATGCACAGAGCCACAAGATAACCTCATGGCGGGCTTAGTTCAAGTTTGCATCTCAGTAAACTGACAAATTATTACATATCATGAATCTTTGGAGCTGCTTGAGTGTAACTGGTACCTCAAATGTTGAATTAGCAAATTACAAGAACTTAGCAGAAAGGCTTTGCCCTTGGGGAGAGTTACCTGGTCTTCGGGATCTCCCAAGGACCCTCATTTCGTGATTTGGATGCCAGCTTTCAAATGTCCTATTCCAGTGCCTCAAAGAAGGAAGGGCCTTTCATCCTTTGAAACTGGAAAATACATGTCAAATAGATGTGACAGGGTCCAGCTCTTTTTCAGTTGGTCAAGCATTCTCAGCTCCCTTACTGTATCCAGAGATAACTTATTGAGAACAGGGAACTATTTTTTTCTTTTTGAATTTCATTTTATTTATTTTTTATACAGCAGGTTCTTACTAGTTATCTATTTTATACATATTAGTGTATACACGTCAATCCCAATTTCCCAATTCATCCCACCACCACCACCACGCCCCGCCACTTTCCCCCCTTGGTATCCATACGTTTGTTCTCTACATCTGTGAACAGGGAACTATTTTTAATGGTGTAATCCCCACTTGAGCAAGCAGCTATGGTCTGGCTATTGATGTGTATCTATTTAGAAAGATTTTTGCCTCATTGGTGGAACAGATAAGGTCAAAGATGATAATCTCCTCTGTGACAAAATATTCAAGTTCCTGCTGTGGAATATCGAAACGAATATCTTTTTCTTTAAATCTAGAGATGGGGAGTGGGCATGGGGAGAAACTTCCCAGCATATTGCTGACTCTCAGATGGATATTAAGAGGGGATGCCTGGGCTCTGCGATGACCTTGACAGTAATGCAGTAATGGCCTTACCTCTTTTAATTGTCACAGGTGACTGTCTATCCGCTTTTCTGCTTTGCTTCACGCTCCCTCTGTGGGCTTTGTGGATCAGAGAATACAGGCATGCATCCCTGGTAAATAGCAGTGATACAGAACACAAGGGGTACTGTAGAAATTCGTCCGTTGGCACGCGAGGGTCTGTCCAAGATGACACCAATTAACATCATCTTCTGTTTCTCCTCTGTATTTACCTTGCATTGGGGTCAGAATGTACTACTTGCTGTTCAGTACAAGCAGAGGTGTGCGGGACTTCCCTGGTGGTCCAGTGGCTGAGACTCCGTGCTCCCAATGCAAGAGGCCCGTATTCGATCCCTGGTCAGGGAACTAGATCCTGCATGCCGCAACTAAAAGATCCCACATGCCGCAATGAAGATCCTGCATGCAACAACTAAGACCCGGCATGGCCAAATAAATAAATAAATAATAAATATTAAAAAGCAAAACCAAAAACAGCTGTGCTCAGGACGGCTCATGATCTGTGATTTTGTTCATGGAATTACCTTGGCCTGGCATGCCCTTTCTTCCCGTTTGCATGTGTCAAACATTTTATTCATAACTTGATCATCTCAGCCAAATCGTTTCTGTTCCTTCTATAGGATCACCTGCTTTGTTGAGTCGCTACATTAGCACCTGATTACATTTCAAGTAAGGCCTTGCCTGGTCCACCCGTGTCACTGCAACACAGACATGGCCCACGTGAGGCACCTGCATATGTCAGTGACATTGGCAGTGACTGCTTCCTCCTGCATTAGGTTTGAACTGTCTACATGCCCAGCCTGGAAAAATTCCCATGACGACAAGCTACTAGTACTCAGGCGCAGCTGATTATCACCGATCTCTTTCGCTTTAACTTTAAAGTGAAAATTACTTTTCTGACCTCAGGGAAAAGCCATATTTCATCTCTAAGGTGTTATGACCCTACCTTGTCCCATACAAATTGCTTTGAGGACCAGCATGTTTCTTTAGACAAAATGTGCCTTAAAACATCCCAGCTTTTCTAAATATCCGAAGAGAAAAGAATCTCTCTCTTAATTTCAAATCTTCTTGAAACTTCCATACCAGCCTTTTATTTCCCTCTTGCAGTTATTATTGTATTAGAATGGAAGCGTTTAAAAGTTATGGTCTGGGACTTCCCTGGTGGTCCAGTGGTTAGGACTCTACGCTTCCACTGCAGGGGGCACGGGTTCCATCCCTGGTGGGGGAACTAAGATCCCACATGCTGCAGGGCGAGGCCAAAAAAAAAAAAAAGTTATGGTTACAAACCTAGGTCTTAGGCAACGTATGTATTTCAAATTCTTTTATTACCCACTAGATGTCACTCTCTACCTGGTGAATTTCAGAGCTAAGCCTCCTGGTGAGTTAATTAGAAAAGAAAGCTCTTTGGTAGACTTTGTAAGTGGCTGCAAAACATATTTTCAATTACTTTCAAATAGGACATTTCCCCCCCACTGTCTGCAAGAGGCGTTCATTATTTCTTTGGTAAAAAGAAACCCTTCAAAACTCATTGGAGGAAAGAGTGAAATCTGTGGGAGTCTTTTCTTTTTCCAACCATAGCTGGGTTGAAATGGGACTTGCCTCTGAAATGATTTCCCCAGAAAAGGACAGCGCTATAGACGGGTGTTGGCATTTGAATCTGTTCCTAGAGATGCAGGGAATTCCCGCACCCAGCCCTCTCCACATCCCCTCAGAAAGAAGGAAGCATGATTGACTTAATTTCATTTTCTGGATTTAACTGGCATTTTCAATCATGAAATGCATGTGTGGACCTTTTAACTGGATGGCCGAGGTGAAGGAAACCTAAAGAATTAACAATGCATAAAGGAAGTTCTCCTTTTTTTCCCCTTCCTATTTAAAAAAAAAGTGAGGGAATTCCCTGGTGGTCCAGGGGTTAGGACTTCACACTTTCACTGCCCTGGGCCCGGGTTCAATCCCTGGTCCGGGAGCTAAGATCCCACAAGCCAGTGTAGTGCAGGGGGAAAAAAAAAAAAAAGAAGAAATATAATTGACTTACGATAGGAAGTTCTTTACTTTCAGGTTGTTTAGGCTGAAACAGTAGGCAGTGCTTCATGGGTTTTATTCCAGAAGGTTGACTGAAGAGGAATTCTCTCGAACTTGAACAAGGCACGTTAGTGTGGTATTGCTTTGTTTAAATTCTCTCATGATTTTTACACCACAGATGTCCATAAATTACAAAACTTCTTTACAATTTCAAAACTGCCAAGGGAAATAGGAAGCATCTTGGTGGTTTGCTGGTGATATTGGCTTTGGTAAACCCTGGGCATATGAACTGGCCAGGGATTCCAGAACTGATTTTCAGTTTAAGAAATTTACACGTTTTTAGATATTAACGTAAAGTAGCTCACATCCCCAGCATTCCCGAAACAACAATATTCCCCAAATGACAAAAATAAAGGTGACAGTTTAAAGTATAGGCCTGAAATTTCAATTGTGAACTGACTTGCTCTCTACTTCCTAGAAATCTGTGGGTCAAATATGCTTGGAACTAGAACGCATCCAGAGAAGATTTGTGGCATGTTTGAGTGATGTGCCGTCATTTTGACAGAACCTTGAGGTGTGATTTGCATACACAAACAAAAAAAATTGTGAGGTTTTACCAAAAATTTTTATGTTTGTGTGCTTTGAATTCAATAGAATACTCAAATAGGTCTCAGTCTTGGGTGTTACTGGGCAACTTGTGTCTGTCCCCAAGCCATTATTCCTAAACCATAATTTGACCTTGTTTAGCTGATATGTTAGAATGTGACATGCTTAATTTTCACGTGTATGTGTCTGTGTGTGATGACATTTTGAGGCAACCCTTGGTGTTCTTGTTCGGGTCTCGGTGAGACTGGGTTTGAATTATACCTGTAACTTTTTCTTCCCAAATTCCAACTTTCCATATTTGGAGATTCCTCAAAGTGGGAGAAATATATACAAAAATAAATTGGATTCATTCATTCCATAAGAATTTAGAAACTGATTGCTATCTCTTAATAAAGAGCTTTTTCTCATTATAAAAGTAGTACATATACACTGTGGGAATTTGGAAAGTAGAGATAGGCACACAGAAGTATATACACCCTACCCATAGTTCTACCATCCAGAGATTTCAACGTTCATATTTTGGTGATTTATTGATATTTGGTTGATATATTTCTAGTTTTGTCATCTATCTATCATCTAGCTATCTATCTGTGTATCTATCTAAACTGTGATCATGTCGTGCATACCATTTTGTAAACTACTTCTTTCTCATTTTCCTTGTAATTAAATATTCTTCTACAACAATTTTTTTTATTGAAGTATAGTTGATTTACAATACTGTGTTAGTTTCAGGTGTACAGCCTACTAGTTTGGTTATATATATATGCTTTTTTTCGATTCTTTCCCATTATAGGTTACTGTAAGATATTGAATGTTGTTCCCTTGCTATAGAGTAAATCCTTGTTGTTTATCTATTTTATATATGGTACTGTGTATCTGTTAATCCTATACTCCCAGTTTATCCCTACCTCCACCCCCTCCCCTTTGGTAACCGCAAGTTTGATTTCTATGTCCGTGAGTCTGTTTCTCTTTTGTAAATAAGTTCATTTGTACTATTTTTTTAGATTCCACATATAAGCGATATCACATAATATTTGTCTTTCTCCTTCTGACTTACTTCACTTAGTATGATAATCTCTAGGTCCATCCATGTTGCTGCAAATGGCATTATTCTATTCTTTTTTATGACTGAATAGTATTCCATTGTATATATGTACCACATTTTCCTTATCCATTCATCTGTCGATGGACATTTAGGTTGCTTCCATGTCTTGGCTGTTGTTCTACAACATGATTTTTAATGGCCTGAAAGTGTTTTGTTATTTGGACAGTTTTAAAACCCAGTTCTCAATGGTTGGACAGTCTTAGAGCTATCACATCATGTATACTCATGACTAGTTCTTTTTTTAATTTTTTTTTAAGATAGTATTCATCTTTTCTTTTTTAAAAATATTTATTTATTTATTTATTTATTTATTTATTTATTTTTGGCTGTGTTGGGTCTTCGTTTCTGTGCGAGGGCTTTCTCTAGTTGTGGCGAGCGGGGGCCACTCTTCATCGCGGTGCGCGGGCCTCACTATCGCGGCCTCTCTTGTTGCGGGGCACAGTCTCCAGACGCACAGGCTTAGTAGCTGTGGCTCACGTACCCAGTTGCTCCGCGGCATGTGGGATCCTCCCAGACCAGGGCTCGAACTCGCGTCCCCTGCATTGGCAGGCGGATTCTCAACCACTGCGCCACCAGGGAAGCCCTCATGATTAGTTCTTTAGGACAAAAACTGTAAGTGGAAGTTTTAGGGTCCAAGGCATGAATATTTTTAAGGTTCTTCCATGTTACAAATTACCTTATCTTTAAAAATGTCAATTTACATTTATTTCTACCAGTGGTACACAAACATTCCTGGGTCTTTGCACTGTTGCCTTAGAAATGTTTCTATAGTGATTTCCAATGCTTTCCCCTCGTTTGTTAGTAAAAAAACAGGCAGGCGTGCTTAACATCAGCCTTAAGATAAATGTCTTAGCACATTAGTAAAGGAAATTTTATACTAGATTAAAGCAAGAGCAAATAAACAATAAAAGTAATTATACTGTATTTCTGACTCTGTGTATTTATTACAGCAGAACAGTTTCGTTTTAATTACTGGTGATAAATACTTCATGGTCTACTAATAAATGTTGTGCAGTATATCTTGAAAAATGCACTAAACTCTTCGTTGGGTGAGAATTCACAACAGTTCTTGGTCTCTAAATCTTTGTTGAAAAGAAGGGTAAAACTGCCATTTTTTTCTGGTGAGAATTATTGGCAAGACTGATAAGGAAGTGAGACTCGGCAAGGTTTTGAAATAATTACAGCCATCAGGACAAAATTGGGAAAACACACCTGCACGTTAATGTAGCACTAATATTAGGTCAGCTCAGTGCTTAAAACAAAATTAAGCATTAAACACAATCCTTAAGAAATAAAAGAAAAAGTTAAGAAAAAGTTAGTTTAGAAATAAAACCATGTCAGTACATGGCTACAGTTGAAAATGTATTGCTGGGGCTTCCCTGGTGGCGCAGTGGTTAAGAATCCGCCTGTCAATGCAGGGGACACGGGTTCGAGCCCTGGTTCGGAAAAATCCCACATGCCACGGAGCAACTAAGCCTGCGAGCCACAACTACTGAGCCTGCGCTCTAGAGCCTGTGCGCCACAACTACTGAGCCCATGTGCCACAACTACTGAAGCCCACGTGCCTAGAGCCTGTGCTCCGCAACAAGAGAAACCACCGCAGTGAGAAGCCCATGCACTGCAATGAAGAGTAGCCCCCGCTCGCCAGAACTAGAGAAAGCCGCGCACAGCAACAAAGACCCAATGCAGCAAAAAAAAAAAAGACCATTAAGATATTAGAAATGAAAAAAAGAATTATTAAAAAAAAAAAGAAAATGTATTGCTGAATAGAGTAGTCATGAACTTACATCTGGGAGGCTTTGACCTACTGTTCTCAGTAAAGTTGGCAAAATTGGGCCAAAATATTCAAGTCAGAAAACATTTAGGTTCTAATCTTCATTTGTGCTGATTTTAGGGGTATTCTTGGGAATCAGGAAGAAATTCCTTTTTATTCACTTTTTGAAATTTTCTTATTCTTCTCTCTCTTTTTTTTAAAAATTAATTAATTAATTAATTAATTTATGGGTGTGTTGGGCCTTCGTTTCTGTGCGAGGGCTTTCTCCAGTTGTGGCAAGCGGGGGCCACTCTTCATCGCGTTGCGCGGGCCTCTCACCGTCGCGGCCTCTCTTGTTGCGGAGCACAGGCTCCAGCCGCGCAGGCTCAGTAATTGTGGCTCACGGGCCTAGTCGCTCCGCGGCATGTGGGATCTTCCCAGACCAGGGCTCGAACCCGTGTCCCCTGCATTGGCAGGCAGATTCTCAACCACTGCGCCGCCAGGGAAGCCCTATTCTTCTCTTTTTCCTAGCTCATATGAAAAGAAATCAAAATGGAAATAGCTTCCCCCCCCCGCCCCGATTTACAAAAAAAATACACACTCATTGTGAAGATAATTATACAACACAGAAAAGCATAAAGAAGAAAGGAAAAAAATCATTAAAAGTACCACTACCCAAAGATAACTGCTGCTAATATTTGGTGACCATCTTTCCAGACGGCTGACTCTCTTCTCTCTAAAGACACAAAATTTTATACAAATGTGATTGTGCTACACACAGTGTTCAATAACCTTCTTTTCTTTTTATAGAAATATACGTCGTGACCATATTTTGA